>NC_135235.1:566789532-567139532 GCF_051348905.1 Ranitomeya variabilis
CAACGACCAGCGATATCACAGCAGGATCCTGATCGCTGCTGCGTGTCAAACACAACGATATCGCTAGCCAGGACGCTGCAACGTCACGGATCGCTAGCGATATCGTTTAGTGTGAAGGTACCTTTAGTAGGGCATTGTGTACTTTTACACATTGTTAGGGCCTTGAATTGGTTTGCTTTCATACATATGACTAATTGTATTAAACTGTACTAATACTAACATCCATGCTCATGTGAGGATGCAAAAACATTATTGTTTAAACTTGGGAATATCACAAAAATAGAAGGGTTTCACATCCTGCTGTACCTGCTTTTTTCCACCAAAAAACGCTGCATAAATTTATAGCCGCGTTTTTGCACTTACCAATTGCTTTCTATGGGTGAAAAAACATTGCAAAAATGCTGACAGAATTGACATGATGCAGCTTTAAAATAATGCATCAGTTTTCCAATTCAGTTAAGAAAAAAAAAGTGGGGTTTGGTACTGTGTTAGCCAGATTTCTTAAATCTTATACTGATAGAGATTTTAATCTAATCAGGAAAGGTTAAAGGGAATCTGTCACCTCAAATTGTCGGGATATGTAAATGCCCTTTTTCCGGTCCGATGGGCGGCGTTTCGTCTTCATTTCTCCACCCCATCCGTCCCTGTTGTCCGCATTTGTTCGAGAATTAGAGTACTTGTCCTCCATAGTTCGCGTGTGCGCAATGCAATCTTAGCTCGCGCAGTATGCTTTGCCCATCTGCGGGCAAAGCCGAAAAGCATTACTGCGCATGTGCCGGAACACAGAGAATTACTTCCGGGACATAGTGCGCGGGCACATGCGCAGTAATGCTTTTAGGCTTTGCCCGCAGTTGGGCAAAGCATACTGCGTGTGCGCGACCGAAGATTGCATTGCGCACGCATGAACTATGGAGGACAAGTACTCTAATTCTCGAACATATTGCGGACAACAGGGACGGATGGAGTGGAGAAATGAAGACGAAACGCCGCCCATCAGACCGGAAAAAAGGCATTTACATATCCCGCCAATTCGAGGTGACAGATTCCCTTTAAATTAGGGCACTCAGACATCAGTGATTTTCTGATACAGTGATTTTGATCTGAGTTTTATCAGAGTTTTGATTAGATCAGTGTTTATCAGGCTTCATTGTCACATCCGTGTTTAAACACATTTGTGAAAAACTGGTACCCGTGCCATCAGTGTTTTGGATCAGTGTGTCATCAGTGTGTGGTTCGAGTGTCTGTTTTTACTATCAGAATGTCAATCATATTTTTCATTGATAAATAAATGACAAAGCTTCTCCTATTCACTGCAATGTTAAATATGGACAGCATACGGACGTTATCACTGTGCTATACTTGTTTTTTCAGACCCATAGACTTGTATTAGCACTTTTCATGCATGAATGCGGGAAAAAAACCAGAACTGTATTAATGAGTTTTGTATGGACACATGGTTCATGAAAAAACACGCACATGTGAATAGCCCTATAAATTATATTGGGTACTGTCTGGTAAAAAAAAATGGATAGAACACGTAAGTGCAACATAGACGTCTGAATGAGGCATCAGATGAAAAAAAATTAATGTTTGTCAACACTCTCCTATTAAACAATCTGTGATAAACTGACTGCATACAGATGGCATCCGAGTGCAGGACGATTTTTTTCACAGACTTATAGACTTGCACTGCTGAGATTGATTCGAGACTCGGACCAAAATCGGACATGTTTCCATGTTTTTGTGTGGATCACACGATCGTCAAAAATACAAGGTCATGTGAACAGCCCCTTAGACTATAAGGGTATGTTTCCATGGTCAGTATTGGCAGCGCTTTGGACGCAAATCTCTCCAAAGCGCTGCCAGCTTTTGTACGTGTGGTGATTCCGCATGTGTTCATTGGACAGTGATATTTACAGCATAGTGGATAGGATTTTATGAAATCCCATCTCCACTATGGGTGTATTAATGCCTCTGGCTTCCCTGCGTAAACGGAGATGCGGTGCGTCTTTCTAGACAGCAGCATGTCTATTTATCTTGCGGAGACACACAGTCCAATGTATAGGATGTGATGATTCCGCATGGTTCAATGAACACATGCGGAATCACCGTGCGTACAAAAGCCGTATAAAACCCTTTGGACAGAGCTGCGTCCAAAGCGCTGTCAATACTGACAATGGCAACATACCCTAATGGGTAGGAGTTCTATCCGAGAAAACCACGGATAGAACTCGTTCATGAAAATCTAATGTCTGAATGAGGCCCATGACTGCAGGAGTCGATAAAAGCGTCATGTTGTGTTGAATGTAGAGAAACTGCTTGTGATATTAGTTGTGTTGAGTTAATATCATTTTTCTTGACTGGTTTACTGCAAATAGCAGACGTTTGTAAATTTTACTACTAAATCTAATTTGCAATGATGGTTAAATTGTTTCAATTACATCTGTGCATGCAACATGCTATGAAGCCTTTAATTGCATCTTTGAAACTGGAGAGAGAGAAATTAATGTCTTTACCTGTGACAAATGGCTAACAGCAGGAGATAATGGCTCCTGTACAGTCTTGCCTACATCTATGTTCTTTCCATTCTTCTTTGTGGACCGGGACCATTTTAAAGCAGGGCTGTCACTCATCTCTGTCCACTCTTTGCTGACCCTTTTTAAGTCTACAGAAATGTTAATAGATTGCTCTAGAGTCTGTTGTTCTGGAGGTGAGGCAGACAGTGATGGGGATGAATGAGTGATAGTTGGATGCATGGTTGAGAATTCTGGATCTGACTCATGCCATTCAGCTGCAATATGACAAAGTTTAGAAGACACGATGACCTCAATATAGTAGTTTAACGTCAGTGGAAAACTCGCACAAATATAGTAACATGATTAAATCTTAAAAGGAAGATTCAGAAAGTGTGATTTCGACACGTCACAATGATACTAATTGCATTTACCCATATAGGGCCCGATTCATTAAAAGGAATCTGACATCAGAATATTGTCTATTAAACTAATTTACGTGGTCATCACAATAAACTGTGTGTAGTAGCTGTGCTATATTATCAAGTTAAAACTTGCCTCTGTGAGAGAAAAAAAATTACCCCGTGTCATCCCTGTGGTATGAAGTCACCTAGCCATGGTGTGAAGAGATGACCTTTCCCTTTGACTGACTGCTACAGCCATGTGACTTCAGTGCTAATGTCTTTGAAATCCAGCAGAGACTTTCATGATCCAGGCTCAGAACGCCTCTGTACTGCGCAGCGAGCCAACGTGTATACACACCAGTTTCATCAAGCTCACTGGGCATTACAGAGGCAGGACTGAGCCACTGGCGTCATCATCTCGGTTCAGAATGCCTCTGTAATGATCATGTCATTTCCTGATGGAGCCTGGGATTAGGTCATTGAGCAATTTTCTAATGTCAGGTTTCCCTTAAGACAGTAATTAAACATATCCAATCCATTACAGTGTAGAATGTAACAAGCATAGCCACATTTCCATAAAAGAAATAGGAACAATTCATTAGCACTTGCGTATGTTACACCAGTCTTAACTATGGGCGTGCAGAAAAAGATGAGCCTAACTCATAAAGAGGCACAAGAGAGTTAATGAATTAGGTGCATCTTACAACTAGTGTGCTCCTTCATCAGAAATGTTGCTCCAGTAAAGACTAAAGTAACAATTTTGAGATAAGTTGTGCCACAATTTTTGATCACTTTGTCAGGCAGACCTGGTCACGCCCCATTTCAGCTACTACTTTTGTGCAAGACACCAAAAGTCGCAAAATTTAATATAAAAAAAATTTGGGTTGGGCAAAAGCACCTTCATGAAGCATGCCCAAATATAGTTGAAAAATGACACTTTTCCATTAAGTTCAAAGGCAATGTTCTGTTTTCTATTCTGCGTTATGCAATGAACACCTATGGCTCTGACTATATGAGTCAGAGAGAATTTCCCTGACTTCCAGAATCAAGACACTTTTTCATGATCTTAGAAGCTCTAATAAAAACCATTATTTCAGTGGGACGAGCACCTTTAAAAATTTTCCAATGTGTCGTTTAAATCTAGTTCTTGGTGCGGAATATCAGTAAAAAATGAAGATAGCAGCACCCTCAGGTAATAGTGCCAAGCCCTCAAGAGTGACTGGCTAAGGGCCATATTCATTAAACTAAACAAAAAAAATAAATACAATTTGAGGCAGCACTTTAATGCTTACTAAATAAAAGTGAATCTTTACGCAACCATCGAGCAGGCCGATCAAGACCCCACTGATCAGAGCTCAAACATTGCAAATGGGTGAATATAAACTCACTTTTATTCTAAGGCTGGAGTAACAAAAGTGTTTAAAAATTTGTTCCGATGCTGATCCAGAAAAGTTGATGAGTGTTCTGCGAGTACAATGCAATTTTTAGCAAGTAGCATCCTTATGACATGCGTATGCAATTCGAATGTTTTTAAAATCAGCTTTTACATACAGTAATTTTATGTTATTTCAAGCAAGTTTACTAACTAATTAAACAATCTTATACACAGATATACAGTAGGAAAAATAAGTATTTGATACACTGCTGATTTTGCAAGTTTCCCACCTACAAAGAATGGAGAGGTCTGTAATTTTTATCGTAGGTACACTTCAACTGTGAGAGACAGAATCTAAAAAAAAAAAACTGAAAATCACAATATATGATTTTCAAACAATTAAATTGCATTTTATTGCATGAATAAAGTATTTGATCACCTACCAACAAGAAAGAATTCTGGCTCTCACAGACTTGTTAGTTTTTGTTTAACCCCTTCCTGACATCTGACGTACTATCCCGTCGAGGTGGGGTGGGCCCGTATGACCGCCGACGGGATAGTACGTCATACGCGATCAGCGGCGCTCACGGGGGGAGCGCCGCCGATCGCGGCCGGGTGTCAGCTGATTATCACAGCTGACATCCGGCACTATGTGCCAGGAGCGGTCACGGACCGCCCCCGGCACATTAACCCCCGGCACACCGCGATCAAACATGATCGCGATGTGCCGGCGGTGCAGGGAAGCATCGCGCAGGGAGGGGGCTCCCTGCGGGCTTCCCTGAGCCCCCCGCAGCAACGCGATGTGATCGCGTTGCTGCGAGGGTCTTACCTCCCTCCCTGCAGCTCCCAGACCCGGATCCAAGATGGCCGCGGATCCGGGTCCTGCAGGGAGGGAGGTGGCTTCACAGACGCCTGCTCAGAGCAGGCACTGTGAAGCAGCCTGCACTTTCCTCAGATCGGTGATCTGTCAGAGTGCTATGCAAACTGGCAGATCACCGATCTGTATTGTCCCCCCCTGGGGCAAAGTAAAAAAGTTAAAAAAAAATTTTTCCAAATGTGTAAAAAAAAAAAAAAAAAATATTCCAAAATAATGAAAAAAAAAAAAATATATTATTCCCATAAATACATTTCTTTATCTAAATAAAATAAAAAAAACAATAAAAGTACACATATTTAGTATCGCCGCGTCCGTAACGACCCAACCTATAAAACTGCCCCACTAGTTAACCCCTTCAGTAAACACCGTAAGAAAAAAAAAAAAAAAACGAGGCAAAAAACAACGCTTTATTACCATACCGCCGAACAAAAAGTGGAATAACACGCGATCAAAAAGACGGATATAAATAACCATGGTACCGCTGAAAACGTCATCTTGTCCCGCAAAAAACGAGCCGCCATACAGCATCATCAGCAAAAAAATAAAAAAGTTATAGTCCTGAGAATAAAGCGATACCAAAATAATTATTTTTTCTATAAAATAGTTTTTATCGTATAAAAGCGCCAAAACATAAAAAAATTATATAAATGAGATATCGCTGTAATCGTACTGACCCGACGAATAAAACTGCTTTATCAATTTTACCAAACGCGGAACGGTATAAACGCCTCTCCCAAAAGAAATTCATGAATAGCTGGTTTTTGGTCCTTCTGCCTCACAAAAATCGGAATAAAAAGTGATCAAAAATGGTCACGTGTCCGAAAATGTTACCAATAAAAACGTCAACTCGTCCCACAAAAAACAAGACCTCACATGACTCTGTGGACCAAAATGTGGAAAAATTATAGGTCTCAAAATGTGGAGACGCAAAAACTTTTTTGCTATAAAAAGCGTCTTTTAGGCTGGTTTCACACTTGCGTTTTTATCTGCATGCGTTTTTTAAAAAAACGCATGTGTGAAAAAACGCATGTAAACGTGGTAAAACGCATGCGTTTTTAGACGCATGCGTTTTTATAGAAAAACACAAGAAAACAAACAAAAAAAAAAAACCCTACCCCTAACCCTACCCCTAACCTGAAATACGTGGCACTAAAATATACGTTTATATACGTATATAAGTGCCACGATATTTTAGTGGCCACGTATATAAGTGCCACGTATATAAGTGCCACGTATATAAGTGCCACGTACTTAAGTGCCACGTACTTAAGTGCCACGTATTTACGTGCCACGTATTTACGTGCCACGTATTTACGTGCCACGTATTTAAGTGCCACGTACTTAAGTGCCACGTACTTAAGTGCCACGTACTTAAGTGCCACGTATTTACGTGCCACGATATTTCAGTGCCACGTATAACCACATAGTTATAGTATTTATAGTACGTGGCACTGAAATACGTGGCACTGAAATATCGGGGCACTGAAACACGTGGCACTGAAACACGTGGCACTGAAACACGTGGCACTTAAATATGTGGCACTTAAATATGTGGCACTTAAATACGTGGCACTTAAATACGTGGCACTTATGACTGTCAGAAAATGTTCATTAAACGGTTAGAGGTGAGGTTAGGGGTAGGGTTAGGGTTACCGTTGGGATTAGGGTTAGGGGTGTGTTTGGGTTAGGGTTTCAGGTAGAATTGGGGAGTTTCCACTGTTCAGGCACATCAGGGGCTCTCCAAACGCGACATGGCGTCCGATCTCAATTCCAGCCAATTCTGCGTTGAAAAAGTAAAACAGTGCTCCTTCCCTTCCGAGCTCTCCCGTGCGTCCAAAAAGGGGTTTATCCCAACATATGGGTTATCAGCGTACTCGGGACAAATTGAACAACAACTTCTGGGGTCCAAGTTCTCTTGTTATCCTTGGGAAAATAAAAATTTGGGGGGCTAAAAATCATTTTTGTGGGAAAAAAATATGTTTTATTTTCACGGCTCTGCGTTGTAAACTGTAGTGAAACACTTGGGGGTTCAAAGTTCTCACAACACATCTAGATAAGTTCCTTGGGAGGTCTAGTTTCCAATATGGGGTCACTTGTGGGGGGTTTGTACTGTTTGGGTACATCAGGGGCTCTGCAAATACAATGTGACGCCTGCAGACCAATCCATTTAAGTCTGCATTCCAAATGGCGCTCCTTCCCTTCCGAGCTCTGTCATGTGCCCAAACAGTGGTTACCCCCCACATAGGGGGTATCAGCGTACTCAGGACAAATTGGAAAACAACTTTTAGGGTCCAATTTATTCTGTTACCCTTGTAAAAATACAAAGCTGGGGGCTAAAAAATCATTTTTGTGAAAAAAAAAAAGAATTTTTATTTTCACGGCTTTGCGTTACAAACTGTAGTGAAACACTTGGGGGTTCAAAGTTCTCACAACACATCTAGATAAGTTCCTTGGGAGGTCTAGTTTCCAATATGGGGTCACTTGTGGGGGGTTTGTACTGTTTGGGTACATCAGGGGCTCTGCAAATGCAACGTGACGCCTGCAGACCAATCCATTTAAGTCTGCATTCCAAATGGCGCTCCTTCCCTTCCGAGCTCTGTCATGTGCCCAAACAGTGGTTACCCCCCACATAGGGGGTATCAGCGTACTCAGGACAAATTGGACAACAACTTGTAGGGTCCAATTTATTCTGTTACCCTTGTAAAAATACAAAGCTGGGGGCTAAAAAATCATTTTTGTGAAAAAAAAAAAGAATTTTTATTTTCACGGCTTTGCGTTACAAACTGTAGTGAAACACTTGGGGGTTCAAAGTTCTCACAACACATCTAGATAAGTTCCTTGGGAGGTCTAGTTTCCAATATGGGGTCACTTGTGGGGGGTTTGTACTGTTTGGGTACATCAGGGGCTCTGCAAATGCAACGTGACGCCTGCAGACCAATCCATTTAAGTCTGCATTCCAAATGGCGCTCCTTCCCTTCCGAGCTCTGTCATGTGCCCAAACAGTGGTTACCCCCCACATAGGGGGTATCAGCGTACTCAGGACAAATTGGACAACAACTTGTAGGGTCCAATTTATTCTGTTACCCTTGTAAAAATACAAAGCTGGGGGCTAAAAAATCATTTTTGTGAAAAAAAAAAAGAATTTTTATTTTCACGGCTTTGCGTTACAAACTGTAGTGAAACACTTGGGGGTTCAAAGTTCTCACAACACATCTAGATAAGTTCCTTGGGAGGTCTAGTTTCCAATATGGGGTCACTTGTGGGGGGTTTGTACTGTTTGGGTACATCAGGGGCTCTGCAAATGCAACGTGACGCCTGCAGACCAATCCATTTAAGTCTGCATTCCAAATGGCGCTCCTTCCCTTCCGAGCTCTGTCATGTGCCCAAACAGTGGTTACCCCCCACATAGGGGGTATCAGCGTACTCAGGACAAATTGGACAACAACTTGTAGGGTCCAATTTATTCTGTTACCCTTGTAAAAATACAAAGCTGGGGGCTAAAAAATCATTTTTGTGAAAAAAAAAAAGAATTTTTATTTTCACGGCTTTGCGTTACAAACTGTAGTGAAACACTTGGGGGTTCAAAGTTCTCACAACACATCTAGATAAGTTCCTTGGGAGGTCTAGTTTCCAATATGGGGTCACTTGTGGGGGGTTTGTACTGTTTGGGTACATCAGGGGCTCTGCAAATGCAACGTGACGCCTGCAGACCAATCCATTTAAGTCTGCATTCCAAATGGCGCTCCTTCCCTTCCGAGCTCTGTCATGTGCCCAAACAGTGGTTACCCCCCACATAGGGGGTATCAGCGTACTCAGGACAAATTGGACAACAACTTGTAGGGTCCAATTTATTCTGTTACCCTTGTAAAAATACAAAGCTGGGGGCTAAAAAATCATTTTTGTGAAAAAAAAAAAGAATTTTTATTTTCACGGCTTTGCGTTACAAACTGTAGTGAAACACTTGGGGGTTCAAAGTTCTCACAACACATCTAGATAAGTTCCTTGGGAGGTCTAGTTTCCAATATGGGGTCACTTGTGGGGGGTTTGTACTGTTTGGGTACATCAGGGGCTCTGCAAATGCAACGTGACGCCTGCAGACCAATCCATTTAAGTCTGCATTCCAAATGGCGCTCCTTCCCTTCCGAGCTCTGTCATGCGCCCAAACAGTGGTTACCCTCCATATATGGGGTATCAGCGTACTCAGGACAAATTGGACAACAACTTTTGGGGTCCAGTTTATTCTGTTACTCTTGTAAAAATACAAAAGCTGGGGGCTAAAAAATCATTTTTGTGAAAAAAAAAAAAGAATTTTTATTTTCACGGCTCTGCGTTATAATCTGTAGTGAAACACTTGGGGGTGCAAAGCTCTCAAAACACATCTAGATAAGTTCCTTAGGGGGTCTAATTTCCAAAATGGTGTCATTTGTGGGGGGTTTCAATGTTTAGGCACATCAGGGGCTCTCCAAACGCAACATGGCGTCCCATCTCAATTCCAGTCAATTTTGCATTGAAAAGTCAAATGGCGCTCCTTCCCTTCCAAGCTCTGCCATGCGCCCAAACAGTGGTTTACCCCAACATATGGGGTATCTGCGTACTCAGGACAAATTGCACAACGTTTTTTGGGGACCAATTTCTTCTCTTACCCTTGGGAAAATAAAAAATTGGGGGCGAAAAGATCATTTTTGTGAAAAAATATGATTTTTTATTTTTACGGCTCTGCATTATAAACTTCTGTGAAGCACTTGGTGGGTCAAAGTGCTCACCACACATCTAGATAAGTTCCTTAGGGGGTCTACTTTCCAAAATGGTGTCACTTGTAGGAGGTTTCAATGTTTAGGCACATCAGGGGCTCTCCAAACGCAACATGGCGTCCCATCTCAATTCCAGTCAATTTTGCATTGAAAAGTCAAATGGCGCTCCTTCACTTCCGAGCTCTGCCATGCGCCCAAACAGTGGTTTACCCCAACATATGGGGTATCTGCGTACTCAGGACAAATTGCACAACATTTTTTGGGGACCAATTTCTTCTCTTACCATTGGGAAAATAAAAAATTGGGGGCGAAAAGATCATTTTTGTGAAAAAATATGATTTTTTATTTTTACGGCTCTGCATTATAAACTTCTGTGAAGCACTTGGTGGGTCAAAGTGCTCACCACACATCTAGATAAGTTCCTTAGGGGGTCTACTTTCCAAAATGGTGTCACTTGTAGGGGGTTTCAATGTTTAGGCACATCAGGGGCTCTCCAAACGCAACATGGCGTCCCATCTCAATTCCAGTCAATTTTGCATTGAAAAGTCAAATGGCGCTCCTTCCCTTCCAAGCTCTGCCATGCGCCCAAACAATGGTTTACACCCACATATGGGGTATCAGCGTACTCAGGACAAATTGTACAACAACTTTTGCAGTCTATTTTCTCCTGTTACCCTTGGTAAAATAAAACAAATTGGAGCTGAAATAAATTGTGTGTGAAAAAAAATTAAATGTTCATTTTTATTTAAACATTCCAAAAATTCCTGTGAAACACCTGAAGGGTTAATAAACTTCTTGAGTGTGGTTTTGAGCACCTTGAGGGGTGCAGTTTTTAGAATGGTGTCACACTTGGGTATTTTCTATCATACAGACCCCTCAAAATGACTTCAAATGAGATGTGGTCCCTAAAAAAAAATGGTGTTGTAAAAATGAGAAATTTCTGGTCAACTTTTAACCCTTATAACTCCCTAACAAAAAAAAATTTTGGTTCCAAAATTGTGCTGATGTAAAGTAGACATGTGGGAAATGTTACTTATTAAGTATTTTGCGTGACATATGTCTGTGATTTAAGGGCATAAAAATTCAAAGTTGGAAAATTGCAAAATTTTCAAAATTTTCGCCAAATTTCCGTTTTTTTCACAAATAAACGCAAGTTATATCGAAGAAATTTTACCACTATCATGAAGTACAATATGTCACAAGAAAACAATGTCAGAATCGCCAAGATCCGTTGAAGCGTTCCAGAGTTATAACCTCCTAAAGGGACAGTGGTCAGAATTGTAAAAATTGGCCCGGTCATTAACGTGCAAACCACCCTTGGGGGTGAAGGGGTTAAGAAGCCGTCCTATTCTGCACTTATTACCTGTATTAATTGCACCTGTTTGAACTCATCACCGGCATAAACGACACCTGTCCACACACTCAATCACCCCCCAACTTTCCACCATGGTCAAAACCAAAGAGCTGTCTTAGGCCAGTCTCACACGTCCAGATAATTCCGGTACCAGAAAAATCGGTACCGGAGTTATCCGTGTCCGTGTGCGGCAGCCGTGTGCCTACTGAGTACCACACGGACCGTGCAGGAGACAGTGCTACAGTAAGCGCTGTCCCCAGCGTGGTGCTGAAGCCGTCATTCATCCCTTCTCTCCAGCAGCGTTCGCTGGAGAGAAGGAATGAAAAATCAATTTTTTTTATTATTTTTGTCTTTAAAATCAAGTTCCTTGTCACCTCCCCCCTCCCACCCCCTGTGCGCCCGCCCACTGGAAATAAAATACTCACCCAGCTCCCTCGATGCTTCCTCTCAGCGCCGCAGCTTGTCCTGTATGAGCGGTCACGTGGTACCGCTCATTACAGTGATGAATATGCGGCTCCACCACTATGTCCTGGCCTGTTTGAAGTTAGCCAATGACCATCTGAATGATCCAAAGGAGGCAGATGAGATCAAAATAGAACTTTTTGTATCAACTCTACTAGCTGTGTTTGGAAGAAGAAGGGTAAGTAAAACTCCAAGAACACCATCCTAACCGTGAAGCATGGTGTGAGAAACATCATACTTTGGGGGTGCTTTTCTGCAAAGGATGAATGCACCGTATTGAATGGAGCATGGATGGGGTCATGTATAGCAAGATTTTGGCCCACAACCTCCTTATCCCAGTATGATCATTGAAGATGGGTTGTGGCTGGAATTTCCAGCAAAACAACGACCCGAACCACACAGCCAGGACAACCAAGAAGTGGCTCCTTAAGAAGCATTTCAAGATCCTGGAGTGGCCTAGAAAATCTTTGGAGGGAGCTGAAAGTCAAAGTTGTCTATCGACAACTCTGAAACCTGAAAGATCTGGAGAAGATCTGTATGAAGGAGTGAGCCAAGATCCCTGCTGCAGTGTGCGCAACTTTGGTCAAGAACTACAGGAAACGTCTGACCTCTGTATTTGCAAACAAAGGTTTCTGTACCAAATATTAGGTTGTGTTTTTCTATTGTATCAAAAACTTATTTCACGCAATAAATTGCAAATTAATTAAGTATTAATTCTGTAAAATCATACAATGTGATTTTCGGACTTTCATTTTTAGATACTGCCTCTCACAATTGAAGTGTACCTAAGATACAAATTACAGATCCCTCCATTCTTTGTAGGTGGGAAAACTTGCAAAATCGGCAGTGTATCACATATTTATTTTCCAAAGTGAATATAGATAGGTAGATGTAATTGAGATATATAATCAGTGCATTGAATGTGTAGCTTACTGTATATATATTTAGTTAATAATTAAATATATAAATGAAAAAAAAAAATGGTCCCCCATATTTTTCTTAACCGGCTGAGGGAAAGCAGACAGCTGGCTGCTGACGTTTACAGCCTGGAAAGGGGGTAATAAACATGGAGCTTCCTAGGCTATTATTATCAGCTCCCAGCTGTCTACTTAGCCTATACTGGTTATTAACAATGGGTGACCTTCCACTAATGATGTGGGGTGCCTGATCTAGTTAATAACCAGCAAATCCTAGGCAGACAGCTAACACCCTCCAAGACTCAGAACATCAGCTCTCAGCCTCCCCAGAAATGGCGCATCCATTAGATGATCCAATTCTGGCACTTACCTTCCGTTCTTCCCACTTGCCCTGGTGCAGTGGCAAGTGGGGTAATAGTATTGGGGCTGATGTCAGCTGTTTTATGTTCGCTGACATGAAGCCCAGGGGATAGTAATGGAGAGGTGTCTATAAAACACCCCCATTACTAACCCCATAGTCAAATATAATAAAGACAAGCGCAGAGTAAAGTCTTTTAACCCGTTTTTGTCCTCGAACGGAATAGTAAGTCCAAGGACACAACCCCCGCTTGAACAGCTGACATGTGCCCGCAAAAGCGGCGGGTGGATAAGCGATCTACCTGACGCTATTAACTAGTTAAATGCCGCTGTCAAACTCTGACACAGGCATTTAACTAACGCTTCCATCCGGAAATGCGCGCATCGCTGACCCCCGTCATGTGATAAGGGGTCAGCGATGCGTCAGCATGACAACCAGTCCTCTATGGTTGTTGATGCCAGATTGCTGTGAGCGCCACCCTGTAGCTGTAATTCAGCTACATAGGAGCGATCTGAGCATCGGTCCTATGTAGCAGAGCCAATCAGGCTATGCCAGCTTCTAGCCTCACATGGAGGCTATTGAAGCATGGCAAAAGTTAAAAAAAAAAAAAAAAATGTTTTATAAAATATGAAAAAAAAAAAAATAAAAAAAATATAAAAGTTCAAATCACCTCCCTTTCGCCCCATTCAAAATAAAACAATAATAAAAAAAATCAAACATACACATATTTGGTATCGCCGGGTTCAGAATCGCCCGATCTATCAATAAAAAAAAGGATTAACCTGATCGCTAAATGGCGTAGCGATAAAAAAATAAAAAATGCGCAGAATTACATTTTTTTTGGTTGCTGCGACATTGCATTAAAATGCATTAACGGGCGATCAAAAGAATGTATCTGCACCAAAATGATATCATTAAAAACGTCAGCTTGGCATGAAAAAAATAAGCCCTCACACGAACCCAGATCACGAAAAATGAAGACGCTACGGGTAACGGAAAATTGCACAATTTTTTTTTAGCAACGTTTGGAATTTGAAAGACAAACAAAAAAAAAAAAGTATGGGATTGCACTTTTTTGCAATTTCACCGTACTTGGAATTTTTTTCCCGTTTTCTAGTACATGACATGCTAAAACCAATGATGTCGTTCAAAAGTACAACTTGTCCCGCAAAAAATAAGCCCTCACATGGCCATACTGATGGAAAAATAAAAAAGTTATGTCTCTGGGAAGAAGGGGAGCGAAAAATGAAAACGCAAAACCAAAAAAAGGTGGGGTCATTAAGGGGTTAATTGAAATAAAAAAAAACTGACCCATTTTTACCTATTTATTAATAACCAAAGGAAAAAAAAAAAAACAACAACAAAGAAATTCTCACCTGGTCGCCGATAATCCATTTGTCCCGCAACGAGCCCAACTCAGCTACATCTAGATGCTTCGCTGAGCTGTCACATAAAATGTGACCACTCAGCCTAGCATCCAAGAGACACTAAGCGAAGCGTGAAAAAAGCAGATTCAGTGTCAAGAGCTGACGAGAGTAAGGTGACAGGAGTTTATAGCTGATAAACTCCGGTTACCTCACTAATGTCCCACTGAGTTGGGCTCGTCGCAGGACAAATTAATTATCGACAGACAAATGAGGATTTATTTTTTTTATATTTTTCTTTGCATCTTAATAAATGGGTAAAAGAGTTTATTTCAAATAAAGGACTTTGCATGTTTATTTCAATTAAAGGACTTCACTCTGTTTGTCTTTTTCAAGCAGCAAGCGACTTCACTCTGTGTTTGTCTTAACTGCCCGAGAAATGGCGCATCCATTAGATAGCTCTTAGCTTTCGCTCTTTCCATTTGCCCTGATGCAGTATCAAGAGGGGTAATAGTATTGCGGTAGATGTGAGCTGTTTTATTTTCGCTGACATCAAGCCCAGGGGTTAGTAATGGAGAGGCGTCTATAAGACACCTCCATTACTAACCCCATAGTCAAATGTAATAAAGACAAACACAGAGTGAAGTCGCTTGCTGCTTGAGGAAGACAAACAGAGTGAAGTCCTTTAAGGCCGATGTCCCACTTGCAACTGCAATGCGAGAAACTCGCGCCTCAATACCCGGCACTGCCGCCGGCAGTTCGTACCGGAGCATCCAGCTGCATAGAAAGACATGCAGCTGTACACTCTGGTCACGAGTGCTGGCGGCAGTTCCGGGTATCGCGCGAGTTTCTCGCATTGAAGTTGCAAGTGGGACACCGGCCTAATTGAAATAAACTCTCCTTGACCCTCTTTTGTCCAATTATTAATATCTGAAGAAAAATAAAAAAATAAATCCCCACCTGTCCGCCGATAATTCATTTGTCCCGCGACACGCCCAACTCAACTACTAAGTTGACTTCATGTAGCGACGTTAGTGAGGTGACCGGAGTTTCTCGGCTATGAACTCCAGTCACCTCACTGACGTCAGCGCTCGGCACTGAAGCTGCATTCTTCATGCGTAGCTCAGTGTCTCTTGGATGCTAGAGTGGTCACAATTCATGTGACAGCTCAGCAACGCATCTATATTTAGCTGAGTTGGGCTTGTGGCGGGACAAATGGATTATCGGCAACCAGGTGAGGATTTCTTTTTTCTTTGATTATGAATAAATAGGTCAAAGTGGGTCGGGGAGCTTTTATTTTAATTAAAGGACTTAATGGGGGTGTCTTATAGATGCCTCTCCATTACTAACCTCTGGGTTTGATGTCAGCAAACATAAAACCGTTCACATCTACCCCAAAACTATTCCCCTACTTGGTACTGCACCAGGAAAAGTGGGAAGAGCAGAGGCTAAGAGCCATCTAATGGATGCACCATTTCTCGGGCAGCTAAGGGCTGATGATCTTAGTCTGGTAGGGGACAATTTCAATGGCCCCTTCCTAGGCTATTAGTAATCAGCCTACAGCTGTCTGCCTAGCCTTTGCTGGTTATTAATAATGGTGGGGATCCCACGTAATTTTTTTGGGGGGTCACCCCTTGTGCATAGCCAGCAAAGGCTACGCAGACAACTTTGAGCTGATATTAATAGCATAGGAAGCTCCATGTTTATTACCCACTTTCCAGACTATAAACATCAGCCCTCAGTTGTTGGCTTTCCCTCAGCTAGTTAAGAAAATGAATTGGGACAACACAACATTAAATTATTTTATTCTTTCTCTATATCTATTCTATTCTGATGGCTCACGCTGTAAATTTACTGTACTCTGGTGATGAAATGTTGGGATTGCAATGAGATGGTCCGTGTGCTCTGCAATTTTTTTTTTCACAACCATTGACTTGCATTGACAATTGCGATCACAAATTTGCATCCACTCACAGCACACTAAGATTTTTTTATCAGTCCGATCGCAATCTGATTTGATTAAAAAAATTGCAGGTGAGCAATAAATCATTGAATAACAATGGTCAGAATGCAATCTGATTTTTTTATCGGGTTGCACTGGTCCAATTTATTCGCTTGTGTGAGTGAGCACTTAAGACTCTGCTCGGAAGTGCTGCCTCAGTCTACATTTTGGGAGCTTAATATATGCTTACAACACGGTGTAATACGGTAATTTGAATAAAGATCTATAAACTTTGCCATCATCACTTCCATGGTGCTATAGCCTAGTAGACATACAGTTGGAGTACACTGATGTTTCTCCCTGATATATTGTACTGTATATTATTTTTGCTCTATCAGTATTACTCACATCTCATCTGCTCCACTGACCCGGGGCTTGAACAGTCAGATACCGGTTTCTTACAGACATTAGTTGATATTTTATTACTATTGGCCGTTTTCTCTTCCTTTCTTGGTGGAATTTTATACACTTTTGTAGGACTGGGATCTTTCACATTTTTCTGCTCTTTCTTAGTGGTCAGCGGTCCATGCCAAAAAAAGAAATGTGCAAAAAGTAAATTTAGAAAAAAGGCATATAAAAGTGAGAGTATTCCTGTTTGGGCCCACAAAGCCATACTCTGGTTCAACTGACATCTATTCTTTGAGATTCCACCTGTCCCCCATAGAAATGCAAGCTTGATTCAGCCAAGTGTGCACATTTTCAATGGGCAATAAGATGCTGCTAGACACCTCTGTTCCCTGCAGGCTCCTCTGGTGGCTTATCTCCCCTGAGAACAAGAATTTCAGGCATGTTGAAATCTTATCTGTTGCCTTCTACATCTTTCATTGTGTGGCCCCCAAACATAATAGACCGTTAGCTTGTCTCAATGAAATCAGGAGTCTGAAAACATGAATCAAATGTTTATGGGGTCTTATCATTCACAATTAATACTGCATTAACTTCACATAGCAAACAGAAAACATATTTTCCTACTTGCTTGATAACTGATATATAGGGTGCAAATTTATTTTTTTTGTTCTACAGTATTTTTCACATTCACAGAATTCCATCCCACAAGTAGAACAACCATTCACTGGCTAGTTATCGCAAGTTAAACACCAAATCACATTTGACTTCCATGTGGCAGCTAACGCCACTCACTCACTTTGTAACTAGAGACTCCCTATATCAGCGATCAATCTGTCCTGTGGGTCAAGGTTTTATCTTTCATAAGGTAACAATGAGAATGAAATTTCAACAAAGTCAATCCTTAAATTTGGTTTATCGATTGTTTTTTATTAGTAATAGATTTCAAGAGTACCGTATTTTCCGGCGTATAAGACGACCCCCCAACTTTTCCAGTTAAAATATAAAATCTTCTTAAAAGTCGGGGGTCTTCTTATACGCCGTATGTCGTCTTATAGGGCCGGTGAATATGTGCCTTTTGGGTGGGAGTGGTCCCGATGACGACGAGGGGGTGTCTCACAGGAAAGTGTGAGTGGACTATCCCCCATTACCTCATCGTAGCGCTGAAGCGTGGGGTCTCTGCTGGGAGCGGCGGCTCCTCTTTGTGCCGCGTGGGTGCTGTGGGGCGGCGGCTCCTCTTCTGCAGTGTGGGGCCTCTGTGCTGTGGGGCGGCGGAAGCGTATTTTCATGCGGTCAGTCGGGGCTCCTCCGGCATCTTCTTAAAGCCCGGAGGCCCCGCCGGCAGCTCCATTGCTACGATGCGGTGGCCTCCGGGAAAATGGCCGCTAGGGGCGGCGCATGCTCAGATTCAGATCTCGTCCCGAGATCTCGGGAGACGAGATCTGAATCTGAGCAGCGGCCATTTTCCCGGAGGCAGCTCCATTGCTGCGATGCGGTGGCCTCCGGGAAAATGGCAGCTGGGGGCGGCGCATGCTCAGATGCAGATCTCGTCCCGAGATCTCGGGAGACGAGATCTGAATCTGAGCAGCGGCCATTTTCCCGGAGGCCACCGCATCATAGCAATGGAGCTGCCAGCGGGGCCTCCGGGCTTTAAGGAGATGCCGGAGGAGCCCCGCCTGACTGCATGAAAATACGCCGCCGCCCCACAGCACAGAGGCCCCACACTGCAGAAGAGGAGCCGCCGCCCCACAGCACAGCACCCACGCAGCACAAAGAGGAGCAGCAGCCGCCGCTCCCAGCACAGAGACCCCACGCTGAAGCTACGATGAGGTAATGGACCCCTCCAAACACTTTCCTGTGAGACGCCCCCTCGTCATCAGGACCACTCCCCCCCCCACCCACCATATGCACCCGGCGTACAAGACGATACCCGGCGTATAAGACGACCCCCGACTTTTAAGAAGATTATCAGGGGTTAAAAAGTCGTCTTATACGCCGGAAAATACGGTAACGATTGTTTAAATTTTTTTTTCATAAATCAATAGTACACATGAAAATAAGCAACTTTGTAATACATTTCATCAGATAAATCTGCTTCTTTCACAACCAACATAGATCAGTCATCAAAATTCTCAATTCTGAAGTAAACTCTGTATTCAATGAAAACAGACTTCCCCTTACTGAGATAGATGAGAGCTACTACTGAGGAGATTCTAACTAGATAGAAGATGGAGCTCTGCCTCTAGCTCCTCCCTCCTCCATAGAATTCTATCCATACAAACTGCCATCTCCTATCTCAGTTCAAAGTGCTCACCAAACATAATACCAGCCAATTTTGCTTTAAAAAAGGCAAAGAGTGCTCGTTCCTTTACAAGCCCTACCAAGCGCTGTGTTCCCCAACATATGGGATATCAGCCTACTCAGGAGAAATTCCAAAACAATTTTTGGAGTCCATTTACTCCTGTTACCCTTGTGAAAGTAAAAAAAATGGGGATAAAAGAACATTTTAGTGGAAACAATTAGATTTTTTTATTTTTACTTCTGTGAAGCACCTTGGTGTTCAAGATGCTCACCACACATCTAGATAAGTTCCTTGAGGGTCTAGTTTCCAAAATGGGGTTACTTGTGGGGGGGGGGGGGGTGTTTCCAATGTTTAGGAACATAGCGGGTGCTTCAAACTTCACATGGTGACCGCTCTTCATTCCAACCAATTTTGCGGTGCTCCTTCCCTTCTGAGCCCTGCCGTGCACCCAACAGTAGTTTTCCCTCCACATATGTGGTATAGGCGTGTTCAGGAGAAATTGTACAACAAATTTTTCGGTCTATTTTTATTTTTTCTTGATAGCTTTGCAAAAATAAAAAAAACTGGGTCTAAAGTAAACTTTTTGTGAAAAAAGTTACAAGTTCATTTTTTCTTTCCACATTCAGTTAATTCTTGTAAAGCACCTCAGGGGTAAATAACTGTCTTGAATGTGGTTTTGAGCACCTTGAGGGATGCAGTTTTTAGAATGATGTCAATTATTGGGCATTTTCTGTCACATAGGCCCTCCAAAGTAACTTCAAATAAGATGTGGTGACTGAAAAAAGTTTTTAAAATTTTGTTCGAAAAATGAGCAATTGTTGATCAAATTCTAACCCTTCTACGATAACTTGCTAAAAAATATATGTTTCAAAAAATGTTGCTGATGTAAAGTAGACATGTGGGAAATGTTATTTATTAACTGTTTTGCGTGACATAACTCTTTGGTTTAAGGGCATAAAAATTAAAAGTTTGAAAATTGCAACATTTTCAAAATTTTAGCCAAATTTTTGATTTTTTTTCACAAATAAACCCAAGTCATATCGAATAAATTTTACCACTATCAAGTACAATGTCATAAGAAAACAGTCTCAGAATCAATGTGAACCGTTGAAGCGTTCTAGAGTTACAGTTGTGCTCAAAAGTTTACATACCAAGGCAGAATTTTTGCTTTCTTGGCCTTTTTTCAGAGAATATGAATGATAACACCAAAACTTTCTCTCCATTCATGGTTAGTGGTTGGGTGAAGCCATTTATTGTCAAACTACTGTTTTCTCTTTTTAAATCATAATGACAACCCAAAACATTCAAATGCCCCTGATCAAAAGTTCACATACCCTGGTAAATTTTGGCCTGATAACATGCACAGATGTTGACACAAATGGGTTTGAATGGCTACTAAAGGTAACATCCTCACCTATGACCTGTTTGCTTGTAATCAGTGTGTGTGCATAAAAGCTGAGTGAGTTTCTGGGATCCAGACAGACTCTTGCATCTTTCATCCAGACACTGACATTTCTGGATTGTGACTCATGTGGAAAGCAAAAAAATTGTCAACGGATCTACGGGAAATGGTAGTTGAACTGTATAAAACAGGAAAGCAATACAAAAAGATATCCAAGGAATTGATAATGCCAGTCAGCAGCGATCAAACTGTTATTGACAAATGAAAAATCATGGGCTCTGTAAAAACAAAACCACAGCCAAGTAGATCAACAAAAATGTCGTCAACAACTGCCAGCAAAATTGTTCTGGATGCAAAGAAAAACCCGCAAATAACATCAGTTGAAATACAGGACTCTCTGAAAACTAGCGGTGTGGCTGTTTCAAGATGCAAAATAAGGAGGCACTTGAAGAAAAATGGACTGCACTGTTGAGTCACCAGAAGAAAGCCATTACTGCGCAAATGCAACAAAGTATCTCACCTACAATACACAAAACAGCACAGAGAAAAGCCTCAAATTTTCTGCAATAAGGTAATTTGGGGTGATGAGACCAAAATTATACTTTCTGGCCGCAACCATAAACATTACATTTGGAGATAGGCCAACAAGGCCTAAGATGAAAGGAACACCATTCCTACTGTAAAGCACAGAGGTGAATTGCTGATGTTTTGGGGATGTATGAGCTACAAAGGCACAGGAAACTTGGTCAAAGTTGAAGGAAAGATAAATGTAACATGTTATCAGTAAATACTGGAGGCAAATTTGCACTCATCAGCCCGGAAGCTGCGCATGGGACGTATTTGGATGTTCCAACATGACAACGATCTAAAACACAAGGCAGAGGCGACCTGTCATTGGCTACAGCAGAACAAAGTGAAGGTTCTGGAGTTGTCATCTCAGTCTCCTGACCTCAATATCATTGAGCCACTCTGGGGAGATCTCAAACGTGCAGTTCATGCTAGACAGTCCAGGAATTTACAGGAACTGGAGGCTTTTTTTTGCCAAGAAGAGTGGGCAGCTTTACCATCTGAGAAAATTAAAAACTTCATCCACAACTACCACAAAATACTTCAAGCTGTCATTGATGTTAGAGGGGGCAATACACAGTATTAAGAAATAGGGTATGTGAACTTTTGATCAGGGTCATTTGGATGTTTTTGGTTGTCATTATGATTTATAAAGAGAAAACACAGTAGTTTGACAATAAATGGCTTCACCCAACCACTAACCATAAGTGGAGTAAAATTGTTGGTGTTATCATTCATATTCTCTGAAAAAAAAGGCCAAGAAAGCAAAAATTCTGCCGGTGTATGTAAACTTTTGAGCAATACTGCATTACCACATAAAATGACACTGGTCAGAATTGTAAAATTTGGCCTGGTCATGAAGGTGAAAACAGGTTTGGGGATGAAGAGGTTAATATAATTACTAATATTCTGATCACTTTACTGCTCGATTTACACAGAAGGGATCCTCTGCCCTAACTTGCTTATTTTCATCTACACTAATCACAACATCCCATTCTCGTCACCCAGTCATTCTCTACTTGGATAGCACGATGCAGCTCCATTATGTTTAAAAACCACTATTTAACATGTGATTTCATGGACCCTGTTTTCCAATCAGGAGGAACCTCAAAGCATGGACATCACAAATGCTTTTCATGGCCCCTTCTATGATGTTATGTATTAACATTGAGCCAAAATTGGCACTTTGTACACTGCTCTCAAGGTGAAGGGTCAACGCACAGAAAGATTCTGCCCTGTAAGGCTACTTTCACACTAGCGTCGGGAACAACCCGTCGCTGTGCGTCGGGCCGACGTTCCCGACGCTAGCGTGGTCTCCGCCGCACAACGGGGGCAGCGGATGCATTTTTCCCACGCATCCGCTGCCCCATTGTGAGGTGCGGGGAAGTGCGGGGAGGTGGGGGCGGAGTTCCGGCCGCGCATGCGCGGTCGGAAAAAGCGGACCGTCGGGAGCAAAAAACGTTACATGTAACGTTTTTTTCTCCCGACGGTCCGCTACCACACGCCCAAGCGTCGCAAAACGGACGCAACGTTTGGCAATGCGTCGCAAATGCGTCGCTAATGGTAGTCTATGACGAAAAAACGTATCCAGCAAGAACTTTTGCTGGATGCGTATTTTCGGCAAAACGACGCATTTGCGACGTATTGCAGTTAACGCTAGTGTGAAAGTAGCCTAAGTTGGGTGGATGTGTTATTCCCACCCTGTCAATTTGTGCAGCAAATTTTCACAGTGGATTTTTATCCTTTGAAATGAAATTACATGTCTTGTATGTAAGGCTGGAAAAGAACCACTAGGTGGCGATCAAAGGACAAGGATACTGACATTTCTACAACTCCTGCATTTAATAGGCGCTGCTGATGCTCATTATCAAGATGGATCATTTACTGCCACGCACATTACAAAGTATAGAAATCATGACATAAAGAAAGTATTTACAAAGGCCAATCATTACATATTTGTAATGTTTTACAAAAATACTGAATGATTAGAAATCCATTGTTGTTTACTCTTACACAATAACATGTGTAGGGTTTCACTATAAAGTAGTAACTATAAGACTATGTTCACATGCAGCATTGTTTTGCTGTTTTTTTTAGGCAAATTAAAAGCTGTGTTTTATAGCAGCAAAAGTGAGATTTCAGAAATTTCATACACTTTTTTTTTTTTATTCTTAACTGAATTTGAGAACTGCAACGTTTTTTAAATCTGCATGTCAATTCTTAGGGTATGTAAAATAAAGAACTTGGCACTCAACTTAGTATGTCATTGCAAAGGATTTTTTATTATTTTTGCAGTCTACAAACGTTTCGGTCTTATCTAGACATTCATCAGTCCGACTGCTTGTCACAGAATGAATATGGTGTAAAACTGTATACACAGGATTGCAGTAATGAGCTCCTCAAAAAGTTTATGAAGTTCGGTAAAGGAGTTAGGCTACGTTCACATTTGCGTTGTGCACCGCAGCGTACAACGCAAACAAAAACGCAGCAAACGCATGCACAACGCTGCGTTTTGCGCCGCATGCGTCCTTTTTTTCATTGATTTTTGATGCAGCAAAAATGCAACTTGCTGCGTCCTCTGCGCCCAGACGCGGGCGCCGCAGGGACGCATGCGGCGCAAAACGCAAGTGCGACGCATGTCCATGCGCCCCCATGTTAAATATAGGGGCGCATGACGCATGCGGCGACGCTGCGGCGCACACCGCAAATGTGAACGTAGCCTATCTCCTATCAGAATTCACGTGTAGTGAATAGGTATAACTGTAGCAAGATAGCATATGGTAGACCTTATTGGGTTGCAGTCTTAGTACTGGCATAGAATGTGCCTATAATAGGATCACAGTCCTGGTGTCACAGGGGCTTAACGTGCTTCATATAAAGGGACCCTGCTGTGGAAAAAAGGTGAGGGCACAGTCGACCTATAAATATATGTCTTCCTCCAGGGGCTGCAGTGGTGGTCAGGGGTTAATGTGAGCCAAAGAGACATGGTATATTAGGGTATGTGCACACGTTGCGGATTTGTCTGCGGATTTTTCCGCACTGAATGCGCATCTCTTGGCAGAAAAACGCAGGTAAAAATCAGCATGTTTTTGAAAGCTAAAGATCTATTATTGAACAAAAAAATATATATATTTGTGATGTAATTTCTTGTCTAACCTCCTCTTTTACATTTGTCCAACCCACACTCCATTACACACAGATAGATATATAGACAGATAATAGATAGCTAGGTAGATATGGGATAGATAGATCTACAAATAATATCTATCGATCTATGTATAGATGTATCTATCCATAGATCTATCTATCGCGTTCCTTCTATCTATCATCTATCTCATTCCTTCTATCTGTCTATCTATCTATCTATCTATCTATCTATCTAATTCCTGCTATCTTTCTATAGAAAGTTAGATATAGATATGGGATAGATAGATCTATATATAGATCTATTCATATATCTATCTATAGATATAGCTATCTATAGATCTATCTATGGATAGATATATCTATGGATAGATGTAGATACTGTAGATACATGGATAGTTAGATAGATATATCTATAGATGATAGATATATATAGATATATCTATCCATATTTCTATCTATCTATAAATATATCTATAGATAGATAATCCATAGATATATCCATATTTATCTCTATAGATATATCCATAGATATACAATAGCAAGGCCGATGTTTATTAATGAACAATGTTTAATCTAGGAAAAAAACGGGACAAAAAATGGCGTGGCCCAATATTTTTAGCCTGGGAATGGGGTAATACCCATGGCCCCTTCCCAGGGTATGAATATCAGCCCGCAGCTGTCTGCATAGCCTTTGCTGGCTATTAAAATAGAGGGAGCTTCCAAAAAAAATGATGTGGGGTCCCCCTATATTTTATAGCCAGAAAGGCCACGCAGACAGCTGCGGGCTGATATTCACAGCCTAGGAATGGGCCATGGATATTGGCCCCCCCGAAAACAAACACCAGTCTGCAGCCGCCCCAGAAATGGCGCATCTATACGATGCGCCAATTCTGGCACTTAGCCCCTCTCTTAGCACTGCCGTGTAGCGGTGGCATATGGGGTATTTTAATATTCTTAATTTCACCTTACAACCACGCCTAATTCCTGCGACACCCTCGATCACCTGAAAATAAAAAATAATAAACCAACTGTATACTCCCTGTCCGACACAGTCCAATTAATAACGAGTGTCCCATGACAATCTCCCCTATAGAACAGCGACATCGGGTGATGTCACCGCTCTATTGGGCCTCCAGTAATAGACTGAAAGGAGACAATGGCTCCTGCAGTACATCACTGAAGAGGTTACTTTAGTTCATTGTCTTGCTTTATGGCAATGCTGTGTGAGAATTTTCCCACGCAGCTGTGCTGCAAGTGACAGTATAAATTATACTGTACTCACAGCGGCGGAGGGATACAGTGCGGAAGGATACCTTCCATCATTGTATCCCGGAGCCCCTAGAGAGCGGTCGCATCAGCTGATGTTATAGCTCTCTGTCATGTTCCCAATGGCAGGGAATTAACAAAAGAACACGGGCAAAAACAGGACGAGCTCTAGGGTGATGGAACCTGAGCTGACCGCGATCCTGAACCTCAACACACAACTAGCAGCAGCCGGGGAACGTTCCTGGGGGGGCTCTAGACGTCTCGCGCCAGCCGGAGATCTAGCTTCCCCTATCAGAAGAATCACAGACCTCTCTTGCCTCCAGAGAAATATTCCCACAGAAATAGCAGCCCCCCACATGTAATGACGGTGAAATGAGAGGAAGGCACAAACGTAGTTATGAAAACAGATTCAGCAAAATGAGGCCCGCTAAAGCTAGATAGCAGAGGATACAAAAGGTGAACTGCGCGGTCAGCTTAAAACCCTTCAAAATACCATCCTGAAATTACTTGAACTCATGTGCCAACTCATGGTACATGAGTGGTAATTTCAGCCCACTAGAGCAACCAGCAGCAGAGATTTACATATCTGCAAGCTGGACTAAAAACATGAAAGCAAACATGAAACAGGGAAATCCAGACTTTGCTACCTGCTCCTAAAGCCTACAGGACAAGCTAAGGTAACAGAGACACACTGATACATTGATAGCCGGCGAGGGAATGACAGAGAAGCCAGGTTAAATAGGAACTCCCACTTCCTGATGGAACAGGTGGATGCCAGAGACCGTAGGGAACGCAAGTCACCCAGTACCATCTGCAGCCACCAGAGGGAGCCCAAAAACAGAATTCACAACAGTACCCCCCCCTTGAGGAGGGGTCACCGAACCCTCACGAGAACCACCAGGGCGATCAGGATGAGTCCTATGGAAGGCACGGACTAAATCAGTGGCATGAACATCAGAGGCGACTACCCAAGAATTATCCTCCTGACCATAACCCTTCCACTTAACCAAATATTGGAGTCTCCGTCTGGAAACACGAGAATCCAAGATCTTCTCAACAACATACTCCAATTCACCCTCCACCAGCACCGGAGCAGGAGGCTCCACCGAAGGAACAACCGGTACCTCATACCTCCGCAATAACGACCGATGGAAGACGTTATGGATAGCAAACGATGCTGGGAGGTCCAAACGAAAAGATACAGGGTTAAGAATCTCCAAGATCTTATAAGGACCGATAAACCGAGGCTTAAACTTAGGAGAGGAGACCTTCATAGGAACAAAACGAGAAGACAACCATACCAAGTCCCCAACACGAAGTCGAGGACCCGCACGACGACGGCGATTAGCGAACTGCTGAGTCTTCTCCTGGGACAACTTCAAATTGTCCACCACATGACTCCAAATCTGGTGCAGCCTATCCACCACCATGTCCACTCCAGGACAATCAGAAGTCTCAACCTGACCAGAGGAAAAACGAGGATGAAACCCCGAATTACAAAAGAAAGGAGAAACCAAGGTAGCAGAGCTAGCCCGATTATTGAGGGCAAATTCAGCCAGGGGCAAAAAGGCAACCCAGTCGTCCTGATCAGCAGACACAAAACACCTTAAATAAGTTTCCAAGGTCTGATTAGTTCGTTCCGTCTGGCCATTCGTCTGAGGATGGAATGCAGACGAAAAAGACAATTCAATGCCCATCCTAGCACAGAACGCCCGCCAAAATCTAGACACAAACTGGGATCCCCTGTCAGAAACGATGTTTTCCGGAATCCCATGCAAACGAACCACGTTCTGAAAAAACAGAGGGACCAACTCAGAGGAGGAAGGCAACTTAGGCAAGGGTACCAGATGAACCATTTTAGAAACACGGTCACACACAACCCAGATGACGGACATTTTCTGAGAGACAGGGAGATCTGAAATAAAGTCCATGGAAATGTGCGTCCAAGGCCTCTTCGGGATAGGCAAAGATAACAACAGTCCACTGGCCCGAGAACAGCAAGGCTTAGCCCGAGCACAAACCTCACAAGACTGCACAAAAGAACGCACATCCCTTGACAAAGAAGGCCACCAAAAGGACCTGGCCACCAAGTCTCTAGTACCAAATATTCCAGGGTGGCCCGCCAACGCAGAAGAATGGACCTCAGAGATGACTCTACTGGTCCAATCATCCGGAACAAACAGTCTTTCAGGCGGACAACGATCAGGTCTATCCGCCTGAAACTCCTGCAAAGCACGACGCAAGTCTGGGGAGACAGCAGATAATATCACCCCATCCTTAAGGATACCAGTGGGCTCAGAATCTCCAGGGGAGTCAGGCGCAAAACTCCTAGAAAGAGCATCCGCCTTAACATTCTTTGAACCTGGCAGGTATGAGACCACAAAATTGAAACGGGAGAAAAACAACGCCCAACGAGCCTGTCTAGGATTCAGACGCCTGGCAGACTCAAGGTAAATCAGATTCTTGTGATCAGTCAAGACCACCACACGATGTTTAGCACCCTCCAGCCAATGACGCCACTCCTCAAATGCCCACTTCATGGCCAAAAGCTCCCGATTACCAACATCATAATTCCGCTCGGCGGGCGAAAATTTTCTAGAAAAGTACGCACATGGCCTCATCACCGAGCCATCGGAACTTCTCTGCGACAAAACCGCCCCCGCACCAATCTCGGAAGCATCAACCTCAACCTGAAAAGGAAGTGAAACATCTGGCTGGCGCAACACAGGAGCAGAAGAAAACCGGCGCTTAAGTTCCCGAAAGGCCTCCGCAGCCGCAGGAGACCAATCAGCAACATCAGCACCCTTCTTAGTCAAATCAGTCAAAGGTTTAACCACACTAGAAAAATTAGTTATGAAGCGACGGTAGAAATTAGCAAAGCCCAAGAATTTCTGAAGACTCTTAAGAGAAGTAGGTTGCGTCCAGTCACAAATAGCCTGAACCTTGACAGGATCCTGTTATGACCTCAGTGGACAGGGTCTCAGAGGAACGTGTAAGTCTGCGAGATTCAAAAATCCAGCTCATAGGGCTGTGGTAACTGGGTTGACCAAATAGCTACTCCTAACGCCAACACTAGAAGTAGCCGGGGATCATGCCTACGGTGATCGCTAGATGACTCGCGCCAGCCGGAGAATCTAACTACCCCTAGGAGAAGAAAACAAAGACCTCTCTTGCCTCCAGAGAAAGGGACCCCAAAGCAAGATACAAGCCCCCCACAAATAATAACGGTGAGGTAAGAGGAAATGACAAACACAGAAATGAACCAGGTTCAGCAAAGAGAGGCCAGCTTACTAATAGCAGAATATAGCAAGATAACTTATCTGGTCAACAAAAACCCTATAAAAATCCACGCTGGAGATTCAAGAACCCCCGAACCGTCTAACGGTCCGGGGGGAGAACACCAGCCCCCTAGAGCTTCCAGCAAAGGTCAGGATACAGATTGGAACAAGCTGGACAAAAATACCAAACAAAACAAAAGCAAAAAAGCAAGGAAGCAGACTTAGCTTGAAATACAGGAACCAGGATCATAGGACAAGAGCACAACAGATTAGCTCTGATTTCAACGATGCCAGGCATTGAACTGAAGGTCCAGGGAGCTTATATAGCAACGCCCCTGAACTAACGGCCCAGGTGAGGATATAGGAAAAGACAGAAGCTCCAGAGTCAAATCACTATTGACCACTAGAGGGAGCAAAAAGCAAAATCACAACAGTACCCCCCCCTTAGTGAGGGGTCACCGAACCCTCACCACGACCACCAGGGCGATCAGGACGAGCGGCGTGAAAGGCACGAACTAAATCGGCCGCATGAACATCAGAGGCGACCACCCAGGAATTATCTTCCTGACCATAGCCCTTCCACTTGACCAGGTACTGTAGCCTCCGCCTGGAGAGACGAGAATCCAAGATCTTCTCCACCACGTACTCCAACTCGCCCTCAACCAACACCGGAGCAGGAGGCTCAGCAGAAGGAACCACAGGCACAACGTACCGCCGCAACAAGGACCTATGAAACACGTTGTGGATAGCAAACGACACAGGAAGATCCAGGCGAAAGGATACAGGATTAAGGATTTCCAATATCTTGTAAGGACCAATAAAACGAGGTTTAAATTTGGGAGAGGAAACCTTCATAGGAACAAAGCGGGAAGAAAGCCACACCAAATCCCCAACACGTAGTCGGGGACCCACACCGCGGCGGCGGTTGGCAAAGCGCTGAGCCATCTCCTGTGACAACTTCAAGTTGTCCACCACAAGATTCCAGATCCGCTGCAACCTATCCACCACAGAATCCACCCCAGGGCAGTCAGAAGGTTCCACATGACCCGAAGAAAAACGAGGGTGGAAACCAGAGTTGCAGAAAAACGGCGAAACCAAGGTGGCGGAACTAGCCCGATTATTAAGGGCAAACTCAGCCAACGGCAAGAAGGTCACCCAATCGTCCTGATCAGCAGAGACAAAACACCTCAAATAAGCCTCCAAAGTCTGATTAGTTCGCTCCGTCTGTCCATTAGTCTGAGGATGGAAAGCAGACGAAAACGACAAGTCAATGCCCATCCTACTACAAAAGGATCGCCAGAATCTGGAAACGAACTGGGATCCTCTGTCTGACACAATATTCTCAGGGATGCCGTGCAAACGAACCACGTTCTGGAAAAACACAGGAACCAGATCGGAAGAGGAAGGCAGCTTAGGCAAAGGAACCAAATGGACCATCTTGGAGAAGCGATCACATATCACCCAGATAACAGACATGCCTTGAGACACCGGAAGATCAGAAATGAAATCCATGGAGATATGTGTCCAAGGTCTCTTAGGGACAGGCAAGGGCAAGAGCAACCCGCTGGCACGAGAACAGCAAGGCTTAGCTCGAGCACAAGTCCCACAGGACTGTACAAATGACCGCACATCCCTAGACAAGGAAGGCCACCAAAAGGATCTGGCCACCAGATCTCTGGTGCCAAAAATTCCTGGGTGACCTGCCAACACCGAGGAATGAACCTCGGAAATGACTCTGCTGGTCCACTTATCAGGCACAAACAGTCTGTCAGGTGGACAAGAATCAGGCCTATCAGCCTGAAATCTCTGCAACACACGTCGCAGATCTGGAGAAATAGCTGACAAGATAATACCATCCTTAAGAATACCAACAGGTTCAGCGACTCCAGGAGCATCAGGCACAAAGCTCCTGGAAAGAGCATCGGCCTTCACATTTTTAGAACCTGGTAAATACGAGACAACAAAGTCAAAACAGGAGAAAAACAATGACCAGCGGGCCTGTTTAGGATTCAGGCGTTTAGCAGACTCGAGATACATCAGATTTTTGTGATCAGTCAAGACCACCACACGATGCTTATTACCCTCGAGCCAATGACGCCACTCCTCAAATGCCCATTTCATGGCCAACAACTCCCGATTGCCCACATCATAATTTCGCTCCGCAGGCGAAAACTTCCTAGAGAAAAAGGCGCAAGGTCTCATAACAGAGCAACCAGGGCCTCTCTGCGACAAAACGGCCCCTGCTCCAATCTCTGAAGCATCCACCTCAACCTGAAAGGGAAGCGAGACATCAGGCTGGCACAAAACAGGCGCCGAAGTAAACCGACGTTTCAACTCCTGGAAAGCCTCCACGGCAGCAGGAGCCCAATTAACCACATCGGAGCCCTTCTTGGTCATATCCGTCAAAGGTTTCACAATGCTAGAAAAGTTAGCGATAAAACGACGGTAGAAGTTAGCGAAACCCAAGAACTTCTGAAGACTCTTAACTGACGAGGGCTGAGTCCAATCAAGAATAGCTCGGACCTTGACTGGGTCCATCTCCACAGCAGAAGGGGAAAAAATGAACCCCAAAAAGGGAACCTTCTGTACACCAAAAAGACACTTTGAGCCCTTGACAAACAAAGAATTTTCACGCAAAATTTTAAAGACCATCCTGACCTGCTCCACATGCGAGTCCCAATTATCAGAAAAAAACAGAATATCATCCAGATAAACGATCAAAAATTTATCCAGATAGTTCCGGAAAATGTCATGCATAAAGGACTGAAAAACTGAAGGGGCATTAGAGAGCCCAAAAGGCATCACCAAGTACTCAAAATGACCTTCGGGCGTATTGAATGCGGTTTTCCATTCATCCCCTTGCTTAATGCGCACAAGGTTGTACGCACCACGAAGGTCTATCTTGGTAAACCACTTGGCACCTTTAATCCGGGCAAACAAGTCAGACAACAGCGGCAAAGGATACTGAAATTTGACAGTGATCTTATTTAAAAGCCGATAGTCAATACAAGGCCTCAAAGATCCGTCCTTTTTAGCCACAAAAAAGAATCCCGCACCAAGAGGGGAAGAAGACGGACGGATGTGTCCTTTCTCCAGAGACTCCTTGATATATGAACGCATAGCGGTATGTTCAGGTATCGACAGATTAAACAGTCTTCCCTTAGGAAATTTACTGCCTGGAATCAAATCTATTGCACAGTCACATTCCCTATGAGGAGGCAATGCACTGGACCTGGACTCGCTAAAAACATCCTGATAATCAGACAAATACTCCGGAACTTCCGAAGGCGTAGAAGAAGCAATAGACACAGGCAGGGAATCCTCATGAATACCACGACAGCCCCAACTAGACACTGACATAGCCTTCCAGTCAAGGACTGGATTATGGGTCTGTAACCATGGCAGCCCCAAAACAACCAAATCATGCATTTTATGTAGAACGAGAAAACGTATCACCTCGTGGTGTTCAGGAGTCATGCACATGGTAACCTGTGTCCAATACTGCGGTTTATTTTCTGCTAATGGCGTAGCATCAATACCCCTAAGAGGGATAGGATTTTCTAATGGTTCAAGAATAAAACCACAGCGCTTAGCAAATGAGAGATCCATAAGACTCAGGGCAGCACCTGAATCTACAAACGCCATGACAGGATAAGATGACAGTGAGCAAATCAAAGTTACAGACAGAATAAACTTAGGATGCAAATTACCAACGGTGACAGGACTAACAACCTTAGATATACGTTTAGAGCATGCTGAGATAACATGTGTAGAATCACCACAGTAGTAGCACAAGCCATTCCGGCGTCTATGAATTTTCCTCTCATTTCTAGTCAGGATTCTATCACATTGCATCAAATCAGGTGTCCGTTCAGACAACACCATGAGGGAATTTGCGGTTTTTCTATCACATTGCATCACATCAGGTGTCTGTTCAGACAACAACATGAGGGAATTTGCGGTTTTGCGCTCCCGCAACCGCCGGTCAATTTGAATAGCCAGGGACATGGTATCATTCAGACCTGTGGGAATGGGAAAACCCACCATAACATTCTTAATGGCCTCAGAAAGGCCATTTCTAAAATTAGCGGCCAGTGCACACTCGTTCCAATGTGTCAGCACGGACCATTTCCGAAATTTTTGGCAATACACCTCAGCCTCGTCCTGGCCCTGAGACATAGCCAGCAAGGCTTTCTCTGCCTGAATCTCAAGATTAGGTTCCTCATAAAGTAAACCGAGCGCCAGAAAAAACGCATCAATATCAGCCAATGCCGGATCTCCTGGCGCCAACGAAAAAGCCCAATCTTGAGGGTCACCCCGTAAGAATGAAATAACAATTTTTACTTGTTGAGCAGAGTCTCCAGACGAACAAGGTTTCAGGGACAAAAACAATTTACAATTATTCCTGAAATTCCTAAACTTAAATCGGTCTCCTGAAAACAGTTCAGGAATCGGAATCTTGGGTTCAGACCTAGGATTTCTGGTAACATAATCTTGTATACCCTGCACACGAGCGGCAAGCTGGTCCACACTTGTAATCAAGGTCTGGACATTCATGTCTGCAGCAAGCTTAAGCCACTCTGAGGTAAAGGGGAAAAGAAAAAAAAAAAAAAATGAGAGAGGGAAAAAAAACCCTCAAAATTTTCTTTCTTATAATCCCACTTCTGCAATGCATTAAACATTTAATACTGGCCTGGCATACTGTTATGACCCCAGTGGACAGGGTCTCAGAGGAACGTGTAAGTCTGCGAGATTCAAAAATCCAGCTCATAGGGCTGTGGTAACTGGGTTGACCAAATAGCTACTCCTAACGCCAACACTAGAAGTAGCCGGGGATCATGCCTACGGTGATCGCTAGATGACTCGCGCCAGCCGGAGAATCTAACTACCCCTAGGAGAAGAAAACAAAGACCTCTCTTGCCTCCAGAGAAAGGGACCCCAAAGCAAGATACAAGCCCCCCACAAATAATAACGGTGAGGTAAGAGGAAATGACAAACACAGAAATGAACCAGGTTCAGCAAAGAGAGGCCAGCTTACTAATAGCAGAATATAGCAAGATAACTTATCTGGTCAACAAAAACCCTATAAAAATCCACGCTGGAGATTCAAGAACCCCCGAACCGTCTAACGGTCCGGGGGGAGAACACCAGCCCCCTAGAGCTTCCAGCAAAGGTCAGGATACAGATTGGAACAAGCTGGACAAAAATACCAAACAAAACAAAAGCAAAAAAGCAAGGAAGCAGACTTAGCTTGAAATACAGGAACCAGGATCATAGGACAAGAGCACAACAGATTAGCTCTGATTTCAACGATGCCAGGCATTGAACTGAAGGTCCAGGGAGCTTATATAGCAACGCCCCTGAACTAACGGCCCAGGTGAGGATATAGGAAAAGACAGAAGCTCCAGAGTCAAATCACTAATGACCACTAGAGGGAGCAAAAAGCAAAATCACAACAGGATCCATCTCAATAGTAGAAGGGGAAAAGATGTACCCCAAAAAAGAAATCTTCTGGACCCCAAAAAGACATTTTGAGCCCTTTACAAACAAAGAATTGGCCCGCAAAATCTGAAATACCTTCCTGACCTGTTGGACATGGGACTCCCAATCATCAGAAAAATCAAAACATCATCCAAATACACAATCATAAATTTATCCAGATATTCACGGAAAATATTGTGCATAAAGGACTGGAAGACTGAAGGAGCATTAGAAAGTCCAAAAGGCATTACCAAATACTCAAAATGGCCCTCAGGCGTATTAAATGCGGTTTTCCACTCATCTCCTTGCTTTATTCGCACAAGGTTATACGCACCCCGAAGATCTATCTTAGTAAACCATTTAGCCCCCTTAATGCGAGCAAACAAATCAGTCAATAATGGCAAAGGGTACTGATATTTGACTGTAATTTTATTCAAAAGACGATAATCTATACAAGGCCTCAGGGAACCATCTTTTTTGGCCACAAAAAAAAAACCTGCTCCTAAAGGGGATGAAGATGGACGGATATGTCCCTTTTCCAAGGACTCTTTAATATAATCCCGCATAGCAGTATGCTCTGGCACAGACAGATTAAACAAACGACCTTTAGGAAATTTACTGCCAGGAATTAAATCTATAGCGCAATCGCAATCCCTATGAGGAGGGAGCGAATTGAGCTTAGGCTCCTCAAAAACATCTCGATAGTCAGACAAAAACGCAGGGACCTCAGAGGGAGTAGACGAAGCGATGGAAATCGGAGGTGCATCATCATGAACCCCCTGACATCCCCAGCTTAACACAGACATTGTATTCCAGTCAAGGACTGGATTATGAGCTTGTAACCATGGCAGACCAAGCACTAGGGCATCATGTAGATTATACAGTACAAGGAAGCGAATCACCTCCTGATGAACGGGAGTCATACGCATAGTCACATGTGTCCAATATTGTGGTTTATTCCTAGCCAATGGTGTAGAGTCAATTCCCTTCAAGGGGATAGGGACCTACAGAGGCTCCAGACAAAAACCACAGCGCTTGGCAAATGACCAATCCATAAGACTCAGGGCAGCGCCCGAATCTACATAGGCATCTACGGAAATGGATGACAATGAACAAATCAGAGTCACAGACAAAATGAACCTAGACTGCAAAGTGCCAATGGCAAAAGACTTATCAACCTTTTTTGTGCGTTTAGAGCATGCTGATATAACATGAGCTGAATCACCACAATAAAAACACAACCCATTTTTCCGTCTATAGTTTTGCCGTTCGCTTCTGGACAGAATTCTATTACATTGCATAGTCTCAGGTGCCTGTTCAGTAGACACTGCCAACTGGTGTACAGGTTTGCGTTCCCGTAAACGCCGATCAATCTGAATAGCCATTGTCATAGACTCATTCAGACCTGTAGGCGCAGGAAACCCCACCATAACATCTTTTACTGCCTCAGAAAGGCCCTCTCTGAAATTGGCAGCCAAGGCGCACTCATTCCACTGAGTAAGTACTGACCATTTCCGAAATTAATGACAATATATTTCTGCTTCATCTTGCCCCTGAGAGAGAGCTAATAAAGCTTTTTCAGCCTGAATCTCTAAGTTAGGTTCCTCATAGAGCAAACCCAATGCCAGAAAAAACGCATCCACACTGAGCAATGCAGGATCCCCTGGTGCCAATGCAAATGCCCAATTCTGAGGGTCGCCCCGCAGGAAAGATATAACAATCTTAACCTGCTGAGCAGGGTCTCCAGAGGAGCGAGATTTCAAAGAAAGAAACAGTTTGCAATTGTTCCTGAAATTCAGGAAACTAGATCTATCCCCAGAAAAAAACTCTGGGGTAGGAATTCTAGGTTCAGACACAGGAGCATGAACAACAAAATCTTGTATATTTTGCACCTTAGCAGCAAGATTATTCAGGCTGGAAGCCAAACTCTGGACGTCCATGTTAAACAGCTGAGGTCAGAGCCATTCAAGGATTAAGAGGAGGAAAGAAGCAGCAGGCTGCAATTATGGCTAGGCAGCACACTCTGAGTAAGAGAGAGGAAAAAAAAAAAAAAAGGTTCCTCAGACTTCTTTTCCTCCTACTTCAGCCAATACAATTAACACTTTGTGGGCCGGCTATACTGTCATGTTCCCAATGGCAGGGAATTAACAAAAGAACACGGGCAAAAACAGGACGAGCTCTAGGGTGATGGAACCTGAGCTGACCGCGATCCTGAACCTCAACACACAACTAGCAGCAGCCGGGGAACGTTCCTGGGGGGGCTCTAGACGTCTCGCGCCAGCCGGAGATCTAGCTTCCCCTATCAGAAGAATCACAGACCTCTCTTGCCTCCAGAGAAATATTCCCACAGAAATAGCAGCCCCCCACATGTAATGACGGTGAAATGAGAGGAAGGCACAAACGTAGTTATGAAAACAGATTCAGCAAAATGAGGCCCGCTAAAGCTAGATAGCAGAGGATACAAAAGGTGAACTGCGCGGTCAGCTTAAAACCCTTCAAAATACCATCCTGAAATTACTTGAACTCATGTGCCAACTCATGGTACATGAGTGGTAATTTCAGCCCACTAGAGCAACCAGCAGCAGAGATTTACATATCTGCAAGCTGGACTAAAAACATGAAAGCAAACATGAAACAGGGAAATCCAGACTTAGCTTGTCCTGTAGGCTTTAGGAGCAGGTAGCAAAGGTAACAGAGACACACTGATACATTGATAGCCGGCGAGGGAATGACAGAGAAGCCAGGTTAAATAGGAACTCCCACTTCCTGATGGAACAGGTGGATGCCAGAGACCGTAGGGAACGCAAGTCACCCAGTACCATCTGCAGCCACCAGAGGGAGCCCAAAAACAGAATTCACAACAGCTCTCCATGGGAGATCGTCATGGGACAATCGTATTAATTGGATTACGTCGGACACAGGCAGTATATTGTTGGTTTATTATTTTAATTTTTTTTTTCAGGTGAGCGAGGGCTTCAGGAATTAGGTGTAGATGGTGAGTAAGAACTATATATGTACTGTATGTGTTTTTTTTTTACATTCAACACATTAGCCGGATGATGGGACTACTACTACTGTCTGTTCTGCAGACCCCCTCGCACACAGCTCTGCCGACCCCGCACACAGCCCCTCAGACCCACACACACGCAGACCCCGCCCGCACACACAGACACGCACACAGTCACCGCCCACACACTTCCCTCCTCCCGGGCCGCAGCGTTTCGCACTCCCACATCCGCAGCAAAACTGCAGATCTTTTTTACATCTGCAGGTTTTCTGCGGTTTGGCCTGACACAATGGAAGTCAATGGGCGCAGAAACACTGCAGTTCCGCACAAACAATTGACATGCTGCAGAAAAAAAAGCTGCAGAAAAAAAAGCTGTGAATCCTCACGTTATTTTCTCCAGCATGTGCACAGCGTTTTTGAATTTCCCATTGACTAACATTGTGTGCACAATGCACTGCAGATTTGAGGCAATTCCGAGCATCCAAAAACGCAGCGGAAACGAATCAAAAACCGCAACGTGTGCACATACCCTGTGTTGTACCAGCGTTTTGTCACCCAAAGAAAGCAATGAGAAAGTTAAAATTCACTGCAAAAAATTCAGAGGTATTTTGCAGCATTTCGGAACCTTTTTGTAGCGTTTTTCATGAATAAAACTAACTTTCTTAAACATACACTCTCGGCAAAGCACATATATACAATGGCATATAAAAGTTTGGGCACCCATGGTCAAAATTACTGTTAGGCTATGTGCACATGTTGCGGATTAGGCTTAGGAATTTCTGGTGCGGATTCTGCCTCTCCTGGCAGAAAACGCACCTGCGGTTTTTTGTGCGGTTCCGCAGCGTTTTTTTGTGTATTTTTGCTGCGGTTTTCTTGCGTATTTGCTGCGGTTTTTACCCCTGCGGTTTTCTATAATGGAGTGGGTACAAAAACGCTGCAGATTCACAAAAAAGAAGTGACATGCTACTTCTTTTAAACCGCAGCGTTTCCACAGCGGATTTTCCGCAAAGTGTGCACAGCATTTTTTTTTCCTCTTTGATTTACATTGTACTGTAAATCAATTGCGGATCTTCAGCGTTTCTGCACCTCAAAAAACGCTGCGGATCCGCAGCAAATCCGCATCGTGTGCACATACCCTTATTGTGAACAGTTAAAGGGAACCTGTCAGCAAGATTATGCACAGTAACCTACAGTGTCAGGTCAGAGCAGTTATACTGATTAAAATGATACCTTGGTTGATGAAATCCGTCTTGTGGTTGTTGTTTAACCTTTACTTGCAGTTTTGAGTTAATGATATGCTTGTGCTTCAGGGCAGGCCTGTGTGTGTGTGTGTGTGTGTGGGTCTTCATGTGGTGCTCTGCTTAGGCATTCATGTGTATGGCTTCTGACGGGTCATTGATTACTCAGTCACCTGCCCCGTAGTTCACATAATGAATAATATATTGTGATAAGGTCACTGGCACAGTGTATGAAGGGTGATGTGTCACTGCACATATTAGCGTCAGTGATGTAAAACCAGAATAGTTTTCCTCCAGCAAGCTAAAATACGTGTTGAGAGGGTTAAGTTATGTTATGGGCTGGCTTCAGTGGAAAATCATAGAGCGGTTGGTAGGAGGTCCACTGTATCCCCACTTGCAGAGTCCTGACAGCACCTGTGTGATGTCAAGGTCATGTGATCATCACATGGGGTTTTAAATACCTGGCCATGACAGTCAGTGGGGGTGGTGTGCTGGGAGAGCTGAAACTCCCATATAGCTCCTGGGGGAGCTAAGGGTGCTGTGCGTGTTGCCTGCAGGGAAAGGACTCTGTTAAATGTTACCTTTTGTTTTCTTTTACCATTATGACAGAATGGCTCTGTTTATTTGCCCTGAACCCCACTTAAGATTATGCTGTATATAATAAACTATCAGGTGAACTACTATCAGTACGGTTCCTGTGTCTACCTGGTAAAGCAGCTGAGTGAGTCAACCCCTCACAATATATATCTTGGGGGGAAAAAAAACCTTCTGCAGTCAGGCACCGGCGGTGGCACCTGTGCTGCAGCCTGATCGCATATGTACTGTTTATAATTCATTTATTTGCTGTTCTCCTGATATTCCTAAAGAAAAAAAAGTTTGAAAATGACACCGGCTGTGCCTGCGCAGTAGCAGCTATCGGTGATCCAATAGCTGCTACAGCGCAGCTGCCGGAGGTGCCATCTTGCTAGAGAAAGAAAATTCCTTCTCCAAGATGGTGGAGCCTGTGCAGTAGCAGCTATCAGATCACTAATAGCTGCCATTGCGCAGGCGCCGCCATCTTGGAGGAGGATTTTTTTTCTCTCTCTAGAAAGATGGCGCCGTCATTTATCGCTTAGGTTCCATGAGCCCACAAGGTCTTAATGAGAATTTAGGGTTTGCAGCATTTCTTTAAATTGTAATAGCCAGAAGGCATCCTTTTAACTGTGAGGAGACTCAATTTTATTATTTTATTACACTGCTCAAAAAAATAAAGGGAACAATTAAACAACAGATTATAACTCCAAGTAAATCAAACTTCTGTGAAATCAAACTGTCCACTTAGGAAGCAACACTGTTTGACAATCAATTTCACATGATGTTGTGCAAATGGAATAGACAACAGATGGAAATTATTGGCAATTATCAAGACACACTCAATAAAGGAGTGGTTCTACAGGTGGGGACCACAGACCACATCTCAGTACCAATGCTTTCTGGCTGATGTTTTAGTCACTTTTGAATGTTGGTTGTGCTTTCACACTGGTGGTAGATGGACTCTACAACCCACACAAGTGGCTCAGGTAGTACAGCTCATCCAGGATGGCACATCAATGCGAGCTGTGGCAAGAAGGTTTGCTGTGTCTGTCAGCATAGTGTCCAGAGGCTGGAGGCCCGCTACCTCAGACTTTGTGCAAGGAGGAACAGGAGGAGCACTGTCAGAGCTCTGCAAAATGACCTCCAGCAGGCCATAAATGTGCATGTGTCTGCACAAATGGTTAGAAACCGACTCCATGACGATGGTCTGAGTGCCCGACGTCCACAGATGGGGGTTGTGCTCACAGCCCAGCACGTGCAGGACGATTGGCATTTGCCACAAAACACCAGGATTGGCAAATTCACCACTGGCGCCCTGTGCTCTTCACAGATGAAAGCAAGTTCACACTGAGCACATGTGACAGACCTGACAGAGTCTGGAGACCCCTTGGAGAGCGATCTGCTGCCTGCAACATCCTTCAGCATGATCGGTTTGGCAGTGGGTCAGTAATGGTGTGGGGTGGCATGTCTTTGGAGGGCCGCACAGCCCTCCATATGTGTTCGCCAGAGGTAGCCTGACTGCCATTAGGTACCGAGATGAGATCCTCAGACCCCTTGTGAAACCATATGCTGGTGTGGTTGACCCTGGGTTCCTCCTAATGCAGGACAATGCCAGACCTCATGTGGCTGGAGTAAGTCAGCAGTTCATGCAAGATGAAGGCATTGAAGCTATGGACTGGCCCGCCTGTTCCCCAGATCTGAATCTGATTGAACACATCTGGGACATCACGTCTCGCACCATCCACCAATGCCACGTTGCACCACAGACTGTCCAGGAGTTGGCGGATGCTTTAGTCCAGGTCTGGGAGGAGATCCCTCAGGAGACCATCCGCCTCATCAGGAGCATGTCAAGGCGTTGTAGGGAAGTCATAGTCACATGGAGGCAACACAAACACAACTGAACATCATTTCCGTGTCTTGAGGCATTTCCACTGAAGTTGGATCAGCCTGTAATTTGATTTTCCACTTTGATTTTGAGTATCATTCCAAATCCTAACCTCCATGGGATATTCATTTTGATTTACATTGATCATTTTTATGTTTTATTGTTCTCAACACATTCCACTATGTAATGAATAAAGATTTGCAACTGAAATATTTCATTCAGTGATAGCTAGGATGTGGTATTTTAGTGTTCCCTTTATTATTTTGAGCAGTGTATATTATGTTTATGCTTTGTGTCAGTTATTAATTTTTTGTTTTATTAGATGGTTCTATTCAGGTGGTTTGCATGGTGATGACTATATTTGGCGGTTTTACTTGACCTGTTTCTGATCCAGGCGGCTTATAAAGGTTCCGCAAGAATGGGATGAAATGGATGACATTATCAACATAGAATGTATTTTCATTTCTCTTTATACCTAAATTCCCTTTCCCTTGTATGGAATAATATGGTATAAAAAGATTACTTCTATTTTCTCACATCCCATATATGTATCTGGGATAATATATCCAGATTAAATTGAACCTAATTATTTACTTATTATTAGGATAAATTAAACAATCTTTTTATTACTTGGTATATATAAAGATTTATATATAGTGGCCGTGGGAGATTTAAATTTGGTCACTTTTTTATTAGGCTATAGGCATATACACTTTAGAGATTTTTAGATTCATTATTTAAGGATCACCTACTTGATGTATAGTTTTATAAAAAAAAAAAGGATATGCACTTCATATCACTGTAGAATTATTTAGATTTTATATCACTTTCGCACTAATGTTACTTTTTACAGTCATTATTAATAAAATTACGTTGTCACAAAATTTTGGACTCACTGTCTCTTTTGCACTACAGCACTTCATTATCTGACCTCTCTTTAAGGTCTGATTTAGTTATTTCATGTGGTGATGTCACTGCCACAATGGTGCACTTTTGTGTCACCCTAGCACCTTTCTAATTATATATCCTTAATATTGTGAGAATTTATTATAGGATGTTTTAATTTTAAATTTATTGGTAGGGTCACTTCTAACTTCTGATTATTCATATCACTTTATATTTTATTCGTTCACTTATATTTACACTTCACTTTACCCTTCCCTATCTTCGCCTTCTTTTGTATGTGCAGATCTGTGCTGTTCGGACTTACCACATATAATGCATATAATGCCATCCTTGCAGTGCGCATGCGTGGCCCATCATAGCCCCACGCACTTCCGGGAGCGCTCGGCTCTGGATTCGCTTGCGTTCCAGCATGCATTCCAGCGAGCGCATTCCCGGAAATGCCTTTTACCAGGGGCATGACGGACACATCATGCGCCGATATGTGGCGAAGGCATTAATATTTCATCCGCCCCTTCACCGCTCACATGAACCACTGTTGGCCAAGTCCTATTTAAAAAGGCCTATTTCTCCTCACTGAGACACGCCCCACCCCCCCGAAGCTCAGGGCGAAACGCGCGTCGGGGTGCACGGGGGAGACCTGTCCTGTCTATACACTGCACCAATTGGTCCTCTAATTGATTGTCTGAACAAGCTATAGTGCTACATTGCATTTTCACCTTAAAACATTTTTCCTGCTATGTATGCAGTACATTTGTTATACTGATACTGATAGGATATTCATGGAATTTCCTGGTCCCCATGATCCATATTTGGAATGTTAAATTGATTCAGATTTTGTTTAGCATTTCAATGTATAGCACTGTATTTATTGTATCTTGTAGTGACCACCTTTATATCAACAATAGACAATATTGGGGATATATACAGTATAACATTTATTCCACAAATATATTGTACTAGCTGTTTCCAGCCAGCTAACGCTCGGCACGCTCATTGCTATCTAACGCTGCTAGTGATTAAACTAAAGTAAATAATGACAACATTCAATAGCGCTTACACGGACGGAGCCTCGTGTGGTAATGTGTGAGGATGGAGCCTCGTATGGTAATGTGTGGGGACAGAGCCTCGTGTGGTATTGTGTGGGGACGCAGCCTCGTGTGGTAATGTGTGGGGAAGCAGCCTCGTGTGGTAATGTGTGGGGACGGAGCCTCGTGTGGTAATGTGTGGGGACAGAGCCTCGTGTGGTAATGTGTGGGGAAGCAGCCTCGTGTGGTAATGTGTGGGGAAGCAGCCTCGTGTGGTAATGTGTGAGGACGGAGCCTCGTGTGGTAATGTGTGGGGACGCAGCCTCGTGTGGTAATGTGTGGGGACGCAGCCTCGTGTGGTAATGTGGGGGGACGGAGCCTCGTGTGGTAATGTGTGGGGACGGAGCCTCGTGTGGTAATGTGTGGGGACGGAGCCTCGTGTGGTAATGTGTGGGGACGGAGCCTCGTGTGGTAATGTGGTGGGGGTGGGATTGTGTGTGGTAATGTGGTGGGGGGCAGGATTATGTGTGGTAATGTGGTGGGGGCGGGATTATGTGTGGTAATGTGGTGGGGGCGGGATTGTGTGTGGTAATGTGGTGGGGGCGGGATTGTGTGTGGTAATGTGGTTGGGACGGGATCATGTGTGGTAATGTGGTGGGGGGGTGGGATTATCTGTGGTGATGTGGTGGGGGGTGGGATTGTGTGTGGTGATGTGGTGGGGGGTGGGATTGTGTGTGGTAATGTGGGATTGTGTGTGGTAATGTGGGATTGTGTGTGGTAATGTGGTGGTGGGTGGGATTGTCTGTAGTAATGTGGTGGGGGTGGGATTGTGTGTGGTAATGTGGTGGGGGCAGGACTGTGTGTGGTAATGGGGTGGGGGGCGGGATTATGGCTGATGTGGGGGCGGAGCTACTGTACAGGGGGCGGGATTATGTGTGGTGATGTGGTGGGGGGGTGGTATGTGTGGTAATGTGTTGGTAATGTGTTGGGGGGGCGGGATTATGTGTGGTAATGTGGTAGGGGCGGGATTATGTGTAGTAATGTGGTGGGGGGTGGAATTCTGTGTGGTAATGTGGTGGGGGGCGGGATTATCTGTGGTAATATGGTGGGGGGCGGGATTATGTGTGGGAATGTGGTGGGGGCGGGATTATCTGTGATGTGGTGGGGGGTGGAATTGTGTGTGGTAATGTGGTGGGGGGTGGGATTGTGTGTGGTGATGTGGTGGGGGCGGAGCTACTGTGCAGAGGGCGGGATTAGCAAGTGTGATGTGGTGGGGGGTGGGATTATATGTGGTGATGTGGTGGGGGGCGGGATTATGTGTGGTGATGTGGTGGGGGGCGGGATTATGTGTGGTGATGTGGTGGGGCGGGATTGTGTGTGGTAATGTGGTGGGGGCGGGATTGAGTGTGGTAATGTGGTGGGGGGGCGGGATTATGTGTGGTGATGTGGTGGGGCCGGGATTGTGTGTGGTAATGTGGTGGGGGCGGGATTATGTGGTGATGTGGTGGGGCTGGAGCTACTGTGCAGGGGGCGGGATTAGCGAGTAATCACTGATCTCAGAGTGCTATATCCAAGCATATTAATGGAAAGTTAAGTGGAAGGAAAATGTGTGGTAGAAAAAGGTGCACAAGCAACCGGGATAACCACAACCTTGAAAGGATTGTTAAGAAAAGGCCATTCAAAAATTAGGTGGAGATTCACAAGGAGTGGACTGCTGCTGGAGTCGTTGCTTCAAGAGCCACCACACACAGAAGTATCCAGGGCATTGGCAACAAGTATCGCATTCCTTGTGTCAAGCCACTCATGAACAACAGAAAAACGCCAGAATCATCTTACCTGGGCCAAGAAGAAAAAGAACTGGACTTTTTCTCAGTGGTAAAAGGTGTTGTTTTCAGATGAAAGTAAATTTTGCATTTTATTTGGAAATCAAGGTCTCAGAGACTGAAGGATGAGTGGAAAGGCACACAATCCAAGCTGCTTGAGGTCTAGTGTGAAGTTTCCACAATCAGTGATGGGTTTTAGGAGCCATGACACCTGCTGGTATAGGTCCAGTTTTTTTTATCAAGACCAAAGTCAGCGCAGTCATCTACCAGGAAATTTTAAAGCAATTCTTGCTTCCCTCCGCCAAGCTTTTTGGAGAAGGAAATTTCATTCTCCCGCAGGACTTTGTATCTGTCCACACTGCCAAAAGTACCAATACCTGGTTTAAAAACAATAGTATCACTGTGCTTGATTGGCCAGCAAACTCGCCTGACCATAACAACTTTGAGAATCCATGGGGTATTATCAAGAGGAAGATGAGAGACACCAGACCCAACAATGCAGACAAGCTGAAGGCTGCTATCAAAGCAACCTGGGCTTCCATAACACCTCAGCAGTGCCACAGGCTAATCATCTCCATACCACGCCGCATTGATGCAGTAACTGATGCACAAGGAGCCCAGACCAAGCATTGAGTCCATTTACTGAACATACATTTCAGTATGCCAACATTTCGGATTTTAAAATTATTTTTCAAGCTGGTGTTATAAAATATTCTAATTTACTGAGATAATGGCTTTTGGGTTTTCATTGGCTGTAAGCCATAATCATCAACATTAACAGAAATAAACACTTGAAATAGATCACTCTGTTTGTAATGACTATCTAATATACGAGTTTCACATTTTGTATTGAAGAACTGAAATAAATTAACTTTTTGATGATATTCTAATTTTGTGAGAAGCGCCTGTATATTTATATTTTACATTTTAAAAATTACAAAAATAAATATGGGCAATGCAAAAGTTTGGGCACCCTGAATGGTTAGTATCTAGTAGCACCCCCTTTTGAAAGTACCACAGTTTTGCAGCCAGACAACAGTCTTTCAATTCTTGTTTGAGGAATTTTCATCCATTCTTCGTTGGAACAATCTTCCAGTTCTGTGAGATTCCTGGGCCGCATGCATTGCTATTTTGAATCGCTGGAGACTTCTGGCTCATCTCTGTTGCGGTAAACCTGTGACACTAGTATTGACTTTTGTCTCATTGCTCCAAATCAACAGTTTCCAATCATTTACTAACCACTTTTCGTACTTTTTTGCAAACTTGAGCAGACGCTTATCGAGCTGGTGAAAGTGCACCCACTGCGCCATGGGTCGGGCTTACCCTGGAGGGTTGCACTAAACGACTACCTGGTTCTTCACTAGAGTCTCTGGTGGCAAGTTTATGCTTGTGCTGCAGGTAGCTACCAGGCACGGGGCAGTCTCTGCCAATGCAGAAGCTGACCAAAGGGGTCAAGGACGAAGGTATGGCCTGTAGTGTCAGGTAGGATATGATCACTGGCAGTAAGGATACTGGTACTGGTTCAAACAGAATGGATTCAGCTCTGAAAGAATGGCTGGTTCAGAGGTTGGGTTTAGAATCACTGGACAGGTACAGGATAGCAGAATGGGTTCAGAAACAGGGACCTGGAATGGACTAGAAGCTAGAGACACGCACTAGGTAATGAAGTTGCTCAGGCATCTACCCAGAGGGGAGGGCATCTTAAATACCTAATCCTATAGGCGCACTGCCTTTTACATGGGGAACGCACACGCGGCCTAAGCGCATTGCCGGGAGACCTGCATGACGTGCGTGAGCCCTGAAACCTGGGAAACGGAGACAGTGCCGTGGCAGTGAGCCTGTTGTTGTTCCTGCCAGGGAGAGGAACACTCAAGGGATGTGAAGTCGAAGCTTCTTCACCTTTTTTCTTGGTCCATCATTCCAGACTTGTGTAATGTAGGTCGCACGGTGCTTGCATGGACGTCTGTGATTTCACTATTATGAAGCAAACGAGCCATTATCGAGTTTGTGGAGCCTGAACTGCTAGACCTTGCAATGAGCCGACTTGCTGACTGATATTTTGCCTGGATGTCCCAACCTCTTGGCTTTTGAATGTGTGGACGAACAACTTCATTTTGTATTCTTCTGTCATGGCACGCACATGATGCATTTCGGCAATTTTCTTGGCAGAGAACGCTATCGATGAGCTAGATGTTGCGGTTTCTCTTTTTTTCGGAAATCTTCCTTCATGGCTGCTCAATTTGAACCAGTGATCTCTTTTGCTTGGAAATCATAACAATAACACAGTAAGCTACAGTATTAGGGAAGATAAAAACAGGTAGCATTTTGTAATATATAGGAATAAAAAAAAATTTCCGCCACCGGAACAAAACAGTAACAATGCAGTGACAAGACAAGAAACTGCATAACTAATATGCAAAATAGTTGCAAGTCAATTATGTGAGATAGAGAAGATGATTGTGTATAAAATGTTGGTAGTCTCACGTTCAAAGCAATAGTTCAAAACATTGTTACCCTTTTGTTTATCAGTGTAATGCACATCCAAAAATGTATTAAAAACAGAGCAAAAACACTGGGAAACGGGCGTTTTGAATGCAACATTTTTACTGCCAAGACAGCATGTTTTGGCTGCAGAAAAAAATGCAGCAAAAAAGCTGTGTTTGAGTATTGTGAATATAGGGTATGTATATGCACATGTTCAGTATTTGCAGCAGAAAAATCTGCGACAGATCTGCTGCAAATACAGTGTGTCTGTAAAGTCATGGTGCACTTTTGACCAGTCACTGGATCTATTTATAGTTTACATTTTGGCGCCCTTTCTATGGCTCAATCATATCAGACCTGTTCAAGAGGAAACATCAACAAGAACCAATCAAACAACACAAACTCATTTAAGCTGTTGCTGAGCCCCCAGTCATATTAACCCCTGATAAACTGAACTCCGATTAATACACTGCCAGGTCTGTGACATCAAGCAACCACAAGCTTATGCCAGCTGTGTGGTTTTCCATGCCAGTCGAGATGTGGACGGTACAGAGGAAGCTTCAGTTTGTTCTGTGACTCGCTAAATTTGAATCCGTGATTAAAGTGCTACGTGAATATTGGCGCGTTTATAACGAAGCGCCACCAGTTTGGTGGAGAAACCCCGTTCTGGTAGGCCATCAGTCAGTGACGAGTCTGTAGAGGCTATACAGGATAGCTACCTAAGGGCTCTAAAAAATCTGTGCATGCATGTGCTCGACAATTACACCTAAGCAAGACTACAGTTCATAAGGTGTTAAAGAAATGTCTGTGTTTTACGGGGTACGAATTGCAGCTGTTGCACGCTATCAAATTAGAGGATAGACCCAAGCAATGCGCATTTACTACAGATATGCTTCATGAGATTGATAATGATGCAAGATTTTGCAGAAGATTGTGTTTAGCGATGAGGCGACCTTCTATATCTGTGGACATGTTCATCGACATTAATCACTTAGAACAGAGAATCACAGACATTATTCACTCTGTTACACCAGACGCCCTTACCCGTGTGTGGCAAGAACTATACTATCGTTTTTATGTGTGTAGGGCAACAAATGGAGCCCACATCCAACTGCAATGAACAGGTATGAAACTGGGAGAGTTTTTCTTTTATTTGGAGCAGATTTCACATTTCTATCGTTTTTTTGTTGTTTTCCAGTGACTGTTCAAAAGTGCACCATGACTTTACAGACACATTGTAGTGCAATATAATAATAATAATAATCTTTATTTTTATATAGCGCTAACATATTCCGCAGCGCTTTACAGTTTGCACACATTATCATTGCTGTCTCCGTTGGGGCTCACAATCTAAATTCCCTATCAGTATGTCTTTGGAATGTGGGAGGAAACCGGAGTACCCGGAGGAAACCCACGCAAACACGGAGAGAACATACAAACTCTTTGCAGATGTTGTCCTTAGTGGGGCTTGAACCCAGGACTCCAGCGCTACAAGGCTGCTGTGCTATCCACTGCGCCACCGTGCTGCAATATAAAAACACTGTATAAAATACGCTCCTTCTTTACATTTTTGATGGGTTTATCCACTGCATCTCCCACCCCAATGCGCGTTTCGCCTATTTTTCTTCCATAGGGCGCGTGGGAGATGCAACAGTCACTCAGAACTTGCCTCCTATGAGGTAAAAAAACATATGCAATAAATCTTTCTATGCTGCTGCAGACTTACGCATTTTATATATTGACAAATCGGGTTTATTCATTCCACCATGGACCTCTTGTATAAATGAAAGCACTTTATTCTAGTAAGCACATACACTGAGGCACCTTATCGTAATATTTTTTCAATTTTACCCTGATTCACATATACATGCTGTTTCAGCTATCCATGATCTTATGGACCTATACACTCCTGACTCTTGCAGTAACAGGCACATAGCCAAACAGGTCCACTTTCTATAGTACTCTTTATTTTAGTTACTCCCTTTCCGCAAGTAGTTTGAACTGTTTTCCAAAGGACCAATGAAGTCTTGTTGACAGGAGGCATCTTTTTTAATTATTTTGCATTTATTACTTTGTCTTGATTCATTAACCCCTTAGTGACAGAGCCAATTTGGTACTTAATGACCAAGCCAATTTTTACAATTTTGACCACTGTAACTTTATGAGGTTATATCTCTGGAACGCTTCAATGTATGCCACTGATTCCGAGATTGTTTTTTTGTGACATATTGTACTTCATGTTAGTGGTAAAATATCTTTGACATAACTTGGGTTTATTTATGAAAAAAAAAATGGAAAATTGGCAAAAATTTTGAAAATTTAGTAATTTTCAAATTTTTTATTTTTGTACTACCCATAAATCAGAGTGGTGTCACACAAAATAGTTAATAAATAACATTTCCCACATGTCAACTTTACATCAGCACAATTTTGGAAACATACCATATTTTTCGGATTATAAGACACACTTCTGTCCCCCCAAATTTGGGGGGAAAATGGGGGTGCGTCTTATAATACGGATATAACTTACAGGTACCGCTGCTTCAGGCTGGGATGAGGGGGTGTCCGGCAGTGCTGCGGGTGCCCGGCGGTGCTGAGGGGGTGTCCGATGCTGCTGCGGGTGTCTCAGGTACTGTGGGGGGCTCTGTTGACATTTTGTGAAAGGCCAGGGCCCCCTGCAGTTCCATAGTTTCCTGTGAGGTGGACTCTGGGAAAATGAACATTTTTAAGTTCTCCCTGCGTTTGCCTGGGTTTCCTCCGGGTACTCCAGTTTCCTCCCACATTCCAAAGACATACTGATAGGGAATTTATATTGTGAGCCCCATCGGGGACAGCGATGATTATGTGTTCAAACTGTAAAGCGCTGCGGAATATGATAGCGCTATATAAAAATAAAGATTATTATTATTATTATTATTATTAAATGGCCGCCTGGGGGTGGCGCATGCACAGATGGAGATCTCGGCGCCAATTTTTTTATTTTGACAAGGGTATCAGGAGAAAATGGACCACAAAATTTGTTGTGCAATCTCTCCTGAGAACGCCAACACCCAGTATGTGGGGGAAAGCCACTGTTTGGGCGCATGGCAGGGCTCAGAAGGGAGGGAGCACCGTTTGACTTTTTGAACACAAAAATTGACTGGAGTCAATGGCGGGCACCATGTCGCGGTTGGTGCTCCCTGATGTACCTAAACAGCGGAACCCCCCCAATTCTAACTCAAACCCTACCCCCAACACACCCCTAACCCTAATCCGAACCCTAACCATAACCCAAACCACAACCCTAATCCCAAAACACCCCTAACCCACACCTAACCCTACTCTCAAACCTAACCATAATCCCAACCATAACCACAACCCCAGCACCACAACCCTAACCCCAACACAACCCAAACACCACAACCCTAACCCCAACACAACCCTAACCCCAACCCTTGCCCACACCTAACAATAGCCCCAACTCTAACCCTAATGGAAAAATGGAAATACATTTTTTTATTTTAATTTTACCTAACTAAGGGGGTGATAAAGGGGGGTTTGATTTACTTTTTTAATTTGATCACTGTGATAGGGTCTACCACAGTGATCAAAATGAACGAATAGGAAAAATGTTGTATTGTTGCTGGGTGTCGGCTGGCAAATCTCGGCAGGGCACTGCGCATGTGTCCGCTATTTTCTTGCCAGAAGAAGACGCCGCTGGCTGGGGGCATTACCGGGAATTCGGGGGACCCTATTTCTCTCTGGTTAAATAAGAAATCAGACTTTTTTTTGCGGTCGCCTTTATTCTGTGAATAACGGTGATCGCAACATTGGGGTCGGTAAAAACAGACCCGAATCATGTTCTGATGCTGGGGGGCGCTATACACTTATTTCTCAGCACCGTTAAAAAGCAGCGCTGAGAAATAAGTACACTTAACTGCCGCCATTAAAAGGCGTATCGGCGGTCATTAAGGGGTTAAATAAAATACTGTTTATTTTACTTGTTGATACATACACTTCTTTTTCCAGATTTTCATGTGGATTTTGTCTTTCTTAAATACAGAGACCAGTAGACCCTGGTTTTGAATACTTACCTTGTGTTTAGGGGGCTGTTTTTTGCCTGGCAGCTTGAACTCCTCTTCAGACTCAGAATTGGAATTCTCGGTAGAATTTTTCCTCTTACCAGCTGCTTGCCGTGGGCGTTTGCACTTACTCTGCTTAGATGTCTTATATGTGGCCTTTTTGCTCACATTTATGTCATAAAATTCCTTTAAGTAAGCAAAAATGACGTTTTAGGACATCAGTAGTTTGGAAAATGACCTGTGAAAACCCTGAAGATTTTTCTTCGGAATTAACAAAAGTACAACCAGTAATGCATTAAAGTAACAACAAAGTGGACAAAACTTAGCCAAATCACACTGTATAAAATTACACAGCTTTTAATTATAGCGAAACAATAGTATATCACCTGCGCTATTATGTGTTCCTATAATTGCACCCGGAGTTTAAGCATGAGGGCGATGCATATTGAATAGAAAAAATCTTTAAATAAGTACACTTGCACTTACTGGATCCTGGAATAAAGCTGACTTGCGTGCGTGAATCCTCCCAATGCTGGGTGACCAGCTTCGTGGTGCAGGATCGTGAGATCGGGGGATTGAGGTTGCGCTTCAGTACCCACAAAGTAGCTCTAGTGGATGAGCGCCGGGAGTAGGCAGGAACCGCCAACTTCTAGCGTGCCCCGGCCGGAAGCAACGCCGAAGCGAAGGCGGAATGTGGAAGGGGCGTGGCGAGTACTGTGTCATCACACGGCTAGTGGGCGGGCACGTATGAGGATAAACCAATCCAACGCGTTTTGAAGGATGCAATCCTTGTTCGTCAGGGCTGGAGTTCCCCATGGGGCCCTCCCCTTATATAGCGGTTGGCCGCCCGCCTCCTTCAGAAAAAACCTGCCTACCTACCTAGTTAATGAGGCTAATGAACGGTAAATTGGTTTGACTGCAGCGTGATTAGTGCACTAAATCGAAAAAAGAAAAAAGGTGTACTGTATATACTCGAGTAAAAGCCGAGATTTTCAGCCCAAATTTTTGGGCTGAAAGTGCCCCTCTCGGCTTATACTCGAGTCATGGTTGACAGTGGGGTCGGCGGGTGAGGGGGAGAGAGGACCGTCGCATACTCACCTGGTCCCGGCGCTCCTAACGCTGTCCCAGCCTGTCCCATTGTCTCCCTCGCTGCAGCTCTTCCTCTATTCAGCGGTCACGAGGTACCGCTCATTAAAGTAATGAATATGGACTCCACCCCCATAGGGGCGGAGCCGCATATTGATTACTGTAATGAGCGGTACCGGTGACCGCTGATTACAGGAAGAAGCTGCGGTGCCACGGGACAGGCAGGGACAGCGTCAGGAGCGCCGGGACCAGGTGAGTATTTCATATTCACCTGTCTGCGTTCCATTCGCCGGGCGCCGCTCCATCTTCCCGTCCTCTTGCAGTGACTGTGCAGGTCAGAGGGTGCGATGACGTAGTAGTATGCGCGCCGCCCTCTGCCTGAACAATCAGTGCGGAGAAATGGGACGCTGAGGAGCAGCAGGCAGCGACTAGAGGTGAGTATGTGATTTTTTTTTTATTGCAGCAGCAGCAGCATTACATGTGGCACAATACTATATGGAGCATCTATGGGGCCATAAAGAACTGCATGGAGCATTATATGGGGCATTATATGGAGCATCTATGGGGCCATAACTGTATGGAGCATTATATGGGGCCATAACTGCATGGAGCATTATATGGGGCCATAACTGCATGGAGCATTATATGGGGCATTATATGGGGCCATAACTGCATAAAGCATTATATGGGGCATTATATGGGGCCATAACTGTATGGAGCATCATATGGGGCCATAACTGCAAGCAGCATTATATGGGGCATTATATGGGGCCATAACTGTATGGAGCATTATATGGGGCATTATATGGGGCCATAACTGCATGGAACATTATATGGGGCATCTATGGGGCCATAACTGCATGGAGCATTATATGGGGCATCTATGGGGCCATAACTGCATGGAGCATTATATGGGGCATCTATGGGGCCATAACTGCATGGAGCATTATATGGGGCATCTACGGGGCCATAAAGAACTGCATGGAGTATTATATGGGGCTCCTGATTCAATATGGATATTCAAAAACACTTAACTGATGTCTCAATTAATTTTACTTTTATTGGTATCTATTTTTATTTTTGACATATACCGGTAGCTGCTGCATTTTCCACCCTAGGCTTAAGGTACCGTCACACTAAGCGACGCTGCAGCGATACAGACAACGATGCTGATCGCTGCAGCGTCGCTGTTTGGTCGCTGGAGAGCTGTCACACAGACCGCTCTCCAGCGACCAACGATGCCGAGGTCCCCGGGTAACCAGGGTAAACATCGGGTTACTAAGCGCAGGGCCGCGCTTAGTAACCCGATGTTTACCCTGGTTACCAGCGTAAAATGTAAAAAAACCAAACAGTACATACTTACATTCGCGTCCCCCGGCGTCCGCTTCCTGCACTGACTGAGCGCCGGCCCTAACAGCAGAGCGGTGACGTCACCGCTGTGCTGTACTTTCACTTTCACTTTACGGCGCTCAGTCAGTGTGGGAAGCGGACGCCGGGGGACGCGAAGGTGAGTATGTAGTTTTTTTTTTTTTACATTTTACACTGGTAACCAGGGTAAACATCGGGTTACTAAGCGCGGCCCTGCGCTTAGTAACCCGATGTTTACCCTGGTTACCAGTGTAAAACATCGCTGGTATCGTTGCTTTTGGTGTCAAACACGACGATACACGCCGGTCTGACGACCAAATAAAGTTCGGAACTTTGTTCAACGACCAGCGATATCACAGCAGGATCCTGATCGCTGCTGCGTGTCAAACTAAACGAAATCACTAGCCAGGACGCTGCAACGTCACGGATCGCTAGCGATATCGTTTAGTGTGACGGTACCTTTATACTCGAGTCAATAAGTTTTCCCAGTTTTTTGTTGCACAATTAGGGGGGTCAGCTTATACTCGGGTCGGCTTATACTCGAGTATATACGGTAGATTGGAGCCTTCAGAAGAAACTAGCCCCAATACCTAATTGATGGGACTATTGGATGGTAAATTAGTTTGAATGCAGCATGCTTGGTATAAAAAAGAAGATAAGCCTGGATTTGGAGCGCATAAGGCTGTGTGGAGATTAAGAATAAGGGGCATACATAGATTAAGAGCTGCGTAATCTGATGGGCTATGTGGTGACTGTAATAAAGTGAATAAAAGTTCAATGCCCCTGAACTGGATCACGTGTATAGAGGGGAAAATATGAAAATGAGAAATGAATGGGTTAAAACTGAACAATTTTATTAATATAATAAATTAAAATAAGTGTGTGTCTAAAAGGTCAGGTTACTTGAATCTGATCCGGTAATGCAACGACTGTAGTAATAAATACCTACGGATTTGGATAAAAAGCAAATTCTGCAATAAATATAACATAATGGGGTTAAAACTGTAAGGTCCTAGACGGGATCCCAACTGGATCCATAACCCAAATGCCGCATTTACATAGATGGATGGGTAGCAATAACTTAGCTTAAAAGATTTTTTTAAAAATTAAAAAGCGTATAACTCAATTTCATGATTGAGTCCTTTGGGGGCCAGGCTGTCCAGCGTAAAAATCTATTTGGATTCAATCCTGGACATTTCTTTTAGAAAATCCCCACCCCTAGGGTTTTGCTGGACTGTTTGAATTCCACAAAAAAGAACACCTGCGCATGATTTGTTATGCTTTTCTAAAAAGTGGCGGGATAAGGGGTGACCTTGGAAACCCTTCTGGATGTTGTCTAGTTGCTCTTTTATTCTGACCCTTAAGGGCCTTTTAGTTCGGCCTACATATATTTTCTTACAGGGGCACTGTAATAAATAGATTACCCCTGTCGTTTCACAGGTTATGCTGTTTTTAATATGAAATTGCTTAGTGCCACTTGAATCTGTGAACATAGTTTGGACCGACTTTCCAAAAGATGTGCGTCTACAGCACGAGCATCTGCCGCATGGCCTAAATCCCAACTTGTGAGGGTCTGCTGTTTTTACGGGTACCCCTGTCCTTGAGAGAACTGGTTTCGCTGTTGGCGCTAGGAGAAGGCCCAAATTTTGAGCCTTAGTATAAACAAATCTGGGGTTGTCGGGTAGTAAGTCACCAATGTTTTTGTCACCTTGCAAGATGGGCCAATGTTTCTTGATTATGTTTATAAACTTTTTATACCCTGAATGGAATTGTGTGACTATGGGTAAATTTTTTATTTGCTGTTGGATATCAGGGGGATTATTTGTTGTTATAGTTTTGTGTAAAAGACTTTCTCTCGGTATACGACCAACTGCCTGTCGAGCCACATCAAGGGTTTGTGCTTTACAACCCTTGGCTTCAAACTGTTTGGTAATGTGGGTAGATTCATCATTATAATCATCCAAGTTTGTGCAATTTCTCCTGATGCGGGTGTATTGTCCTCTGGGGATATTTTTGAGCCAGATTGGAAGGTGACAGCTTGTAAGATATATAAAGCTGTTTGAGTCTACTGGTTTACGGAAACATTTTGTTTTTAATCTGCTATTTTCTACATAAATAGTCAGGTCCAGGAAATTGACCTCGGAATTGCTAATGGTGAGGGTAAATTCTAGGCCAAATTGATTCTTATTCAGATTTGAAAGGAAAAGATTGAGTTCTGTTGTAGTTCCCTCCCAAATGAACAGGATATCGTCGATAATACAATGCCAAAGTTTTAGTCCTGTATGCAATGGGCCTTCCTTAAAGATGTATTGATGTTCCCAGTGGCCTACGTATAGATTAGCGTAACTGGGCGCAAAGCGTGTGCCCATTGCGGTGCCCCATGTTTGTAAGTAATACTGCTTCTCATATTGGAAATAATTGTGTTGAAGTATGAACTCAATGCTTTCCAGAATTAATTGGATTTGGGGTTCCTTGTATATCCCCAAAGCGTGTAGAAAGAAATTGGCCGACTCACATCCTTTTTCATGGTTGATTACCGTGTACAGGGATTTAATATCCAGAGTGCCTAGGATATAATTGCTCTGCCAAATAATAGGCTCTAGGATTTGTATAGTGTGGGTGGTGTCTTTTAAATATGCTGGGATTAGTGGCATGCACTTTTGTAAGATCCACATATTTGGACAGGTTGGCAGTTAGGCAATTAATGCCCGATATAATTGGGCGCCCCGGGGGATTTTTGGTGTTTTATGGATCTTTGGTATATGGTAGAATATAGCTATTCTTGGGGTTCAATTGTTTATGAAATTAAATTCTTTCTTATTAAGCACCCCTAATGATTTGTCTTTTTGGGCTAAAATATTTAGTTTCTTAGTGTAATTAACCATGGGGTTACAGTTCATTTTCTTGTATGTTACAGTGTCGTTAGCGACTCGTTATGATCTATAGTGCAGTCTAACACCACAATGCCCCCACCCTTATCCTCTGGGCGGATGACTATATCGTGATTCTTTTGGAGGTCAATAATATATAGATTTCCTCTCACTAGTACTAAGGTTATGTGGAATATATTTTGAGTTACTTCTACAGAGTTTTTTAATGTCTGTAGTGACTAGGGTTTCAAAAGACTGGAAGGCACTGGAGTATTCATTGATGGGATTTAATGTGGATTGTAGTGCTACATTCGTATGGATAAAATTCTGAGCATTGATTGTGGTTGTGGTTGAATAGGAATTTTTATTGTTATTGATTTCCTTTTTCAAAAATATTTCTTTAGAGCTAGATTGCGCATGCATTTTTTAATACTAATGTATAGGTTGAAAGGATTAGCCGTAGCCGTAGGGGCGAATTTTAGACCTTTTTATAGGAGGTTTACCTCACGATGGGTTAGTTGATATGAACTGAGATTGAAGATTTTTTGCGTATGGATTTTTGATAATTTTTTTAGAGTTTTCTTTTGTGCGAGTTTCCCACCCCTCTTGCCTCTTTTGGTTTTGAGTTTGGGGGGGGTGGAAAAAATCCCGTTTAATTGTTGATTGTACAATTGGTTTTTTGGCTATTGTATTCAAAACCCTATTCCTACTGTTGGACATTCTGTTCGGCATTCTCTTGGAGTTAATACTGGAAATTGGGGCTGGTGCCTGTTTATTCCTGAAATTGGTTTTATTATGATATTTGATGTTGGATTTATTGATTGGGATTTGGTGAGGCACGCTACTGTTTGAACTTGTAGTGGGTTCTTCCCATTCAGCGGTTGTTTCTATATCTTCTGCCATTATAGACAATTGGGAAAATCTGTTTGAGGTTAGGATTTGGGATTTGGGTGTTTACCTCAGTATTGGACTCTACTAATGGGGAATTTACCCCGTTCGTGAATGCATTTGTGGTTATTCCGTTAGTTGGAGAGTTGATCAATCCTATTTCATCATCATTCCTAGTACGGACCGACATCGGCGTGTACTGGGTGGAATTGGTATTTGTATACAGTTAGGTCCATATATATTTGGACAGAGACAACATTTTTCTAGTTTTGGTTATAGACAATACCACAATGAATTTTAAACAAAACAATTCAGATGCAGTTGAAGTTCAGACTTTCAGCTTTCATTTGAGGGTATCCACATTAAAATCGGATGAAGGGTTTAAGAGTTTCAGCTCCTTAACATGTGCCACCCTGTTTTTAAAAGGACCAAAAGTAATTGGACAGATTCAATAATTTTAAATAAAATGTTCATTTTTAGTACTTGGTTGAAAACCCTTGGCTGGCAATGACTGCCTGAAGTCTTGAACTCATGGACATCACCAGACGCTGTGTTTCCTCCTTTTTGATGCTCTGTCAGGCCTTCACTGCGGTGGTTTTCAGTTGCTGTTTGTTTGTGGGCCTTTCTGTCTAAAGTTTAGTCTTTAACAAGTGAAATGCATGCTCAATTTGGTTGAGATCAGGTGACTGACTTGTCCATTCAAGAATATTCCACTTCTTTGATTTAATTAACTCCTGGGTTGCTTTGGCTTCATGTTTTGGGTCATTGTCTATCTGTAGGATGAAACGACGACCAATCAGTTTGGCTGCATTTGGCTGGATCTGAGCACACAGTGTGGCTCTGAATACCTCAGAATTCATTCGGCTGCTTCTGTCCTGTGTCACATCATCAATAAACACTAGTGACCCAGTGCCACTGGCAGCCATGCATGCCCAAGCCATCACACTGCCTCCGCCGTGTTTTACAGATGATGTGGTATGCTTTGGATCATGAGCTGTACCACGCCTTCGCCATACATTTCTCTTTCCATCATTCTGGTAGAGGTTGATCTTGGTTTCATCTGTCCAAAGAATGTTCTTCCAGAACTGTGCTGGCTTTTTTAGATGTTTTATAGCAAAGTCCAGTCTAGCCTTTTTATTCTTGATTCTTATGAGTGGCTTGCACCGTGCAGTGAACCCTCTGTATTTACTTTCATGCAGTCTTCTCTTTATGGTAGATTTGGATATTGATACGCCTACCTCCTGGAGAGTGTTGTTCACTTGGTTGGCTGTTGTGAAGGGGTTTCTCTTCACCATGGAGATTATTCTTCTATCCTCCACCACTGTTGTCTTCCTTGGACGCCCAGGTCTTTTTGCATTGATGAGTTCACCAGTGCTTTCTTTCTTTCTCAGGATGTACCAAACTGTAGATTTTGCCACTCCTAATATTGTAGCAATTTCTCGGCTTGTTTTTTTCTGTTTTCGCAGCTTGAGGATGGCTTGTTTCACTTGCATGGAGAGCTCCTTTGACCGCATGTTTACTTCACAGCAAAACCTTCCAAATGCAAGCACCACACCTCAAATCAACTCCAGGCTTTTTATCTGCTTAATTGAGAATGACATAAGGAAGGGATTGCCCACACCTGTCCATGAAATAGCCTTGGAGTCAATTGTCCAATTACTTTTGGTCCCTTTAAAAACAGGGTCGCACATGTTAAGGAGCTGAAACTCCTAAACCCTTCATCCAATTTTATTGTGGATACCCTCAAATGAAAGCTGAAAGTCTGAACTTCAACTGCATCTGAATTGTTTTGTTTAAAATTCATTGTGGTAATGTCTATAACCAAAATTAGAAAAATGTTGTCTCTGTCCAAATATATATGGACCTAACTGTATGTGGAAAATGCTAAGGAGATGTCTTCCAGATGATTCGTTGGTGTTGAATTATATTCATCCAAAGTGACAAACTGTTTGTTTGGATTGGGTGTAGGTTCGTTAGGCTGAGTGGTGGGTCAATTTTCTGGAGGATTTGTAAATCCTCTTTGTGCGTCTGTGAGCTTTTACTCAATGTTTAGCGTTAGGACCGGCAAAAATGTAAGGACCCTTGACGTGGGTTGCCGGCTTACGTATTGAGGCCCCAATATAAACTAATATCTTACATACATTGATATGTGGGGTTTTTTTTGTTTTTTTTGCACTTTATCTTGCAGGGCGCAGTCGGACCATGATGGCTCTGTAAACTGTAGGCCTCTAGTCACACAGCATGTATTTTGCAGCACTGGGCAGCCCGCCTGTATGTGCATTAGTAATAGGCTGTAGACCAGATGCTCTGCATTGCTTGTGTGAACAATGCCACATGTAGACTATTATCGCTTATCCTTTTGTGCACTAATGCCAAACAACCAATACTGGATTGAAAGTGGTTGTTTAATTGGTATTTTTTGCACCTGTGTTTTTGCCATCATTAATCGGGTCCGATGCGCCCTGCTGGTGCATTTGTTTAGAGGCTTCAGCAGGTAACGATCTCTGCTTTTTTCTCTGTGATTTATTTTTTTGTCAATTTTCTGGAGGATTTTTAAGTCCTCTTTGTGCGTCTGTGAGCTTTTACTCAATGTTTAGCGTTAGGACCGGCAAAAATGTAAGGACCCTTGACGTGGGTTGCCGGCTTACGTATTGAGGCCCCAATATAAACGAATACCTTACATACATTGATATGTGTTTTTTTTTTTGCACTTTATCTTGCAGGGCGCAGTCGGACCATGATGGCTCTGTAAACTGTAGGCCTCTATTCACACAGCATGCATTTTGCAGCACTGGGCAGCCCGCCTGTATGTGCGTTAGTAATAGGCTGTAGACCAGATGCTCTGCATTGCTTGTGTGAACAATGCCACATACAGACTATTATCGCTTATCCTTTTGTGCACTAATGCCAAACAACCAATACTGGATTGAAAGTGGTTGTTTCATCGGTATTTTTTGCACCTGTGTTTTTGCCATCATTAATCGGGTCCGATGCGCCCTGCTGGTGCATTTGTTTGGAGGCTTCAGCAGGTAACCATCTCTGCTTTTTTCTCTGTGATTTTTTTTTGGGGGTACAATGTTCTCAAATGGTAGGTTGTCCCTGGCAATTTTTTTCATTTTTTTTTATTAATGATTACTTTCTCCTTTTCCTTTAACCTGTACATAATGTTGGAGGTGAGGTCATGCAGATCTTCAATATGATTATATGATTTTAGTTGTTCAAATAGATGGATGATTGATTGACTGATCCCACTAAGATTAATACGGCGTTTCTCAATTCTGAAATTGAGAGCTTGGTTAGAGAATTTCTTAAATAGGGATTCCCACTCGCTCTGGATAACAGGGTCTCCAAAATCGCCTGCCAGGGCTTTCTGAATAACAAGGCCCTTTGGGACAATACCTGCCTCAGCATATTTCTCTAGTGAGGCAATCTCCCATAGGTTCCTCATTTCGTTAATCAATTGTTTTTCGAGTGATCTTAATAGGATCTTAACTTGGTCATGTTCATTAATTGAGAGCTTATGATGGGAAAATTGTGTTTGTATAAATCTGCGGCAAAAATCTCTATCATGTATAAGTGCATCTATTGCCATGTTGTAGCTGCCCAAGTGTGAGGCGGGCGGCCAACCGCTATATAAGGGGAGGGCCCAAATGGGGAACTCCAGCCCTGACTAAGGATCGCATCCTTCGAAACGCGTTGGATTGGTTTATCCTCATACGCGCCCACTAGCCGTGTGACGTCACAGTACTCGCCATGCCCCTTCCACATTCCGCCTTCGCTTCGGCGTTGCTTCCGGCCGGGGCACGCTAGAAGTTGGCGGTTGCTGCCTACTCCCGGCGCTCATCCACTAGAGCTACTTTGTGGGTACTGAAGCGCAACCTCCATCCCCCGATCTCACGATCCTGCACCACGAAGCTGGTCACCCAGCATTGGGAGGATTCACGCACGCAAGTCAGCTTTATTCCAGGATCCAGTAAGTGCAAGTGTACTTATTTAAAGACTTTTTCTATACAATATGCATCGCCCTCATGCTTAAACTCTGGGTGCAATTATAGGAACACATAATAGCGCAGGTGATACACTATTGTTTCGCTACCGTTGCTTCATACACAGGGTGTTACACAGACCCTGTATCATCACCAGCAGCTGCACCTGTTTCCCCCTTTTTTTCCCCTCTCCCCTTTCTCTCTATTTAGCCGAGCGCCAGTGTACATTGACTCATTCAAAGCATTTAATTATACATTATTTGATAAAATAGTCTGGAGAGTTGCCAGGACTTCTTTACGTAACCATAAAGACCTTTTTATTTTACCTTGTGCTGTACTGCTTTTTGCTTTCGGACCTGTTTAGAAATGTCTGCGGCTTTGTCTGCATCACATAAACAATGAGATGATGATCAGCTTTGATATTAAAAGAAAAGAAGGAATCTGAATCCTTAAAATGTTGAACATTTCTACCCCAAAAAAGTATACAGCAAGTTATTGATCTGTGATAACTACTTAAAAGGAACAAGTCATCAGGAAAAGATTTAGAGTTGAAATCAGGTTATGTTAAATTTACAGTGGGTATGGAAAGTATTCAGACCCCTTTAAATTTTGCACTCTTTGTTTCATTGTAGCCATTTGGTAAATTCAAAAAAGTTCATTTTTTCCTCATTAATGTACACTCTGCACCCCATTTTGACTGCAAAAAAACCAGAAACTTAGAAATTTTTGCCATTTTTTAAAGAAAGAGAAACATGACCATGTGATATTTCAAAGTATTCAGACCCTTTGCTCAGTATTGAGTAGCAGCACCCTTTAGAGCTAGTACAGCCATGAGTATTCTTGGGAATGATGCAACAAGTTTTTCACACCTGGATTTGGGGATCCTCTGCCATTCTTCCTTTCAGATCCTCTCCAGTTCCATCAGGTTGGATGGTGAACGTTGGTGGCGAGCCATTTTCAGGTCTCTCCAGAGATGCTCTGGCTGGGCCAGCCAAGAGTGGTCACAACGGTGTTCTGAATGTACTCCTTTGTTATTTTAGCTGTGTGCTTAGGGTCATTGTCTTGTTGGAAGGTGAACCCTCGGTCAAGTCTGAGGTCCAGAGAAATCTGGAAGAGGTTTCATCCAGGATATCTCTGTACTTGGCCGCATTCACGTTTCCTTTATTTGCAACCAGTCGCCCTGTCCTTGCAGCTGATAAACACCCCCATAGCATGATGCTGCCACCACCATGTTTCACTGTTTGAATTGTATTGGGCAGGTGATGAGCAGTGCCTGGTTTTCTCCACACATACTGCTTAGAATTATCAACAAAAAGTTTTATCTACGTCTCACCAGACCAGAGAATCTCATTTCTCATAGTCTGGGAGTCCTTCATGTGTTATTTAGCAAACTCTATGCGGGCTTTCATATGTCTTGTATTGAGGAGAGGCTTCTGTTGGGCCACTCTGCCATAAAGGCCCGACTGGTGGAGGGCTGCAGTGATAGTTGACTTTGTGGAACTTTCTCCCATCTCCCTACTGCATCTCTGGAGCTCAGCCACAGTGATCTTGGGGTTCTTCTTTACCTCTCTCACCAAGGCTCTTCTCCCACGACTGCTCAGTTTGGCTGGACCGCCAGGTCTAGGAAGACTTCTGGTGGTCCCAAACTTCTTCCATTTAAGGATTATGGAGGCCACTGTGCTTTTAGGAACCTTGACTACTGAAGAAATCCTGTTGTAACCTTGGCCAGATGTGTGCCTTGCCACAATTCTGTCTTTGAGCTCCTTGGCCAGTTCCTCTGACCTCATAATTCTCATTTGGTCTAACGTGCACTGTGAGGTCTTATACAGACAAGTGTGTGCCTTTTCAAGTCCTATCAGTTTAATTAAACACAGCTGGACTCCAATGAAGGAGTAGAACCATCTCAAGGAGGATCACAAGGAAATGGACAGCAAGTGACTTAAATATGAGTGTCTGAGCAAAGGGTCTGAATACGTATGAGCATGTGATATTTCAGTTTTTCTTTTTTAATACATTTGCAAAAATGTCTACATTTCTTTTTTTTTTCCATTCAAGATGGGGTGCAGAGTGTACATTTATGAGAAAAAAATTAACTTTTTTTTAATTTACCAAATGGCTACAATTTAACAAAGAGTGAAAAATTTTAAGGGGTGTGAATACTTTCGGTATCCACTGTATATATTGACATTTTATGCTTTTTTTTAAAATTATTATTCAATTGTTCATATCAATATCTATATTAAAATCACACTATCCACTAAGTGTAATACTAGACTATCACTTCCGATTCTGACTTTTCACGGATCATTATCATTACAGATAGGGTTACAATCACAGATGATTATACATACAGTGTGGAAAATAAGTATTTGATACACTGTTGATTTTGCAAGTTTTCCCACCTACAAACAATGGAGAGGTCTGCAATTTTTATGGTAGGTAAACTTCAACTGTGAGAGACAGAATCTTAAAAAAAAAAAGAGAGAGAATCACACTGCATGACTTTTACATAATTAATTTGCGTTTTATTGAATGAAATAAGTATTTGATCATTACCTAACAATCAGCAAGAATTCTGGCTCTCACAGACCTGTTAGCTTTTCTTTATGAAGCCCTCCTACTCTGCACTCATTACCTGTATTAAGTGCAACTGGTTGAACTAGTTACCTGTATAAATGATACCTGTCCACCCTGTCAATCCTTCACACTCCAACTTCTCCACCAAGGCCAAAGAGCTGTCTAAGGAAACCAGGGACAAAATTATAGCCCATCTCAGTCTTGTGCAGGTCTACAATTTTGCCCCTGGTGTCCTTAGACAGCTCTTGGAGGGAGCTGAAATTCAATGTTGCCCAGCAACAGCCCTGAAACCTGAAAAATCTGGAGAAGATCTGTAAGGAGGGGTGGACCAAAATCCTTGCAATGTGTGTAAAACTAGTCAAGAACTACAGGAAACGCCCAACCTCTGTAATGGCAAACAAAAGGTTTCTGCACCTGTTTTTCTATTGTATCAAATACTTATATCATGCAATAAAATGCTATTTAATTATGTAAATATCATACAATGTGATTTTCTGAATTTTTTTAGATTCTGTCTCTCACAGTTGAAGTGTATTTACGATAAAATGACAAACATCTCTTATATTTGTAGGTGGGAAAAGTTGGAGAGGTATAAAGGCCACAGTGCTAGTTTGAAGTACCAAAAAGAATGGAGATAACAAATTTGAGCAAAATGATTCACACTACCCTGGTCCAGTGGCAAGGTCTGTATTTCCTGCTGGACAGCTGGACCAAAGCGCTTCAAACTTCCTACCTTCGGTCATCCTCGACACCACTATTGTAAGCTCATCATGACTAAAAATCTGGTTCAAATGATAGGTCATTTTCTGATGACACCTCGTTTTTGTATTTTTAAAATAAACGTGAATTGCTTCACTAATGACAGGGAGGACCCTCTGCTAATACAACTGAGGCTGAAGCTTCACTTGCCCAGGACCCTTGAAGATCATCAGGCCTAACCAGCAGGGTCCACTACTGTCACTTTTAGGGTACGCTCACACTAGCATATAAAAAAAAAACAATCTGCACCATTCTCATCTTGGAGAGTGGGACGATTTTTTTCTCACTTGTCATCTGTGTGCTGTCCGTTTACAATCCATTTTTTTACTCAGCATCTATTAATCTTTTACAGGACCATTTACAGTTTCCTTTGGAACAGAATTGTAATGTATTTATAAAAATCAGTTGCCACTCTGATGGTCCATATGGAATGTGATTTGTTTCTCGCACTGTACGGATTTCGGAGATAAATTGCAGCATGTTGAAAAAATATGCAGATCTGCACTCTCTCATTGCATACCACTGGTTCGAGTGCAATACGATTTTTTATGGGATTGCGCTAGTCTGACTTATACCCTAGTGGGAGCAAGCTTTTAATCTTTAGGGAAAAGCACTGTCCTGCCTTATGAGTGAAGTTATGCTTCCAATTTCTATTAATATATTTTGAGAAAGCTAACTGACTTACTTTTTCTACAGTCTTAAGAAAAAATCTTCCGCTTTATGAAGTTATGTAAAAATAATGAAAGTGCCACTACAGTAGTAGGCAAATATAACAACCACTGTAGGAGCCATAGTGGCAACCATATTTCTTTCCCAAAAAGCTGAAAGCAGATTTGTATTAATGCTAAATGTAAAATGAACTCTACATCCTTTCCTACTATAGATTACTTATGGTCATGTGATAAATGTGTTAAAAGTGAGGGCAGAACAGTCGATATGTAGTCATTGTGTGTGTGTGTGTGTGTGTGTGTGTGTGTGCGACAAGCCACACTGGCAGGCTACATGGTTATCACATGGCAAATACACTTACCTAATAAGGTCTTCCCTTTAGGCAGTTTTCCTTGCTTTTGTCTGCTGTAGCCAACAATCTTCGATTTCATTTTGCTTCCAGGATCTCGTAACCAGCTAATATCTGTTTTGCTGTCATCACCTCCTTTATCAGTATCAGTGTCACTAAACAGACGCTTGCGGGGGTTTTTAGGCTGAGTAGTTGGAGCACAGGATTAATATAAAATAATCTACATCATAGTTGTCTATAGTTATATAATACATAATTGTGATGCTACGGGCATCTAAAAAGTGGAATGTAAAATGTTTATAAGTAAGGTATATCTGTGGTCTCTACCTATATAACATAAGAAAGTAACATCAGCGCTATATTATACAATTAGGGTATGTGCACATGGTAAGCATTTGCTGCAGACATTCCTGTTTTAAAAATGCTGCATGAAATACATTCATTTTTAAAATGATTTACAGTGGGGCAAAAAAGTATTTAGTCATTCAGCAATAGTGCAAGTTCCACCACTTAAAAAGATGAGAGGCGTCTGTAATTTACATCATAGGTAGACCTCAACTATGGGAGACAAACTGAGAAATAAAAATCCAGAAAATCACATTGTCTGTGTTTTTTTTATCATTTTATTTGCATATTATGGTGGAAAATAAGTATTTGGTCAGAAACAAACAATCAAGATTTCTGGCTCTCACAGACCTGTAACTTCTTCTTTAAGAGTCTCCTCTTTCCTCCACTCATTACCTGTAGTAATGGCACCTGTTTAAACTTGTTATCAGTATAAAAAGACACCTGTGCACACCCTCAAACAGTCTGACTCCAAACTCCACTATGGTGAAGACCAAAGAGCTGTCAAAGGACACCAGAAACAAAATTGTAGCCCTGCACCAGGCTGGGAAGACCGAATCTGCAATAGCCAACCAGCTTGGAGTGAAGAAATCAACAGTGGGGGCAATAATTAGAAAATGGAAGACATTCAAGACCACTGATAATCTCCCTCGATCTGGGGCTCCACGCAAAATCCCACCCCGTGGGGTCAGAATGATCACAAGAACGGTGAGCAAAAATCCCAGAACCACGCGGGGGGACCTAGTGAATGAACTGCAGAGAGCTGGGACCAATGTAACAAGGCCTACCATAAGTAACACACTACGCCACCATGGACTCAGATCCTGCAGTGCCAGACGTGTCCCACTGCTTAAGCCAGTACATGTCCGGGCCCGTCTGAAGTTTTCTAGAGAGCATTTGGATGATCCAGAGGAGTTTTCGGAGAATGTCCTATGGTCTGATGAAACCAAACTGAAACTGTTTGGTAGAAACACAACTTGTCGTGTTTGGAGGAAAAAGAATACTGAGTTGCATCCATCAAACACCATACCTACTGTAAAGCATGGTGGTGGAAGAATCATGCTTTGGGGCTGTTTCTCTGCAAAGGGGCCAGGACAACTGATCCGGGTACATGAAAGAATGAATGGGGCCATGTATCGTGAGATTTTGAGTGCAAACCTCCTTCCATCAGCAAGGGCATTGAAGATGAAACGTGGCTGGGTCTTTCAACATGACAATGATCCAAAGCACACCGCCAGGGCAACAAAGGAGTGGCTTCGTAAGAAGCATTTCAAGGTCCTGGAGTGGCCTAGCCAGTCTCCAGATCTCAACCCTATAGAAAACCTTTGGAGGGAGTTGAAAGTCCGTGTTGCCAAGCGAAAAGCCAAAAACATCACTGCTCTAGAGGAGATCTGCATGGAGGAATGGGCCAACATACCAACAACAGTGTGTGGCAACCTTGTGAAGACTTACAGAAAACGTTTGACCTCTGTCATTGCCAACAAAGGATATATTACAAAGTATTGAGATGAAATTTTGTTTCTGACCAAATAGTTATTTTCCACCATAATATGCAAATAAAATGATAAAAAAACAGACAATGTGATTTTCTGGATTTTTTTTTCTCAGTTTGTCTCCCATAGTTGAGGTCTACCTATGATGTAAATTACAGACGCCTCTCATCTTTTTAAGTGGTGGAACTTGCACTATTGCTGAATGACTAAATACTTTTTTGCCCCACTGTACATGTGTTTTCCTCATTCATTAAAATGGGAAAAAATTTCTGCAAAAATTATGAAAAAAAAAAAGCTACATGTGCATGACATTTCAGAAATCTCAATTCACTTTGGTGGGAGTTTTTCTTGTGGCAAAAAACACGTAGAAAAAAACGTGATATATGAACATACCCTTAGAAAGAGGCCAGTAGGCATGGAGGATCTCAAAGATTAGGTATTTACCTTCTGTTTGCTCTCCTTTTTACTTTTGCTGGTTATCATAGATGATGCTCTTAAAAAACAAACATATATGATTTAGTGATGTAAACTTTCCATGCACTGATAATTTACAATAACTCTGAAAAGAAAAATATGTGCCATATGCAAAACAAGAGCTCATCTACATTAGTACAAATTACTTTTGGCCTAAATAGGCCATCCAAATTGTCAACCGGGCATAAAAGTCATCATTCTCGGCAGCACATCCAGGTAAGTAGTTGATGTGCTGTCGATAACATAACATTGCATGGTGAAACATATTAACTTTCTGTTCTCATATAGGCCAATCAGTACACAACTGCTAATCAGCTGGTGTATAGCCCCAGCTGTAAACCACTGAGGAATGAATGAGAAGCTGCCGGTCTCAGCATCAGTGATGTCAGCGCAGCCTCCCAGCCTGACCTGCGATGAACTCGGCAGCGTGGGAAAATTAACTGTCACTTTCCCACGCTCAAGAGTTCACCTAAGCTCAGGCTGGGAGGCTGCGCTGACGTCACTGATGCTGACGTCGGCAGTTTCTCATTCATTCCCCAGTAGATTACAGCCGGAGCGGTAGCATTAGCACCGCTACTGGTTGTAAACTATATATCCCCCAGATACGGATTACGCCGTGGTACTGACCGTATACCAGACAAGTCTGGGTATATTGTTGGTTTTTTATTTTTTCTTTATTACAGGAGATCGAGGGCATTGTTTGGATTGGCAGAAGAATAAAGATGGCGAAACTGTGTGTTCATTTATTTCATTAAAATACTTTATCCAGCATGTGTGTCTGTTTATTTAACCCTTTACAAACTTTAGGATTAGTAATGGATAGGTGTGTCATTGACACCTCTCCATTACTAAGCAAGACTTAATGTCAGCTTACAATACAAACGTGACATTAACCCCTTATTACCCCATATGCCACAGCTACAGGGCAGTGGAAAGAGAGAGGCTAAGTGCCAGAATTGGCGCATCTTACAGATGCGCCTTTTCTGGGGTGGCTGGGGGCAGATGTTTTTAGCCAGGTGGGGGCCAATAACCATGGTTTCTCTCTGGGCTATTAATATCTGCCCTCAGTCACTGGCTGATATGTATAAATCTAACTGCTCTGCAATGGTTTACTGTATACAAACCATGTCTCCTATCCTGTTGGCTTCTGCAATGATTTTACAGAAGCAAACAAATGAATTATTGGCTATTCTGCTATCTGTCTATCAAATATATATATGCATATATATGTGTGTCACTGATTGATATATATATATATACAGTGGTGTTCAAAAGTCCTGCATAGGCATAGGATAAATTGAATTTTCAAGTTTTAAACGTTTTCTGTCGAATATCTTCGATGCTAATATGACATATTATATATGGTTTTGTTCAGAATACAATTTTGCATTTTCTCCCTGTAATATTTTTAGCTTTTGAAGCAGTTTTGCCTGAAATTATTGCAAAAATATGGGAATTGAAAGCACAACTAAATATTGTACAGCTTCAGATCCAAAATTAGCCAATCACAGATGAGGTTCTTGTGACCAATCATAACCTGGATATGGCAGCCAATCACATTGCATTACATTGCATCATATCTGCTGCTTTGTTTGTTTGTTTTATCTGTTGGTCTATCTAGTGAATCATACTGTAGAGTTTTATGATGGGAGCCTTCAGATTTTTGTCAGTGGAGGATCGTGGGCATTGAAATATTTAAAATGGAGGAAGGAGGAGTGGGAAAAAGTGCTATTTAGTGATGAAAGCACTTTTTGCATTTTAGGAAATGATGGCAAGTCTTATGTGAGAAGGTTCCCACATGAAGAGTACAAGCCAGAGTGTTTGAGCTTCTCTGTGAAACATCCGATGAAAGCAATGGTCTGGGGCTGTATGGCAGCCAATGGTGTTGGAAGGCTTCATATTGTGGAGGGTGTGGTTAATGCAAAAAAATACATAGACATCCTTAATAAGAAAATGCTGCCTTCTGCTCAACACCTGTTTTCAGGGGATTATATCTTCCAGGATGATAATGCTCCTTGTCACAGAGCTAAGACAGTAACGGAATGGAAAAAAAAGAACAAGGTGGCTACTATTGACTGGCCAGCTCAGTCCCCGGACCTCAATCCAATAAAAAATTTGGGGCACAAGGTATCATTAGAGATATCTAGAAAACAGCCAAGGACCAAGAGTGAGTTGATTGAGGCTCTAATACAGGCCTGGAACCACATCATCACTCGTGAACATCTGCAGAAGCTTGTTCACTCAATGCCACAGAGATGCAAGCTGGTGCTTAAGAGCAGAAGCTGGCCAATAAAGTATTAGAAGCTAAAGATGCACTAAAAAAGCCCTTTTCAGGACTCTGAATTAAATAAAAAATAGTAAATCTTAAAAAGTAAAATTTAAGTCTGTGTGAACGTGCATTGGAAGTTAATGAACTTAGAAACCTGTTCACCATTCTACACACTGTACTGGTGTAGGTATGGTTATGCTGTAAAAAAAATTATCAAAAATGCGCATACCATAACAATTTATACACTTGGGACATTCAAAAATGAGTATGGCATACAATGAGGGATTACAAAAACATATATGTTCCACCAGTTTCACTGTAGAGATGCAGACTTATGAAACATATAGTTTTCGTCACGCCTATGCAGGACTTTTGAACACCATTATATATACGGTATATATATATATATATATATATATATATATATATATATATATATATTTAGGGTCACTTAGAAATTTCCTTATTTTTGAAAGCAATACACTCTATACATTGTTAATGTGGTAAATGACTATTCTAGCTGCAAATGTCTGGTTTGTAATGCAATATCTTCAGGTGTATAAAGGCCAATTTCCAACAACAATCACTCCAGTGTTTTTATGGTACTTTGTGTTTGCTAACTGTGTAAGAAGGCTAATGGATGGTTAGAATACCCTTGAAAACCCTTGTACAAGTTTGTTAGCACAGCTGAAAACAGTTTGGCTGATTAGAGAAGATATAAACCTGACCTTCATTTGAGCTAGTTGAGAATCTGGAGCATTACATTTGTTAGTTCCATTAAACTCTCCAAATGGCCAGAAAAAAAGAACTTTCATGTGTAACTCGACAGTCTATTTTTGTTCTTAGAAATGAAGGCTATTCCATGTGAGAAATTGCCAAGAAACTGAAGATTTCCTACAACGGTGTGTACTACTCCCTTCAGAGGAGAGCACAAACAAGCTCTAACCAGAGAAGAAAGAGAACTGGGAGGCCCCGCTGCACAACTGAGCAACAAGACAAGTACATGAGAGTCTGTAGTTTGAGAAATCGACGCTTCACAGGTCCTCAACTGGCAGCTTCATTAAATAGTACACACAAAACGCCAGTGTCAACTTCTACAGTGAAGAGGCGAGCTTAGAGAACCATTTGGCCTGCGTGAGTTGGCTGCATAAATTGGGAATCAGAGGGAGAGGGTATGTGTTCTTTACAGTAATTTTGTTCAGTTCCCGAAAGTTGAGGCACGGTCGCAAACCACCATCTTTTTTCTTTACAAAGAAAAACCCTGCTGCCACGGGTGAGACAGGAGGCCGAATATGCCTCTTGCAGAGGCTCTCTTAGATGCACTGCCATTTCCCATGGTGGCTTACAATTCTCACATTCCCCGAGACCCAAAAACAGACATGGTGGTGGAGTCGGCATACTCATGTCCCCACAATGCATTTTCCAGGTCATCCTGCCCAGTTCCATCACTCTCATTCCCTTCTTTTGAGGTCCACACCATCAGGCTCTTTCGTCCCCTCTCCCTCAGAGTAGTGGTCATATACCGGCCCCCAGGCTCACCCACCCATTTCCTGGATCACTTCTCAGCCTGGCTGCCGCAGTTCATGTCCTCAGAACTACCAACCCTTATCCTGGGAGACTTCAACATCCCCATTAACAGCCCTACTTCCACATCTGCATCCCAGCTTCTATCACTAACCACTTCTCTAGGCCTCTCACAGCTCTCAACCTCTGAAACACACAAAGACTGTAACACCATTGACTTGGTCTTTGTCCAGCTCTGTTCAATCTCCTACCTAGATAACTCACCGCTTCCCCTCTATGGCCACAACATTCTCTCCTTCAGACTCATAATTCCTCGCCCACCCCAGCTACCACACATTCAGAAATCTACATGCTATTAACCCTCATACACTTTCAAACTCCCTACACTAATCGTTGTACCCAATCTCCTCTTTTTCCTGTCCTGATCTGGCTGTACATCACTACAATGACACTCTTAGAAGCACCCTTGACCAAGTAGCTCCCCTCACCCCCAGAAGGTCCAAACAGAGTAAAACAGCCCTGGCTCACATTTCTCCAGCGATGCTCTAGGTGTGTTGAACACTTACGGAGTAAAACTCGCACACCAGAAGACTTCATACACTTCAAATTTATGTTAAGAACCTATAATTCTGCCCTTCACCTCACCAAACAGACCTACTTCACCACTCTGATCTCCTCACTATCCAACAACCCCAATAAACTTTTTGACACCTTTCACTCCCTCCTCAGGCCAAAAGCACAAGCCCCTTTCACAGACATTTGTGCTGATGACCTGGACTCCCACTTTATAGAGAAAATAGATAATATCCATCAGGAAATCTGCTCCCAGCCACCAAGTGCAGTGACTCCCAACCCTCGCTGCATTTCCCCTGGCTCACTCTCCACATTTTATCCCATCACAGAAGTCTCCAAGCTCCTTTCTTCTTCTTGTCCGACTACATGCACTACCGACCCCATTCCCTCTCATCTCCTCCAGTCTCTCTCTCCAGTCGTCACAAATCACCTAACTACAATCTTTAATCTCTCCCTCTCCTCTGGCATTTTCCCCTACTCCTTCAATCACTCTGTCATTACTCCATTACTAAAGAAACCCGCCCTCAACCCGTCCTGCACAAATAACTACAGACAAGTCTCCAATCTCCCGTTCATCTCTAAACTCTTGGAGAGCCTGATCTACTCCTGCCTTACCCGTTACCTCTCCACTCATTCCCTCCTAGACCCTTCACAGTCCGGTTTTCGCCCCTACAATCGACAGACTGCATTCATCAAGATGACCAACAAATTTCTGACAGCAAAATGTAACAATGACAACTCTGCTCATTCTTCTCGACATTTCTACAGCTTTCGACACTGTTGACCACCCTCTAGGCTCCAGTCACTAGGCATTAAGGACACTGCTCTCTCTTGGTTCTCTTCCTATCTTTCTGACCGCTCCTTCAGTGTTCTGTTCGCTGGCTCCAATTCATCTCCTCTTCCTCTCACTGTCAGGGTACCTCAGGGCTCAGTCCTTGGCCCCCTTCTCTTCTCCCTCTACACGGCCCCAATTGGACAAACCATCAGCAGATTTGAATTTCAGTACCATCTTTATGCCGATGACACACAACTATACACGTCATCCACTAACCTTATCCCCGTTGTACTACAGAATGCTAGTGACTGTCTGTCCGCAGTCTCCAACATCATGTCCTCTCTCTATCTGAAACTCAACCTCTCCAAAACTGAACTTCTTCTGCTCCCGCCATCTACTAACCTCCCTAAATCTTACATTTCCCTCTCTGTGGGTGGCACCATAATAACACCCCGGCAGCAGGCGCCCTGTCTGGGTATTATGTTTGATTCCGATCTCTTCTTCACATCCCATATACAATCTCTTGCCCCCTCGTGCCACTTACACCTAAAGAACATTGTCACCTTGATCCACTCCCGCCTGGATTACTGTAACGCTCTATTAATTGGCCTCCCCTTACTCGACTTTCCCCTCTCCAGTCTATCCTAAATGCAGCAGCCAGGGTTGTCCATCTATCTAAATGCTCTTCGCCAGTCGTTACACTGGCTGCCCATTCATTATAGAATCCAATTCAAAGTACTTGTCCTCACCTACAAAGCTCTTCACAGTGCGGCACCCCTTACATCTCCTCCCTCATTTCGGTCTATCGGTCTAACCGAACACTGGGCTCTGCAAACAACTTTCGACTAACCTCTGTACTAATTCGTACCTTCCACTCCCGACTCCAAGACTTCTCCCGTGCTGCGCCAATCCTCTGGAATGCTCTACCCCAAGATATTAGGACCATCCACAATTTGCATAGTTTTAGGCGCTCCCTCAAAATATATTTGTTCAGAGCGGCCTATCACGTTCACTCATCAAAGTCATTTTATGTTTGTGTGTAGCCCATTCACTACTTCCATCAATCCCCTGTAGACGGCTAGACCATCATTATAAATACATCATTGTAAATACACACCTGTATTTTGCATCACCCCACCTCATTGTAAATTGTAAGCTCTCACGAGCAGGGTCGTCTTATTTTACTTTAATTATTGCATCGTTAACGCTGTTACTTATGACTGTTGTGTTTGAAACTGTTAAACTGTAAAGCGCTGCAGAATATGTTGGCGCTATATAAATAAAGATTATTTTTATTATGTAATCTTTCATGGCTTGGCGCTCAGGCCCAGATAAATTAAACAGAATAGCCTTGGGTAATTTGGCTCCTGCGAATAAATCAATGGCACAATCAAAAGGTCGATGTGGTGGAAGCGTCTCAGCCTTGCTTTCGGAGAACATGTCTTCGAAATAATTAAAGTATTCTAGAATACCTTCCAGACTGACACAGATACAGATTTTACCGGGTTGACAAAAGGTCCCAGGTTACAACATGGACCGTTATCCTTACATCCCCATTGAGTGATCTCCCCCGTCACCCAATCAATGGCAGGATTGTGGCATTGCAGCCAAGACATCCCCAGTACCAGTCCTGCAGGCAGATCATTCATAACAAAACAACTTAATTTTTCTACGTGAGTGGAACCCACTTTCAGAGAAAAGACATCAGACATGAAACAAATTCCATCCCAGGCAAGATGGAATGAATCAACAGCCACAATTTTAACAGGGTCTTTCAGCCTGACTGTTCCTATCTTATTAAGTGTCACAACTTGGGCATCAATCAGATTAATGGAGGAACCACAGTCAACAAATGCAGTGGTCATGACAGGACAGCCAGCAAGTTCCAATTCCACCTGGAGCACAATTTTAGCAAGCAAGGAAAAATGTACCTTGGAGTCTGGACAACCTCCTCGATTGTTGCCCAGACTCAGTCGTTTTCCGATGGTTTCACTTGAAGAAGGGCAGGAGGGACAGTCCCTTTTCCAATGTCCAGAGGCTCCACAGTAAAAGCATAGTAGGTTGTCTCTACGGTGCCTTCTCTCTTTTTCCTTTACCAAGATAGCCCCAATCTCCATGGGCTCAGGTACGGGTGTAGTGTCACACAATTTGGAGTAAAAGGGAGTCTCTTGTTGCATCACTCCTCTAGCACGGAGTCTCCGATCCATATGGACCGCCTGCGTCATGGCGTCCTCCAGGGTATCAGGAGGAGGATGTAATGCCAGATGGTCAGACAGGCCTCTGCTGAACAAGCCCCTCAGGGTGTCATTGTTCCAAGATACTTCGGCTGCCCAACGCCTAAACTCTGAACAAAACCATTCAGCGGAGTGTCTCCCCTGTGTCACACTCATCACCATATCCTCTGCCAGACGCACTCCATCAGGCTCATCATAAATGTGCCCCAGAGCCTCAAAGAACAGGTTCACAGACATACGTTCAGGAATAGAGGAAGAGAGAAAGCCTATGCCTGTGGAGCCCCTCTCAACAAGGACATTACGACTCCCACCCTCTGCCTTTCATTTCCAGAAGCCTGGGGACGCAATTCAAAGAACAACTTGCATCCCTCCTTGAAGATCCTAAACAATTTTTTATCTCCGGAAAAACTGTCGGGTAACTTTACCGGTGGCTCGGGGTCCACTAGGGATACATCAGTGGGGCCCCCCTCCTGGAACCCCGACAGAGCAGACCCCTGTAGAGCGCCTGCCACATCTCTCTGCACCTGTTGGTGTGAGCGAACCAGGACTTGCTGCTTCATGGACAGCTTCTGCATAAGCTGGGAGAGATCAATAACCTGCCCCGTGAGAGCCTGTACTGGATCCATAATATAATAACACCCCACCACCAGGGAAAGACTGTATGGTCAGCTAAATGTCACAACTCCCGGGTATTACTACTGCGGGGAGAGCTGCACGCCGCAGCAAGGGAGCTGAGAGCAGAGCGGTGGGGAACTCAAAGGGTAGCAAACAGGACCTGAACCATGTGACAGGGAAGGAGGTGGTTGAGGGCGGCGCCAGACGCTGGGGTGCAGTGGAGACAATATACACTAGAGAGTAGTTAAACGTACCAAGATCAAAACCAAGAGATAACAAGATAACCAAGGGGTGAGACGAGGGAAAGTCAGAAAAGGAAGCCAAAGGTCAGAAAGCCAGCAGAACAAGCAATAGCAATCTGAGCTCATAGTCAAAAGGTCAGACACACAGACTAAAACTACAGTATAGCTGATAGGGAACCCTAGTCCGGAGTGAATATAAATACCCCTCCCAGATCCAAAGAGAGGCCAGCAATATTAACCCTGAGAGAGCAGGACATGAACCATGTCCTATACCATGACACTAGAATGCCAAAGGTCTGCAATGCTGTAACTGCTGCAAAGGGAGCATTCTTTGACGAAAGCAAAGTTTGAAGAAGAAAATTATTGTTTCAAATAAAAATCTTTCTTACAAACCTAGTCAATGTCTGGACTAGATTTTAAATTCATTTGGCAACTCCTTTGATTAACAAAAGTAGGAGTTTTCATGGAAAACACAAAATTGTCTGGGAGACCATTAAACTTTTGAACGGTAGTGTATACATCTACTCTACGTGTATATATCTATTCTATTCTAATCTATTCTATACTGTACGTGGCAGCTCATTTGCTGGCTTTTAATCTATCTATATTTATATCTATATCTATCTATCTATCTATCTGTTTTGAAGATTATTTGATATTAAAACGATGTTTACAGTTGTGTTTTACAATGCAATTTTAACATGAGCTTTTACATAGAACTGCTGTATGTAAAAAGCTCATGTTAAAATCGCATTGCATACAGATGCCATAAGGACGTCACACTGTTACTAGATGCGAGGAAATCGCATCCTCGCATTGTAAATGGATTACATATGGATCACTGTTCAGGGAACATTTGCGCGATGCTCTGCTGTCAAAATCGGACCGATTTTTTATATGGTAAGGCTGCCGTCACACTAGCAGTATTTGGTCAGTATTTTACATCAGTATTTGCAAGCCAAAACCAGGAGTGGAACAATTAGAGGAAAAGTATAATAGAAACATAGGCACCACTTCTGCATTTATCACCCACTCCTGGTTTTGGCTTGCAAATACTGATGTAAAATACTGACCAAATACTGCTAGTGTGAAGGCAGCCTAAGTGTGACTCCAGCCTAAATCAAATATCAGATCAGCGAAGGTTCCACACATCTATAGATCAGCTATTAACAGCTTCATCAGAGATTTTTGGCTTATCTAAATATAAGCAGTGTACAATGCAGAACACCACCAGTTCGACAAAATGTTTTGCGGCCTATTATTGGTAATGCACATCCGCTGTTACAAATATAAAATGGAGACAATTCTAATATTGCTAGCAACAAGTTTATGCAAACACCAAGCACAACATTCAGAATACAGTGGCAGGAGCAAAGCTCATTGCAGATCATTATTGCCATATATCCATTATAATCTATGAGGCAGTTCACATGTTCATGCTTTTTTTGCAGATCAGGTGCCAGCAAAAAAATGCAGACATGTTCATTTTTGATTAATCAGAATTTCTCCATACTAGTCTATGAATCAGTGAAAAATCATAGCACACGTTGCCATCTGTGTGAAATTTACATGCGGTCTGTTTTTAACATTGCACTGGGTAAAAAAAGCTTTGCAAGTTATTTTTTACACGTGACTATCACTGATGAAACACTCAACAGAAATAAACTGAAACAGTGACCAAATATTGATGAAAATTGGCCCATTTTTGCAAATGAGAAAAATCCCAGACTGAAGATTGACATCTACAAATTTTAATTTAATTTTACCATAGATAACAAGTGGGATGAGGGTGGGCTGATATGGGAGCTGGATGCTGGATAGTCATACCTCCCAACTTTGAATGATAAGAAAGAGGGACAAACACTGTGGATCATGTAGCACATTGCAGAATTCTTTTAAGCTAAACATCGCTTAGTCCTTTATATGTGCCATATTGCTCCTCGTGAGGCCTGTTAGTGTTCCCACACAGTATGGTACCGCTTTAATGGCCCCGATACAGTCTGATTCCCTACACACCATACATCCCCTCACACACAATATGCTGCATCAACATACACAACGATGCTACATTCACATACAGAACACTACTACTACATCAACACACACCTCAGAGCTACATAAACACACATCACTCTGATATATCAACACACACAGTTTTGCTATATCAATAGACACACAACTCTGCTATATCAAAACACGCACATTCATACACACCCACTCAGCTCTGACAAATGCACGCTAAGATCTGGAATATACACATACTCAACTCTACTATATACACCTAGCCTGTCTACCGCCCCTCTTCTTTGCTACCAAGTCACATGATCTTAGACTATCACAATACTCAAACCTCCTGGAAGGATCTTCCGTCTTTACATAGATTGAATGGTGGGAAAAGTAGCTGTTGGTGTTCTGCTCTATTGTTATATTCAGTTGTATCTTTGTTCTGATGACACAGATGCAGCTGAAGTTAAGATATACCCCGACAGCTGCAAATATTCAGGACAGTTACACTGGTTCTAGGGCTGTTGGGAGGTTTGTGGATAGTGCTTGAATCTCAAATCTGGTAGGATTCAAGGTTGACTTATCAATTTACCTCTGCTGTCATTTTGTAGAGTCACATCTCCATAGAGTATAATGGGAAAATACATCTGCCTATTTTTCTCTAAAATTTGCCAAGGATATAAACATGGTTAATTCATCAATTTATAACAAAATGTAGGAAACGAACACAAGGCATATCAGACAAAATTTTATTCACCTCTTGCCAGGAGCCTGACATGTACAAAATGTTACTTAATATATAAATAATATTATTTATTAGCCATGTAAAAGGATGTTTCTGTGTATTTTACAGCCTAGATAAAAGAGGATAAAGCGGCTTCGAAAGGGCTAATCTACTAGTGGACATACATGCTTGTAACAGGCTAATCTATTAGAGCAGTACACACAAGCTTGTAAAGGGTTAATCTACTAAAGGAGGATATACATGCTTACCCTTCATTGCTAACTGGAAAGTTCACCATTTGTTTTGAAATAAATATTGATGAGACCTAAAAGAAGTAACAACTATTGTTTTAGTTTATATCATGCAGAATTGAAAAAGATAGCTAGATTTAAAGAAAAGGCAAAAAAAAAACCTTTCCGATATCAGGACTGAAAATATGGACGAGTGTCATGCGAGTACAATCCGATTTTTCACACCTAGCATCCGATTTACAACCGAAAGCAGTGCAATTGCTAGAGTAATTCTCTATGTCATTTACACATAGTTTTCAAAGGAAATATTCTTAAAAATAGATTGATAAAAATCTGTCAATTCTGCAGCTGCGTACAGTAAATTCACAACAGGACCTAACATCCGCTCTAGCACCGTCAGAAATGTTCCCATGGCGATCGTCCTGACGTCAATTAGGTGAAGTGAGTTCATTGGCTGTGAACTCCCATGACCTTTCTGACGGCATCGCGAGCGTAAGAACGTTCGAACGCTCATGGTGACCTCCGACAGATCAGGGGCGGACATACCGCATGTGCAGCCGATGCGGCTGCATCGGGGCCCCTGCAGGGCGGCTAATATTGAGGGCAATCTGGCCTGTTTATCCGGCCCTGAGGGGCCCCTGGCCAGATTGCCCTCCTGTTCGGCGGGCAGGGAGAGATCCCTGCAGCTCCACTGCCTACAAGAGAAAATGGCAGCGGAGCGGAGCTGCAGTGACCCGTCCTCCTTCCTGCTCTTTCTGTGTCACACAGCAGTCAGCAGAAAGGCTGTATGACATCATCATTCAGCGCCGCGGCTGTGCCAGAGAGAGGAAGCTGCCAGCAATGGTGATGCTGCTGGACAGCGTGCGGAGAGGTGCTGTGTGTGTACGTACGTGTGTTTGTATAGAGATGAGTGATGGTGTGTGTGATTGTGTGTGTGTAGGTGGAGAAGAGGGCAATGATGGGGGTGATGGGGAGAAAGCAATGATGGAGGTGGTGGAAAGTACAATGATGGGGGTAGTGGAAAAGGCAATAATGGGGGTGATGGGGAGGAGGAAATGATGGAGGTGGTGGAATGGGCAATGATGGTGGTGGGGGAGAAGGCAATGATGGAGGTGGTGAATAGGACAATGATGGGGTGGTGGAAAGGGCAATAATGGGGGTGATGGGGAGGAGGAAAGGATGGAGGTGGTCGAAAGGGAAATGGGGGTGGTGGGGAGGAGGAAATGATGGAAGTGGTGGAATGGGCAATGATGGGGTGGTGGGGGAAAAGGCAATGATGGTGGTGGTGAAAAGGACAATGATGGTGGTGGTGAAAAGTGCAATGATGGGGATGGTGGGGGAGGAGGAAATGATGGAGGTGGTGGAATGGGCAATGATGGGGTGGTAGAGAAGGCAAAGATGGTGGCAGTGGAAAGGACAATGATGGGGTGGTGGGGAAGGAGGCAATGATGGAGGTGGTGGAGAGAAAGCAATGATTGAGGTGGTGGAAAGGACAATAATGGGGTGGTGGAAAGGACAATGATGGGGGTGGTGGGGGAGAAAACAGTGATGGAGGTGGTGGAATGGGCAATAATGGGGTGGTGGGGAAAAGGCAATGATGGTAGTGGTGGAAAGGACAAAGATGGTGGTGGTGGAAAGTGCAATAATGGAGGTGGTGGGGGAGGAGGAAATGATGTAGGTGGTGGAATGGGCAATGATGGGGTGGTGTGGGAAAAGGCAATGATGGTGGTAGGGGAAAGGACAATGATGGGGTGGTGGGAGAGGAGGAAATGATGGAGGTGGTGGAATGGGCAATGATGGGGGTGGTGGGGGAGAAGGCAATGATGGAGGTAGTGGAATGGGCAATGGTGAGGTGGTGGGGGAGAAAGCAATGACAGAGGTGGTGGAAAGGGAAATGACGGGGTGGTGGGGAGAACCAAGTGTACTCACTTATTATGTATAGCACAGTCTCTTAGTATATAGTGTACTCGCTTATTATGCATAGCGCCATCCCTCAGTATATAGTGTAGTCACTTTTTATATATAGCACAATCCCTTACTATATATAGTACTCACTTATTATGTATAACACCATCCTTAGTTACATGGTTTCATCTTTTGTTATGTATAACACCATCCCTTATTACGTACCATCCTCTCTAATTATATATGATGCTATTATTAAATAGCTTCATCTGCAGTAAGTATGGTTTAAATAACATTTATTAAAGGAGTCTGTGTCATTCTTTCAATTAAAGGACTTTATTCTGGGTGTCTGTGTTTTCATACAACGTGACTATGGGGCTAGTAATGGGGGCGTCTTATTGACGCCTCTCCATTACTAACCTCTGGGATTGATGTCACCTCCCCAACTATTATCACACTTGCCACCGCATCAGAGAAAGTGGGAAGAGCGAGGCTAAGTGCCAGAATTGGCACATCTTATAGATGCGCCTTTTCTGGGGTGGCTGAGAGCTAATGTTTTTAGCCTGGGAGGGATATTCATGGCCCCTTCCTAGGCTATTAATATTATCCCACAGCTGTCTGCTTAGCCTTTGCTGGTTACTAATTATAGGGAGACACTACATCATTTTTTTTGGATCCCTCATTTTAATAGTCAGTACAGGCTAAGTATACAGCTGTGAGCTGATATTAATAGCCTGGGAAGCTCCATAGGTATTACCCTGTTCCCAGGCTATAAACAATTGCCCCCAGCTGTTGGCTTTCCCTCTGCTTGTTAAGAAAATTGCACAGGAGCCCAAACCATTTTTTTTCAGAAAAATCTTTTAATAATTAAATACATGTAGAGTAAACAGCACACACTTTACTAATTGTATATGTCACTGACATCTATATATCTACCTGTTCTATGTGCTAGTACTGTATGCAATCTTTCTATTCTATCACCTGCTGTGATTTTACTGTACGCGGCTGCAGAACTTTTCTTCTATCTATATACTGTATATACACAGTCGATACGGAATGTATTCAGACCCCTTTAAAATTTTCACTCTTTGTTTCATTGCAGCCAGTTGGTAAATTCTAAAAAGTTCATTTTTTTTCTCATTAATTTACACTCTGCACCCCAGCTTGACTGAATAAAAAACAGAAATGTAGAAATTTTTGCAAATTTATTAAAAAAGAAAAACTAAAATATCACATGGTCATAAGTATTCAGATCCTTTGCTCAGTATTGAGTAGAAGCACCCTTTTGAGCTAGTACAGCCATGAGTCTTCTTGGGAAAGATGCAACAAGTTTTTCACACCTGGATTCGGGGATCCTTTGCCATTCTTCCTTGCAGATCCTCTCAGGTTCCGTCAGGTTGGATGGTGAATGTTGATGGACAGCCATTTTCAGGTCTCTCCAGAGATGCTCAATTGGGTTTAGGTCAGGGCTCTGGCTGGGCCAGTCAAGAATGGTCACAGAGGTGTTCTGAATGCACTCCTTTGCTATTTTAGCTGTGTGCTTAGGGTCATTGTCTTGTTGGAAGGTGAACCTTTGGCCAAGTCTGAGGTCCAGAACACTCTGGAAGAGGTTTCATCCAGGATATCTCTGTACTTGACCGCCTTCATGTTTCATTCAATTGCAACCAGTCGTCCTGTCCTTGCAGCTGAAAAACACCCCCATAGCATGATGCTGCCACCACGTTTCACTGATGGGATTCTATTAAGCAGATGATGAGCAGTGCTTGGTTTTCGCCACACATACCGCTTAGAATTATCACCAAAAAGGTCTAGGTTCGTCTCATCAGACGAGAGAATCTTATTTCTCATAGTCTGGGAGTCCTTCATGTGTTTTTAGCAAACTCTACGCGGACTTTCATATGTCTTGCACAGAGGAGAGACTTCCGTCGGCCCACTCTGCCATAAAGGCCTGACTGGTGGAGGGCTGCAGTGATAGTTGACTTTGTGGAACTTTCTGCGATCTCCCTACTGGAGGTGGTGGGGGAGGAGGAAATGATGTAGGTGGTGGAATGGGCAATGGAGTGGTGTGGGAAAAGCTCTCTCTGGAGCTCAGCCACAGTGATCTTCGGGTTCTTTTTTACCTTTCTCACAAGGCTCTTCTCCCACGATTGCTCAGTTTGGCTGGATGGCCAGGTCTAGTAAGACTTCTGGTGGCCCCAAACTTCTTCAATATAAAGGATTATGGAGGCCACTGTGCTCTTAGGAACCTTGAGTGCTGCAGAAATTCTATTGTAACCTTGGCCAGATGTGTGCCTTGCCACAATTCTGTTTCTCAGCTCCTTGGCCAGTTCCTTTGACCTCATGATTTTCATTTGGTCTGACATGCAAGGTGAGCTGTGAGGTCTTATATAGACAGGTGTGTGCCTTTTTAATGTACATTAATGAGGAAACAAATTAACTTTTTTCAATTTACCAAATGGTTGCAATGAAACAAAGAGTGAAAAATGTAAAGGGGTCTGAATACTTTCCGTACCCACTGTATACATTATGCAATCTATCTATTCTTTACTGTCGGGTCCTGATGTGATTTTACTGTGCGCGGCTGCTGAATTGTCGGCTTTACAAAGGAGATCGGTGTGTAGATCTTGCATGGTCCGAATGTTGTAAGATTTTTTGCTTGTACCCATTGACTTGTATTCACGAGTCTCATTATGCTGCAATTTTTCCCTCAGTACGATTTCAGCTGAGAAAAAATTGCAGATGATATGTAACCCATTGAATAACATTGGTCAGAGTGCAATCTGTTTTTTTTTTCGGATTACACTTGTCCGTTTTTCTCGCTAACGAGTATGAGCCCTAAGAAGTATTTGTGTGATCAATAATTGTCCCTCCTCATACAGTTTTCATTACTAGAGTTTACACAGGAGGATGTGTTGATGAAAAATGTCAATTCTTTTGTCACCATAAAAGATGTGAACAAAAACAAATGAGCATATTATCATTTATTTAGACAATTATTTCCCTGTGCAAAAAAGGCTCTGTAGCTCAAATGACATGTTTATCTAAAAATTTTTCACACCTCTAATGTTTTCTATGTCATTTATTAACATACCCCAAGCTCTATCGAAGGCTCATCACTTCCCTTGGAATTAAAGCTGTAAACATCATCCCTGCTAAGGAAATATACTTGTTAAAATATAAATTAAACATAGGCTATTATTGGTGAACTTATTCTTTCTCTGTTTTTCTTAAAATAAAAAGTACCGTATATACTCGAATATAAGCCGAGGCAACTAATTTTACCATAAAAAACCTGAGAAAACTTATTGACTCGAGTATAAGCCAGGTATGCATTGTCCCCTCATCCCTATCCTGGTATGCATGACTCTTCATCCCCATCCTGGCATGCATGGCTCCTCATACCCATCCTGGTCTCCACGGCCCCCTCATCCCCATTCTGGTCTATATAGCCTCCTTATCCCTATCCTGGTATGCATGGCCTCCTCATCCCTATCCTTGTATACATGGCTCCTCATCCCCATCCTGGTATGCATGGCTCCTAATCCCTATCCTGGTGTGCATGGCTCCTCATCCCTATCCTGGTATGCATGGCTCCTCATCCCTATCCTGGTATGCATGGCCCCATCAGAAAAACATAAAATAAATAAAACATCCTACTTACCTTCCTGCGCTCCCTCACAGTGTCTTGTTCCTGAATACTCATTGCTCGCCATGTCGGGACTAAGTGCAGTGAGTATTCATTGCTATTTAGCAGCGCGTACAGTGTCAGCCGAAGCTGTGACCACTGTGCCCGCAATTACAGAGAAATGAATATTCACTGCCAGCGTAGTGAATATTAATTTCTCTTTTGCCGCGAGCACAGGCTTTAGCCCCAGCAGCCGGCTCCTGCCTTCCATGACCCGCTGGTTCTCAGCTGCCGCTCCCCCTTCATCTTCTGGAGCCTCATTCAACATTCAAGAATAAGCTGAGGGGGAGGGGCGTTTTCAGCACACAAAAAATGTGCAGAAAAACCATGGTTTATACTCGAGTATATACTGTAATGATGTACCTTTTTTATTTCTATGGAACCCTATGTAATGCCAAAAATCATTAGTTTGCACACTTCATCCTGTTATGATCAGTTATTTGAAGAGTTATGAAAATCACAAAGTATGAGCACGCAGAAGTTTCCATTACTCCTAAACATTTCAATAGAGTATTGCTGAGTACATAAAGCCCCCTCTCCATGGATAACTAGGGTTATAACCTGCTCTCTCTCATGATCTGGGGTTTCCCAATGATCAGTGTATACTTCATTTTTACATATAGAATACATTTTGAAAAAACCCTTCAACCCTTACCAGCCATGCATCAGAAATACAGTATATGGCAGAATTACTGGTACCTTAGCAAATTGAGGCTTACTGTCACGATCCATTTTTGGGTTTGTGGCAGATCTGGTTTCTTTAACTTTAAACTCTTTTCCTTTCAGGCCATTGGGAGTTAATGTCAGTTTCTCCCTGGGGTTGTAATTGCATTGCTGCTGGGTCAGCTGATGTGGGTGGTGACCACTTCCACCATCCTTTAACCCCTTCCCGACCTGTGACAGCGTATGAGTCATGAAAGTCGGTGCCAATCCGACCTGTGAGGCATATGCTGTGTCACAGAATGATCGCGTCCCTACAGGTCGGGTGAAAGGGCTAACTGTAATTTCACCCGACCTAAAGGAACAGGGGGAGTGGTACTTCAGCCCAGGGGGGGTGGCTTTGCCCCCCACGTAGCCACGATAGCAATTTGTAATATTTCACCAGTCAAACTTGCTGAAATATTACAATCCAGCCATGGCGGATGCTGCAATATAATCGGCCATGGCTGGAGACCCCGATCCACCCCCGCCACCGACTGACAGCGGCGATCTGCCGCCGCCGTCAGCCCTCCTCTCCCCTCCGTCCTGTCCTCCGCCCCCTGTCCTGTCCTCCGTCCCCCCCGCTGTCCGATCTCACCCCCTCTGTGCCTCCCGAGTCCTGGCGTCCCTCCCGATGCCAGCAGTCTTTAGCGATGGGCACCGCCATCTTCCAAAATGGCAGGCGCATGCGCAGTGCGCCCACAGAATCTGCCGACTGGCAGATTCATTCATTCCCGCGGTACATTTTGATCACTGTGATACAACCTATCACAGTGATCAAAATAAAAAAAAAGTAAATAGCTCCCCCCCACACTTTATCACCCCCACAGGTAGGAAAAATAATAAAATAAAGAAAATATATTTATTTTTATTTTTCCACTAGGGTTAGGGTTAGAACTAGGGTTAGGGCTAGGGTTAGAACTAGGGTTAGGGTTAGAACTAGGGTTAGGGTTTCAATTAGGGTAAGGGTTAGAATTAGGGTTAGGGTTGGAATTAAGGTATGTGCACACGGTGCGGATTTGGCTGCGGATCCGCAACGAATCAGCCGCTGCGGATTCACAGCAGTTTTCCATGCGTTGTACAGTACCATGTAAACCTATGGAAAAAAAAATCCGCTGTGCCCATGGTGCGGAAACGCTGATTGCATTTTCCGCAGCATGTCAATTCTTTTGCGGATTCCGCAGCGTTTTACACCTGCTCCTCAATAGGAATCCGCAGGTGTAAAACCACAGGAAATCCGCAGGTAAAATGCAGTGTATTTTACCTGCAGATTTTTCAAAAACGGTGCGGAAAAATCCGCATACAAATCAGCAACGTGGGCAGATAGCCTTAGGGTTAGGGTTGGAATTAGAGTTAGGGTTGGGATTAGAGTTGGAATTAGGGATAAGATTAGGGTTAGGGGTATGTTGGGGTTAGGGTTAGGCTTGTGGTTAGGGTTAGGTTTGGGATTGGGGTGTGTTGGGGTTAGGGTTGGGGTTAGGGTTCGGGTTGGGATTAGGGGTGTGTTGAGGTTAGGGTTATGTTGGGGTTAGGGTTGTGATTACGGTTATGGTTAGAGTTGGGATTAGGGGTGTGTTGATGTTAGTGTTGGAGTTAGAATGAGGGGTTTCCACTGTTTAGGCACATCAGGGGGTCCCAAACGCGACATGGCGCCACCATTGATTCCAGCCAATCTTGCATTAAAAAAGTCAAATGGTGCTCCCTCCCTTCCGAGCCCCGACGTGTGCCCAAACAGTGGTTTACCCAAACATAAGGGGCATAAGTGTACTCAGGAAAAATTGCAGAACAACTTTGGGGGTCTAATTTCTCATGCAACCCTTGGGAAAATAAAAAATTGGGGGCTAAAAATTTATTTTAGTGGGGAAAAAAATGATTTTTTATTTTCACGGCTCTACGTTATAAAATTCTGTGAAGCACTTGGGAGTTCAAAGTACTCTCCACACATCTAGATAAGTTCCTTCGGGGGGTCTATTTTCCAAAATGGGGTCATTTGTGGGGGGTTTCTACTGTTTAGGCACATCAGGGGCTCTCCAAATGTAACATGACGCCCGCAGACCATTCCATCAAAGTCTGCATTTCAAAACGTCACTACTTCCCTTCCAAGCCCCGACGTGTGCCCAAACAGTGGTTCCCCCCACATATGGGGTATCAGCGTACTCAGGACAAACTGGACAACAACTTTTGGGATCCAATTTCTCCTGTTACCCTTGTGAAAATAAAAAATTGCTTGCTATAAAATAATTTTTGAGGAAAGAAAAATTATTTTTTATTTTCACGGCTCTGCGTTATAAACTTCTGTGAACAACTTGGGGGTTCAAAGTGCTCACCACACATCTAGATAAGTTCCTTGGGGGGTCTAGTTTCCAAAATGGGGTCAGTTGGTGGGGGTTTCTACTGTTTAGGCACATCAGGAGCTCTGCAAACGTAACATGACGCCCGCAGACCATTCTATCAAAGTCTGCATTCCAAAACGACACTACTTCCCTTCTGAGCCCCGACGTGTGCCCAAACAGTGGTTTACCCCCACATATGTGAAAACAAAAAAAATTGTTGCTAAAAGATCATTTTTGTGACTAAAAAGTTAAATGTTCATTTTTTCCTTCCATGTTGCTTCTGCTACTGTGAAGCACCTGAAGGGTTAATAAACTTCTTGAATGTGGTTTTGAGCACCTTGAGGGGTGCAGTTTTTAGAATGGTGTCACTTTTGGGCATTTTCAGCCATATAGACCCTTCAAACTGACTTCAAATGTGAGGTGGTCCTTAAAAAAAATGGTTTTGTAAATTTTGTTGTAAAAATGAGAAATCGCTGGTCAAATTTTAACCCTTATAACTAACTAGCAAAAAAAATAGTTGTTTCCAAAATTGTGCTGATGTAAAGTAGACATGTGGGTAATGTTATTTATTAACTATTTTGTGTCACATAACTCTCTGGTTTAACCCCTTCCCGACCTTTGACGCCACGTAGGCATCATGAAAACCCGTGCCAATCCGACCCATGACGCCTATGTGGCGTCATGGAAAGATCGCGTCCCTGCAGATCGGATGAAAGGGTTAACTCCATTTTCACCCGATCTGCAGAGACAGGGGGAGTGGTGCTTCAGCCCAGGGGGGGTGGCTTCACCCCCCCGTGGCTACGATCGCTCTGATTGACTGTTGAAAGTGAAACTGCCAATCAGAGCGATTTGTAATATTTCACCTAAAAAACTGGTGAAATATTACAATCCAGCCATGGCCGATGCTGCAATATCATCGGCCATGGCTGGAAATACTGAAGTGACCCCCCCACACACCCACCGATCGCCCCCCCAGTCCTCCGTTATGGGGTCCGGTCCCCCCCGTCCTCCTGTCCGCTCCCTCCTTGTTTGGATTCACCCCCCCTGTGATCCGATTACCCCCCTGTGCTCCGATCCACCCCCCCACCACCCCTTCATACTTACCGATCCTCCCGGTGTCCGTACGTCTCCTCGCTGGGCGCCGCCATCTTCCAAAATGGCGGGCGCATGCTCAGTGCGCCCGCCGAATCTGCCAGCCGGCAGATTCCTTACAAGTACATTTTGATCGCTGTGGTAGGTTCTATCACAGAGATCAAAATAAAAAAAATAATAAATAAACCCCCCCCTTTATCACCCCCATAGGTAGGGACAATAATAAAATAAAGAAAATATATATATTTTTTTCGTTTTCCACTAGGGTTAGGGTTAGAACTAGGGGTAGGGTTAGGGTTACGGGTAGGGTTAGGGTTATGGTTATGGCATGTGCACACAGTGCGGATTTGGCTGCGGATTGCCGCGGATCCACAGCGGATTGGCCGCGGATCCGCAGCGGATTGGCCGCTGCAAATTCGTAGCAGTTTTCCATCAGGTTTACAGTACCATGTACACCTATGGAAAACCAAATCCACTGTGCCCATGGTGCGGAAAATTCCGTTCAGAAACGCTGCGTTGTATTTTCCGCAGCATGTCAATTCTTTGTGCGGATTCCGCAGCGTTTTACACCTGTTCCTCAATAGGAATCCGCAGGTGAAATCCGCACAAAAAAACACTGGAAATCTGCTGTAAATCTGCAGGTAAAACGCAGTGCCTTTTACCTGCAGATTTTTCAAAAATCGTGCGGAAAAATCTCACACGAATCCGCAACGTGGGCACATAGCCTTAGGGTTAGGGTTGGAAATAGGGCTAGGGTTGCAAATAGGGTTAAGATTAGGCTTGTGGTTAGGGTTACGGATAGGGTTAGGGGTGTGCTGGGGTTACAGTTGTGGTTAGGGTTGGGATTAGGGTTAGGGTTGGGATTAGGGTTAGGATTAGGGTTGGAATTAGGGTTACGGGTGTGTTGCGGTTAGGGTTGTGGTTAGGGGTGTGTTGGGGTTAGGGTTGTGATTAGGGTTATGGCTACAGTTGGGATTAGGATTAGGGGTGTGTTGGGGTTAGTGTTGAAGTTAGAATTGAGGGGTTTCCACTGTTTAGGCACATCAGGGGTCTCCAAACGCAACATGGCGCCACCATTGATTCCAGCCAATCTTGCGTTCAAAAAGTCAAATGGTGCTCCCTCCCTCCCAAGCCCCAACGTGCGCCCAAACAGTGGTTTACCCCCACATTTGGGGTACCAGCGTACTCAGGACAAACTGGGCAACAACTGTTGGGGTCCAATTTCTCCTGTTACCCTTGCAAAAATAAAAAATTACTTGCTAAAACATAATTTTTGAGGAAAGAACAATTATTTTTTATTTTCACGGCTCTGCGTTATAAACTTCTGTGAAGCACTTGGGGATTGAAAGTGTTCACCACACATCTAGATAAGTTCCTTGGGGGGTCTAGTTTCCAAAATGGGGTCACTTGTGGGGTGTTTCTACTGTTTAGGCACATCAGGGGCTCTGCAAATGCAATGTGACGCCCGCAGACCATTCCATCAAAGTCTGCATTTCAAATGCCACTACTTCCCTTCCAAGCCCCGGCATATGCCCAAACAGTGGTCTACCCCCACATATGGGGTATCAGCATACTCACAACAAACTGGGCAACAAATATTGGGGTCCAATTTCTCCTGTTACCCTTGTGAAAATAAAAAATTGCTTGCTAAAACATCTTTTTTGAGGAAAGAAAAATGATTTTTTATTTTCACGGCTCTGCGTTGTAAACTTCTGTGAAGCACTTGGGGGTTGAACGTGCTCACCACACATCTAGATAAGTTCCTTGGGGGGTCTAGTTTCCAAAATGGGGTCAATTGTGGGGGGTTTCTACTGTTTAGGAATATCAGGGGCTCTGCACACGTAACATGATGCCCGCAGACCATTCCATTAAAGTCTGCATTCCAAAACGTCACTACTTCCATTCTGAGCCCCGGCATATGCCCAAACAGTGGTTTACCCCCACATAAGGGGTATCAGCGTACTCAGGAGAAACTGGACAACAACTTTTGGGGTCCAATTTCTCCTGTTACTCTTGCAAAAATAAAAAATTCTGGGCTAAAAAATATTTTTGAGGAAAGGAAACACATTTATTATTTTCACGGCTCTGCGTTATAAACTTCTGTGAAGCACTTGGGGGTTCAAAGTGCTCACCACACATCTAGATAAGTTCCCTCGGGGGTCTAGTTTCCAAAGTGGAGTCACTTGTGGGGAGTTCCTACTGTTTAGGCACATCAGGGGCTCTGCAAACGCAACCTGATGCCCGCAGAGCATTCCATCAAAGTCTGCATTTCAAAACGTCACTACTTCCCTTCCGAACCCCGACGTGTGCCAAAACAGTGGTTTACCCCCACATATGGGGTATCAGCATACTCAGGAGAAACTGGACAACAACTTTTGGGGTCCAATTTCTCCTGTTACCCTTGGGAAAATAAAAAATTGTGGGCTAAAAAATCATTTTTGAGAAAAGAAAAATTATTTTTTATTTTCATGGCTCTGCGTTATAAACTTCTGTGAAGCACTTGGGGGTTCAAAGTGCTCACCACACATCTAGATTAGTTCCTTGGGAGGTCTAGTTTCCAAAATGGGGTCACTTGTGCGGGAGCTCCAATGTTTAGGCACACAGGGGCTCTCCAAACGCGACATGGTGTCCGCTAATGATTGGAGCTAATTTTCCATTCAAAAAGTCAAATGGCGTGCCTTCCCTTCCGAGCCCTGCCGTGCGCCCAAACAGTGGTTTACCCCCACATATGGGGTATCATCGTACTCAGGACAAACTGGACAACAACATTTGGGGTCCAATTTCTCCTATTACCCTTGGGAAAATAAAAAATTCTGGGCTAAAAATCATTTTTGAGGAAAGAAAAATTATTTTTTATTTTCACGGCTCTGCGTTATAAACTTCTGTGAAGCACCTGGGGGTTATAAGTGCTCACTATGAATCTAGATAAGTTCCTTGGGGGGTCTAGTTTCCAAAATGGGGTCACTTGTAGGGGAGCTCCAATGTTTAGGCACACAGGGGCTCTCCAAACGCGACATGGTGTCCGCTAACGATTGGAGCTAATTTTCCATTCAAAAAGTCAAATGGCACGCCTCCCCTTCCGAGCCTTGCCGTGCACCCAAACAGTGGTTTACCCCCACATATGAGGTATCGGCGTACTCAGGAGAAATTGCCCAACAAATTTTAGGATCCATTTTATCCTGTTGCCCATGTGAAAATGAAAGAATTGAGGCTAAAAGAAATTTTGTGTGAAAAAAAAGTACTTTTTCATTTTTGCGGATCAATTTGTGAAGTACCTGGGGGTTTAAAGTGCTCACTATGCCTCTAGATAAGTTCCTTGGGGGGTCTAGTTTCCAAAATGGGGTCATTTGTGGAGGAGCTCCAATGTTTAGGCACACGGGGGCTTTCCAAACGCGACATGGTGTCCGCTAACGATGGAGATAATTTTTCATTCAAAAAGTCAAATGGCGCTCCTTCCCTTCCGAGCCTTACCATGTGCCCAAACAGTGGTTTACCCCCACATGTGAGGTATTGGTGTACTCAGGAGAAATTGTCCAACAAATTTTAGGATCCATTTTATCCTGTTGCCCATGTGAAAATGAAAAAATTGAGGCTAAAATAATTTTTTTGTGAAAAAAAAGTACTTTTTCATTTTTACGGAACAATTTGTGAAGCACCTGGGGGTTTAAAGTGCTCACTATGCTTCTAGATAAGTTCCTTGGGGGGTCTAGTTTTCAAAATGGGGTCACTTGTGGGGGAGCTCCAATGTTTAGGCACACGGGGGCTCTCCAAACGCGACATGGTGTCCGCTAAAGATTGGAGCCAATTTTTCATTCAAAAAGTCAAATGGCGCTCCTTCCCTTCCGAGCCCTGCCGTGCGCCCAAACAGTGGTTTACCCCCACATATGAGGTATCAGCGTACTCAGGACAAATTGGACAACAACGTCCATGGTCCAGTTTCTCCTTTTACCCTTGGGAAAATAAAAAAATTGTTGCTAAAAGATCATTTTTGTGACTAAAAAGTTAAATGTTCATTTTTTACTTCCATGTTGCTTCTGCTGCTGTGAAACACCTGAAGGGTTAATAAACTTCTTGAATGTGGTTTTGAGCACCTTGAGGGGTGCAGTTTTTAGAATGGTGTCACTTTTGGGTATTTTCAGCCATATAGAACCCTCAAACTGACTTCAAATGTGAGGTGGTCCCTAAAAAAAATGGTTTTGTAAATTTTGTTGTAAAAATGAGAAATCACTGGTCAAATTTTAATCCTTATAACTTCCTAGCAAAAAAAAAAAATTTGTTTCCAAAATTGTGCTGATGTAAAGTAGACATGTGGGAAATGTTATTTATTAACTATTTTGTGTCACATAACTCTCTGGTTTAACAGAATAAAAATTCAAAATGTGAAAATTGCTAAATTTTCAAAATTTTCGCCAAATTTCCGTTTTTTTCACAAATAAACTCAGAAATTATCGACCTAAATTTACCACTAACATGAAGCCCAATATGTCACGAAAAAACAATCTCAGAATCGCTAGGATCCGTTGAAGCGTTCCCGAGTTATTACCTCATAAAGGGACACTGGTCAGAATTGCAAAAAACGGCAAGGTCATTAAGGCCAAAATAGGCTGGGTCATGAAGGGGTTAACAGAATAAAAATTCAAAATTCGAAAATTGCGAAATCTTCAAAATTTTCATTTTTTTCACAAATAAACGCAAAAATTATCGACCTAAATTTACCACTAACATGAAGCCCAATATGTCACGAAAAAACAATCTCAGAACCGCTAGGATCTGTTGAAGCTTTCCTGAGTTATTACCTCATAAATGGATACTGGTCAGAATTACAAAAAATGGCCAGGTCATTAAGGTCAAAATAGGCTGGGTCATGAAGGGGTTAAAAGGTCACCTGATGCATCAGCTGACTGTCGGTGTTAGAGCAATCTGTAGTGACCAAACTGGAATAAGGAGCTCTCTGGAAGCAGTGGTGCTTCAGCTAAATACGTTTATCTGGTGTCTTTATCCTGCTGTGCAGTGCTTTGCAGCAGAAAGCTAAGTGTTATATTTTTGTTACCTCGTCCCTTCGGTGTCTGTCCCTTCCCTGTGTGTCTTACCTACAGTAGGTGCAGCTAGTGACCGTCACCTGTACTATCTCGGGCAGTTATAGGTGACATTTAGGGACGAGGTATCCTGACGTCGGCAGGGGGAAGGACCTGCATGGGGTGTTCGGTGAGATCAGGGACAGGCTCAGGTTTGAGCTCAGAAGGAGTCCGTCCCTGATTCCCTAGTGTCAGGGCTTTCCTCTCCCCTATTCCATCGGTGTTGTGTTGCTGTGGCGTTTGGTGACCAACCAACCGTTGAGTCGTGTCATACTGGGTCAGTCACTCCGTGACACTTACATTTACAGTGGTATAATCATACATGCACAGCACTTGTTCACTCATAACCTGCAGAAGAGGTATGATTGACAGACACTGTCTAAGGTCAGAAAAATCTGGTTGTCGCTGTTTTATCCATGCCACAATTTATAGTGATTGACAAAAACATACTTGACTGACATATATGTTACGAACAGGAAGAGGCCAACACGGTGGTTCAGTGGTTAGCAATTCAAAAAAAAGGAAAAACATGCACAAAAGATTAGTGGTACTTCCTAAATTTTAAGAATGTTAATCTTTATTGTGTAGCCAACAAAAACATTACAAAATGTTCACATTCCACCAATAACCTGTTTCCCAGGATAAAATTTGGCACTGCGATGCAATAAAGTACCATGTGCATTAGGGTTTTTCATTTTTCCGAAGTTTTGATTTTCATATGACTTTGCTTGAATCCTTGGTCTAAGTCATCTAAAAGATCCATGTAAAAATATTTAGCGAAATCAATTAATATTTAGAGGTTGCACACTTTGATCACTTATCTGAAAGTACCGAAATTCATGAAAATGTATCATTGACATCACACTAATGTGTATGTTGTGTTTCTATTATGTTTTGCGGGTAGTCTAACTGAAAAAGAGTACTAGAAAGGGAATTTGGTTAATTGAAAAGGTGCCTGTGGTGAATTTTTGGGAGCTCAACTCCCTTCCAAGGAACACGTGCTTTTAGTTTTTATTTACCATCACAAGGAAATGCAAGAAACACTCTCGTGTGCTGCTAAATCCACAAGTATTAAACTAAAGGAAGTGTGGAAGAAAGCAAGTGTCCCTGTCATGACAGAGGAGAATATCCGAACTCGTATACAGAAGTTATACAAGGAATATCAACATCTGGGTAAAGAGAAATCAAGAAACATTGACAAAGTAAATATGAAGTGGCAGATCTGGAAAGGTGATCTTGTTGAGCTATTTGATATTGCCAAGCAAAATATGATCTCCATGAATAGCGTACTAGAAGACGATAAAGCATTCCTTATGTCACAAAGAGAGGATTATATGAATTTATCAATGAGTGGTGTAGATAAGGTTCTTGCCTCACAAATTAAAAAGAAAATAAATGCAGAAAAAAGGAGGCATACAAGGAGAAACATTATAAAGAAATCGCCAAAATTAACAGTGGAACACTCAGTCTCATCTCCATCATCATCAATTCACAAAGAGGACAAATTTTCTGCACCACCAGTGAAAAAAATCTTGTGCAGGTCGTAGATTAAAACCTCTTGATCACACACTCACGGCTACATGGGATCGAGAACAACTCTCCATTCGACAAGCAAGTACTTCATTTATTGCAACTGCAAAAAGCCTTGGTCACGATGTTTCATGCATTTCCATATCTCCATCTACCGTTTTCCGAGCTCGGGCGATTAACAGAAGACAAATGGCTGAGAACATGGAAAAGTCACTGTTTGAAAATCCTCCTCATTTAATCTTACATTGGGATAGTGAATTGTTGCCTGAGGGAGTGTCAAAACTCTAGAAGATAGAGCTGCTGTTCTTGAAACTGGAAAAGATTTTGAGCATTTGCTTGGCGTACCTGTTGCCCAGAAAGGTACTGGTGAGCTAATGGCTGAAGTTGTTATTCAGGAGATGGACCGATTCGCGCTACGTGACCTTATCATTGGTATATCTTTCGATACAACTGCATCTAATACAGGAATGATCCAAGGAGCATGAATCAGAATTGAAACTGAATTTTGGAGACCATTGTTGTGGTTGGCTTGCCGCCACCACACCCACGAATTAATCTTGAAAGGAGTGTTTGGAAACTGTTGTAACATCCCATCAAGTTGTCCTGACATCCAGATTTTCCGAAAGTTCCAAAATCAGTCGAATTCAGTTGATAAGAAGTTCTATTTCACGATGTTAGATGAAGAAAATCCCATTCAAGGTTTTCTAGAAGAACGTGTGAAAATAGTGGACTACCTCAACAATGTCTTGCAAGATTGTAGTCATCCAAGAGAAGATTCCAAAGAGCTATTAGAACTATCATTTCTATATCTTGGAGGCTGGGATGAAAACTATTTCGAATTTAGGGTTCCAGGGGCTCTGACTGAAGCAAGGCGAATGGCAAAGGCCATATATGTACTCAAAATTGTGCTATTCATTAAACAATTGCATATTTCTAATACCGAATTGAAAGGAATAAGAAAAGTAGTGCGCTTTGTTTGTCTAATATATGTCCGCTTTTGGCACGAGGCAGTTGTAAGTCGACAGGCTCCAAAGAATGATTTGGAGATGCTACAGCTTTTGCAATATTATCCAGATAAAGATGTCAGAGAAAGTGTCCTCACAGTGGCTAAGAGTCACATTCGGTATCTGTCAGAAACTAACATAGGATTGGCATTTTTGGATGAACGTATCAGTCAGGCTGAGAAGGATAAGATGTTTGAAAATTTAAGAATGAAACCTGCAAAGAAAAAGGAGCTGAAACAGTTGGAAGGTAAAAAACTAGTTTTTGAAGGAAAAGACCTCAGCGATTTTGTTACAAGTAAAACAAAGACATTCTTTGAATTGAATTTTGGGATCCACGATGTAGAAGAATATTGCAGTATTGCAGTGATACACTAAAAAGCTCCATCAATGCTCTTAAGGTGGTGAATGACACCACAGAAAGGGGCATTGCTCTGATAAAGAAGTTTAATAATTCAATCAGAGATGAACAACCGAAACAGTTCTTGTTAAGAGTTGTCGAGTATCATAGAAAAGCCGTCACCAAGCGAACAAAAGAATAATACGTATGATACGGACTATCAATGTTACTGTTTATTGTCACTATTATTCTAAGTTTTTAATTGTTTGAATTTCTAATAAAAAAATACTTAACATTGAAAATCTGTTTTTTTGCGTGCTTTTATTAAACTGATAAAAGTGTGCAACCTCTAAACATAGTTCGATCATCTTGAAAATTGGCATATAAACTTTTTACATTAGTAAGACTCGGGGCGTAAGCAAAGTCTGCAAAAATTTGACATTTTAATTTTTACCATACAAAATGAAACACCCTAATGTGCATGGTCACCTGGGTGAACTGAATTTAAAAAGCATAATGTGGGAATGAAGACCCTATCTGTATCGCCACAGGAAATGGCTTAAACAGGGGCACTTTACTGCACAGTGTTGAGGGTTACAACTTTTATTTTCCTTTGGTACCGCACATTATCATCTGTATGTGTACATTTCATCTGTCTTCATCATTGAACACTAGTCGACATCACTCTAGTGGTTTTATCTATTTCAGATATCCATTACATTTACCTGGCTCTATTAATTATCATGTTTGTCAAATGGGTTGCATCCCAGGTTCAAATTCTGGTGCAATTTAAATTGCTTTTATTTGTCTTGCTTAGGCTTTTGTGTTTGCTTTATAATAAAAAAAAAATATGAAAACTTAGGAAGAGCAACTGTTCTTTCACACATGTCTATCTTATATTTTGCATAGCATACGTTCTACATGTACCGTATATACTCGTTTATAAGCTGAGTTTTTCAGCACATTTTTTTGTGCTGAAAACGCCCCCTTCGGATTATACAAGAGTCAATTGTCCCAGAGGGCAGGCGGGGGAGTGGCGGAGCAGTTGGTCACAAAAGCAGAAGCCGGCGGCTGTGCCTAAAGCCTATATTGCTGCTGTAAGAGCGCACAGTGCCACCCGCAGGTTTCCAGCACATATCCTACTCACCTACTGACACACCCTCGCTGGCACTGCATCTTGTTCATTCCGGTGCCAGCAGTTCTTCCGACCGAGCGATCACGTGGCCCCGCTCATTAAGGTAATGAATATGTACGTCTCTCCACTCCCAGAGGCGTGGAGTGCATATTCATTACCTTAATGAGCAGGGCAATGTGATCGCTCGGCAGGAAGAGCTGCTGGCACCGGAACAAAAAAGATGCAGTGCCACCGAGGGCGCGCAGGCAGGTAAATAGGGTGTTTGTTGTTTTTTTTTAACAGGAATCATGCATACAAGGATAGGGGATAAATAGCCATACATATAAGGATAGAGGATAAATAGCCATGCATACAATGACAGGGACGTCGGAGCTATGCATACCAGGATGGGGATGAGGGGACAATGCATACCCGGCTTATACTCGAGTCAATACATTTTCCAAGTATTTCGTGGCAAAATTAGGTGCCTCGGCTTATACTCGGGTTGGCTTATACTCGAGTATATAAGGTAATTTGTTTAGCGATCCATTAATATTCAGGTGGTGCCGGCTCTATATAGGGATTTTCTATTTCAGTGGTTAGCATTATAATCTTGCTGCATTAAGATCTCACATTTCAATCTGACCAGAGAGAAAAAGTAAACTTTTCCCTCAACATTTCAAAAACATAAGATAAATTGTCTACCTATAATAATGTCCTGTGACAGAAATACAATGGCTTTTCATGACCAACACAGATGGAACCTGATGCATCACACTGATCATAATGGGGCCCGTCAGGTTTCTGCCACAGTGTCTGACATTATAGTGGAACAAATAGAGCAGCATGCGTATTGCAGTAAAAACGACAACTTCTACATCAGAGATGGAGGCTCCAAAGCAGATGTGACCATATCCCACATGGTGGAGTTGCTCACTTTTACACCTGTAAATAAGAATATTATTATACTTGAGATAGCGGTAAAATGTAATACTTACGAGGTCTCTTCCTCTTTGTCCATACTTAACTGCCTGCTGTCTTTGGTTTTGGTGTTTTTATTTTTTTCCTGTGACATGACAATATGGATGTTTACTATTAGCGAGGAAAATTAATTGATGACTTTACTACAACCCCTATTTCAAAAAAGTTTGCATACTATGCAAAATGGATTTGGAAATCTCTTATAGCCATATTGTATTTACAACAGAACATAGGACTCAAATCAGATGCTGAACGTTTTTCTATCTCATTTGAAAAAATTTACTCATGTTGAAATTTGTGGCAACAACATATCTCAAAAAAAGTCGGGACAGGATTAACGGGCTGTAAAAATAAGTAGTACTTATGCAAAACTATAAATAACAATTGAGGGGGCACCACGGTCAGTGGGATACACTCCAAGACCTACAGAAAGACCAATAATGAGAAACAAAAGAACAGAATAGGTCTTATAAACGGGGATCACCACACATAAGGACATGGCAAAAAAATCAAACACAACTTTATTTGGAAAAATATATAAATAACAGAGCACTAACATTTAAAAACATTTAAAAAGGGAGCATGTCTATGCCCTATACACAAGCCCATAATGAGGCTACAACCCGCTCAAGACTCATGGGTACAATAAAGAAACGGCTTACACCAAAGTACCTATATAGACAGCATTGCCAGAATCTGATAAACATGACCATAATACATATCAATCCCCCCAAAATTCTATAGAAATCATGGAGTTATGGGGCCATGATGTTCTAATAATCCTCACAAGCATGCCACTGGTTGAACACAAAATACTGACTAACCCTCAGGTAATAAATGAGAGTAGTCAAAGGTACAGCCAGTAATGGGTAGAAAAAGCTGTTAGTTAGGATAAAAGATAATACATGGTATATAACCCACAGCACACCCAAATAGGTCTAGGCACTAAGAGAGAGGTGTCCAGGCCACATATATGCCTCAGATGATGGACCCTTCCATGTATCCGACCACATGTGGTGCCAAAGAACGATATACAACCTAACAGAGTCCTAGTGCAGGCAGCGCGGATGCCCAACGCGTGTCGCCACCATCTGGTGGCTTCGTCAGGGGTAATGTCCGCATGGCAAGCCTGCTATTTAAATATACATACAATAAATTACATTACCAAAAACAGCTGTGTTGCTGCTGGTCTGCCGCGTGGAGTAAACAAGGAGCGCAGTACAATTCCCAGCGCTCGGCTCAGAGCGCATGCGCCTCTAGAGCGGAAGTGCACACATACAGGGTTGTCTAGACAACGAGTACGCTTAGTCAGCGGCGCTTGAGCAATAGCCCAATTCAGTAACCAAGTAACTGATAAACACAGACTGCCACGGCGTTAGTAGTCATATCAGGTATGTGATGCAGAGCGATCATCAAACAAAACAATCATGAGCGCACACGCACTAATGTAGATACTGCCCCATGCCAAGGCTCTGGTACAAAATCAATACGACGAAAGTAACCTATGGTAAGGGCGCACAAGGATATGAGCAATATGGAAACACAAATACAATATCAAAATAAAAAGGACTCAGCCGTGTTTGTAGACAATCAACCACCCGAGTGTTAGCTACACATACAGTGTTTGATGCCAAACATACCACTAATAGTAAATGGATATAGGTACAGAATGTATCGTGTGAAAAATGCAGGCCATGATTCGCGGTGCTTGTGCTCTATATCATTAGGTTAGCCATATTTTAAATGGTCACATATATCGCAGCGCGGCGCTCAAATATACACTCTAAAAAGCCCTCTCAAAACAGCAAGTGAGTCCGTACAAACTTGCTGGCATCCGTGCAAATTTATGCACAGACAAAAAGGATATGACCAGTGTTATATACACAACAGTACACTGTATCCTCGGATGCAAATGTTCATGAAGCAATACTGGTCCATATATAAGCAAGCACATGGGCCAAATACAAAGGCATTATAGACTTAAATACCCAAAAATCACTGGTATAGAAGAGGCCTGAAAAAAAAACCCCAAAACCCCTCCTTTTTTTTTTTTCAAGGCCTCTTCTACACCGGTGATTTTTGGGTATTTAAGTCTATAATGCCTTTGTATTCGCCATTTTCGTATTAAGGTGTTACATATTGCTATGCCTCAATGTATAGAGGTTTATCTGTCATCAATTCTTGTGTTGCATATTTTGGCCCATGTGCTTGCTTATATATGGACCAGTATTGCTTCATGAACATTTGCATCCGAGGATACAGTGTACTGTTGTGTATATAACACTGGTCATATCCTTTTTGTCTGTGCATAAATTTGCACGGATGCCAGCAAGTTTGTACGGACTCACTTGCTGTTTTGAGAGGGCTTTTTAGAGTGTATATTTGAGCGCCACGCTGCGATATATGTGACCATTTAAAATATGGCTAACCTAATGACATAGAGCGCAATCATGGCCTGCATTTTTCGCCCGGTACATTCTGTACCTATATCCATTTACTATTAGTGGTATGTTTGGCATCAAACACTGTATGTGTAGCTAACGCTCGGGTGGTTGATTGTCTACAAACACGGCTGAGTCCTTTTTATTATGATATTGTATTTGTGTTTCCATATTGCTCATATCCTTGTGCGCCCTTACCATAGGTTACTTTCGTCGTATTGATTTTGTACCAGAGCCTTGGCATGGGGCAGTATCTACATTAGTGCGTGTGCGCTCATGATTGTTTTGTTTAATGATCGCTCTGCATCACATACTGTACCTGATATGACTACTAACGCCATGGCATTCTGTGTTTATCAGTTACTTGGTTACTGAATTGGGCTATTGCTCAAGCGCCGCTGACTAAGCGTACTCGCTGTCTAGACAACCCTGTATGTGTGCACTTCTGCACTAGAGACGCCGGAACATGCGCTCTGAACTGAGCGCTGGGAATTGTACTGCGCTCCTTGTTTACTCCACGCGGCAGACCAGCAGCAACACAGCTGTTTTTGGTAATGTAATTTATTGTATGTATATTTAAATAGCAGGCTTGCCATGCGGACATTACCCCTGACGAAGCCACCAGATAGAGGCGACACGTGTTGGGCATCCACGCTGCCTGCACTAGGACTCTGTTAGGTTGTATATCGTTCTTTGGCACCACATGTGGTCGGATACATGGAAGGGTCCATCCTCTGAGGCATATATGTGGCCTGGACACCTTTCTCTTAGTGCCTAGACGTACTTGGGTGTGCTGTGGGTTATATACCATGTATTATCTTTTAGCCTAACTAAGGGTACTGTCACACAGTGGCACTTTGGTCGCTACAACGGCACGATCCGTGACGTTCCAGCGATATAGTTACGATATCGCTGTGTCTGACACGCTACTGCGATCAGGGACCCCGCTGAGAATCGTACGTCGTAGCAGATCGTTTGAAACTTTATTTCGTCGTCAAGTGTCCCGCTGTGGCGGCATGATCGCAGCGTGAAACAAAGGTGTGCACGATATTCCCAATGTCCCGTATGACTTCTACATAGCAACTACGTCATGAAATTATCGCTCCAGCGCCGTGCATTGCAAAGTGTGACCGCAGTCTACGACGCTGGAGCGATAATCAAGCGACGCTGCAACGTCACGGATCGTGCCGTCGGAGCGATCAAAGTGCCACTGTGTGACAGTACCCTAACAGCTTTTTCTACCCATTACTGGCTGTACCTTTGACTACTTATGCAAAACTGTGGCAGAGTAATTTTTCAACTACCGGTAAGTCACATGACAGTGTATAAAAAGTGCATGTCAGAGAGACAGAGTCTCTCAGAAGCAAAGATGGTAAGAGGTTCATCTGTCTATAAACAACTGCATCAACAAATTGTGGTACAATTTCAGAAAACTGTTCCTCAGAGTAAAATTGCAACACTTTTGATTATCCCACCATCTATAGTCCATAATATCAGTAAAAGATTCAGAGATTCAAAGAAATCCATGTGCACACGGTCAATAATGGAAGCTTGTGATCTATGGGTGCTCAGGTAACAATGCATTAAAAACAGGTATGATTTAGTCTTTCAAATCACTGCATGAGCTCAGGAATACTTCCAGCAATAAATTTCTGTGAACACCATTCACGATGCAATCCACAAATGCATCTTAAAGCTCTATCATGCAAAGAAGACTGCTTTAGGATGTTCCATGGTCCCAGTGTCTACCTGAGAAAAGGAGATATTTAGTACTCAATTCTCTTTCTTGTAGACCTCATTGGGGGACACAGCTCCCACCCTTATTTCCCTGATGGGATGATTAGGTTCCTTGTACCCTAATGTTTCTGTTTTTGTCTGTTGTATAGCTTTTCCTACTGTAGTAAAGGAGCAGTCTTTTCTAATTCTTAGTGTCAGCGTCGTGGTGACAGCAGATAACATCCATGATTTCTGTGTCCTCCAATTAAAGCGAACCTGTCACCCCCAAAATCGATGGTGAGGTAAGCTCACCATCATCAGGGGCTTATCTACAGCATTCTGTAATGCTGTAGATTAGCCGCCGATGTTACCTGAAAGAGGAGAAAAAGACATTAGATTATACTCACCCAGGGGCGGTCCCACTCCGATGGGCGTCTCAGGTCCGGTACAGCGCCTCCCATCTTCATTCCATGACATCCTCTTCTGGTCTTCACGCCGCGGTTCCGGAGCAGGCGTACTTTGTCTGCACTGTTGAGGGCAGAGAAAAGTACTGCAGTGCGCAGGCGCCGGAAAGGTCAGAGAGGCCCAGCGCCTGCGCACTACAGTACTTTGCTCTGCCCTCAACAGGGCAGACAAAGTAAGCCTGCGCTGGAGCCGCGGCATGAAGACCAGAAGAGGACGTCATGGAATGAAGATAGGAGGCGCCGGAGCGGACCTGAGACACCCATCGGACCGGACCGCAGCGGGACCGCCCCTAGGTGAGTATAATATAACCTATTTTTCTCCTCTTTCAGGTAACATCGGGGGCTTATCTATAGCATTACAGAATGCTGTAGAAAAGCCCCTGATGACGGTGGGCTTACCTCATCATCGATTTTGGGGGTGACAGGTTCCCTTTAAGTATATGAAAAAGAGATTTTAGGTGAGTACTCAGAATCACCTTTGTTCACTTAGTGTTAAACCTAATAGTGGCAGGGTAGTGACCCAAAATCCTGTTTTCACTGATGCCATTAACAAGAAAATTGTTTTTCAAGCAACATTCACTGATCATTTTTTACATTAATAAACTGAGGGTTCAGTTTTCATTGAACAAATATATAAATATATGTACATTTATATCCTTTTCTTTTTCAGCATTTTTTTAGGTCAGATGTTCACATATGATGTAAGACGCTAGAGAATAAGAATTAATTGTACAAAGAGAGCTGACACTGCTGTCGATCTCATTAATTATTTTCTTTAAAGTCAAGTTCAAAGTTAACTTGTGACTTGACCCTGAAACCTCAAAGACATAATTCATTAACTATGACAGTCTGTCACGGCTAGGGTGACCCTCACTGTGTGCACTGAGCTCCATAGCTGCCCTGTTTCTTTGGAAACAACCAGAGCTTTTCTACTCAGTTTGTAACGTAATAAAGTCAGTAAGAGGGAATAAGTTATGTGTAAGAACTAAATATGCCTACAACAACATCTGTAATCTGCAGGTCAGAATCTGGATTCAGTCAACTATTTTAAGACTGATTGTCACTGGCCAATTTATGTTATAATTTGCTTATTTCAACAAAATAATTGCAGTTATAATTGCATCTCATATGTTTCATGGACAGCACTTAATTTGCTCTGATTTGTATATATAGGTTGTCTTGCGAAAGTGTTCGGCCCCCTGGAACTTTTCAACCTTTCCCCACATATCATTCTTCAAACATAAACATACCAAATGTAAATTTTTGGTGAAGAATCAACAACAAGTGGAACACAATTGTGAAGTTGAACGAAATGTATTGGTTATTTTACATTTTTGTGGAAATTCAAAAACTGAAAAGTGGGGCGTGCAATATTATTCGCCCCCTTTAACTTAATACTTTGTTGCGCCATCTTTTGCTGCGATTACAGCTGCAAGTCGCTTGGGGTATGTCTCTATCAGTTTTGTACATCGAGAGACTGAAATTCTTGCCCATTCTTCCTTGGCAAACAGCTCGAGCTCAGTGAGGTTTGATGGAGATCGTTTGTGAACAGCAGTTTTCAGCTCTTTCCACAGATTGTCGATGGGTTTGAGGTCTGGACTTTGACTTGGCCATTCTAACACCTGGATACGTTTATTTGTGAACCATTCCATTGTAAATTTTGCTTTATGTTTGCGATCATTGTGTTGTTGGAAGACAAATCTCCGTCCCAGTCTCAGGTCTTTTGCAGACTCCAACAGGTTTTCTTCAAGAATGTTCCTGTATTTGACTCCATCCATCTTCCCATCAATTTTAACCATCTTCCCTGTCCCTGCTGAAGAACAGCAGGCCCAAACCATGATGCTACTACCACCATGTTTGACAGTGGGGATGGTGTGTTCAGGGTGATGAGCTGTGTTGCCTTTAAGCCAAACATATCATTTGGCATTGTTACCAAAAAGTTCGATTTTGGTTTCATCTGACCAGAGCACCTTCTTCCACATGTTTGGTGTTTCTCCCAGGTGGCTTGTTGCAAACTTTAAACAACACTTTTTATGGATATCTTTGAGAAATGGCTTTCTTCTTGCCACTCTTCCATGAAGGCCAGATTTGTGCAGTATAGGACTGATTGTTGTCCTATGGACATACTGTCCCACCTCAGCTGTAGATCTCTGCAGTTGATCCAGAGTGATCATGGGCCGCTTGGCTGCATTTCTGATCAGTCTTCTCCTTCTTTGAGATGAAAGTTTAGAGGGACGGCCGGGTCTTGGTAGATCTGCAGTTGTATGATACTCCTTCCATTTCAATATGATCGCTTGCTCAGCGCTCCTTGGGATGTTTAAAGTTTTGGAAATCAATTTGTATCCAAATCCGCCTTTAAACTTCTCCACAACAGTATCACGGACCAGCCTGTTGTGTTCCTTGGTCTTCATGATGCTCTCTGTGCTTCAAACAGAACCCTGAGACTATCACAGAGCAGGTGCATTTATACGGAGACTTGATTAAACACAGGTGGATTATATTTATCATCATTAGGCATTTAGGACAACATTGGATCATTCAGAGATCCATAATGAACTTCTGGAGTGAGTTTGCTGCACTGAAAGTAAAAGGGCCGAATAATATTGCACGCCCCACTTTTCAGTTTTTGAATTTCCACAAAAATGTAAAATAACCAATACATTTCGTTCAACTTCACAATTGTGTTCCACTTGTTGTTGATTCTTCACCAAAAATGTACATTTGGCACCTTTATGTTTGAAGCATGATATGTGGGAAAAGGTTAAAAAGTTCCAGGGGGCCGAATACTTTGGCAAGGTACTGTATATTACAAAGAGCTAAAAAATGAGCAATTCTTGAAACTAACCTAGATCACTGGTTCCCAAATCCTAAAAATGTAACAGAATCTTTTGAGAAACAATTGTCTGTGATGAGATTAGTGGTAAAGACAGATTTTTTTTTCTTAATTTATGCATGCAATAGTTTCTTAAAAGACCAGACCCAGTTCTCCTCTGGTACTCTCACAAATTATCTGCCATTATCTGTAACACGGGTCTAAGGGGTAACTTTTCTCCTTGTGGAGAGTGGCATGCCAATGTAAAGAGACTGTACAGGCCAAACAATGCTCCTCTGGCTAATGAAACATGAAAATAGCCTCTTCAGAGAGGAATAGGAGTTGAATTACAGTGCAAACCTAATGGAAGTAGCAATCCTCAAAGTCCATACAGACCCTTTATCGAGCCTTGCCACATGACTTTGGATAAGAGTGTCTAGTTTGGCTTTTATCCTAAGTGATGTGGCAAGACTTGTTAAAGGGTTTATATAGTCTACTTCCAATGGGTTTCACTATACTTCAGGTCCTAATCCTCTCTTATGAGGCAATTTGCATGAGAAGTAAGAAAACACTATAGAGAACTGCCTTGCAGTGGTGATTAATCTTAACACTGACATTACCTTGTTGGTTTGTATGCTGTTCTTTTTCAGATTTTGCCTAAAATAAAAATGATTGTAAAAATGTAAAACAAAGCCATAGCGATTAATGCTGAATACAGATATCTAGTTAGACTGTGAAAGAAAAGGAAATGAAATACAGTGGGGCAAAAAAGTATTTAGTCAGTCAGCAATAGTGCAAGTTCCACCACTTAAAAAGATGAGAGGCGTCTGTAATTTACATCATAGGTAGACCTCAACTATGGGAGACAAACTGAGAAAAAAAAATCCAGAAAATCACATTGTCTGTTTTTTTATCATTTTATTTGCATATTATGGTGGAAAATAAGTATTTGGTCAGAAACAAACAATCAAGATTTCTGGCTCTCACAGACCTGTAACTTCTTCTTTAAGAGTCTCCTCTTTCCTCCACTCATTACCTGTAGTAATGGCACCTGTTTAAACTTGTTATCAGTATAAAAAGACACCTGTGCACACCCTCAAACAGTCTGACTCCAAACTCCACTATGGTGAAGACCAAAGAGCTGTCAAAGGACACCAGAAACAAAATTGTAGCCCTGCACCAGGCTGGGAAGACTGAAACTGCAATAGCCAACCAGCTTGGAGTGAAGAAATCAACAGTGGGAGCAATAATTAGAAAATGGAAGACATTCAAGACCACTGATAATCTCCCTCGATCTGGGGCTCCACGCAAAATCCCACCCCGTGGGGTCAGAATGATCACAAGAACGGTGAGCAAAAATCCCAGAACCACGCGGGGGGACCTAGTGAATGAACTGCAGAGAGCTGGGACCAATGTAACAAGGCCTACCATAAGTAACACACTACGCCACCATGGACTCAGATCCTGCAGTGCCAGACGTGTCCCACTGCTTAAGCCAGTACATGTCCAGGCCTGTCTGAAGTTTGCTAGAGAGCATTTGGATGATCCAGAGGAGTTTTGGGAGAATGTCCTATGGTCTGATGAAACCAAACTGGGACTGTTTGGTAGAAACACAACTTGTCGTGTTTGGAGGAAAAAGAATACTGAGTTGCATCCATCCAACACCATTCCTACTGTAAAGCATGGTGGTGGAAACATCATGCTTTGGGGCTGTTTCTCTGCAAAGGGGCCAGGACGACTGATCCGGGTACATGAAAGAATGAATGGGGCCATGTATCGTGAGATTTTGAGTGCAAACCTCCTTCCATCAGCAAGGGCATTGAAGATGAAACGTGGCTGGGTCTTTCAACATGACAATGATCCAAAGCACACCGCCAGGGCAACGAAGGAGTGGCTTCGTAAGAAGCATTTCAAGGTCCTGGAGTGGCCTAGCCAGTCTCCAGATCTCAACCCTATAGAAAACCTTTGGAGGGAGTTGAAAGTCCGTGTTGCCAAGCGAAAAGCCAAAAACATCACTGCTCTAGAGGAGATCTGCATGGAGGAATGGGCCAACATACCAACAACAGTGTGTGGCAACCTTGTGAAGACTTACAGAAAACGTTTGACCTCTGTCATTGCCAGCAAAGGATATATTACAAAGTATTGAGATGAAATTTTGTTTCTGACCAAACACTTATTTTCCACCATAATATGCAAATAAAATGATAAAAAAACAGAAAATGTGATTTTCTGGATTTTTTTTTCTCAGTTTGTCTCCCATAGTTGAGGTCTACCTATGATGTAAATTACAGACGCCTCTCATCTTTTTAAGTGGTGGAACTTGCACTATTGCTGACTGACTAAATACTTTTTTGCCCCACTGTATATCATTGTCATGTATGTAGAAAATCTCACGTCATAGGTTTTTTTTTTCTTTTTTTAAAGGGAACCTGTCACCAGGAATAGCTTTGTTAACCTGCAGATAAGGGATTCATCTGCAGGTTAACAGCATTATGATGCTGTTGGGTGCCTGCACGCAGCTGAAAGCAGCGAGGAGAAAATTTTCTCTTTTCTCCAAGCATTCGGTAATCAGTCATAGGGGTGGGGTGGCGCTTGTTCAGTCACCACTCTGAGAATACAGAGCAGCCGCTGTAACCGCGCTCCCGGCCCTGACTGACAGATGGCCACAAAGTAGAGCCAGTGTCATTCAGAGCCGGGATTACAGGAGCCCAGAGCGGTGATTACATCTGTGGCACCCAGCCCCCATTACTGAATACTAAATGCTGGTGGCGAGAATAAAGATAATTTTCTCCCAGCTGCATTCGGCTGCATACAGGCACCGGACAGCATCATGACACTGTTAACCTGAAGATTAACTCCACATTTGCAGGTTAACAGCGTTATTCCTGGTGACAGGTTTCCTTTAAGTTGCAAGCTAGTTGTTTGATGTGCACCTGTTTTAAAGCGTGACTGCGATTTCAATAAACAATTAACATTTCATGAAGACAATTTATATGTTTGATTGGTGGGCAGGGCTGACGTCACCACTCGGGCAAAAGCTGGAGCCCTGGACGAACGGGGGGCCCATTCCCATTGGGGACACCGACACGCTATGGGGCGCATTAGTTGGGGGAGCTTGGTGCCCCCTCAAATACTCACCTCTCCCCAATTTACACTGCTCCTGTCTCAGCATCTTCTTCCTCTCTGTGATGTTTCAGGGCAGAGGGCATCATGATGTCACTATAGCGTGCCCTCTGCTGAGCAGCACAGACAGTCTGAAGATGCTGAGGAGACAGCAGCAGGGAAAAAAGAGAAGTGAGTATTTGATTATTTTTTGTATATACCGTATGTAGCAATATATGGGGCCATTATACTGTATGGAGGAATATATGGGACATTATACTGGATGGAGCAATATATGGGGCCATTGAATACTGTATGGAACAATATAAGGCGCCATTTTATACTGTATGGAGCAATATATGGGGCCATTATACTGTATGGAGTATTATTTACTATATGGAGAAATATATGGGGCCCATTACACTGTATGGAGCAATATATGGTGCCATTACATACTATATGGAACAATATAAGGAACCATTATATACTGTATGGAGCAATAAATGGGGCCATTATATACAGCATGAAGTGCAATATGGGGCCCTTATTATATGGAGCAACAAATGGGGCCCATTATTCTGTATGGAGCAATATAGGAGGCTCATTATTCTGTATTGAGCACTATGTGGGGCCATTACATACTACATGGAGCAATATATGGAGCCCATTATACTGTATGGAGCATTATACGGGGCCCATTATACTGTATGGAGTATTATATGATAGGGCCCATTATTCTGTACGGAGCATTATATGGGGCCTGTTCTGCCCATTAATGTGCAGCAAGTTAATTCACAATGTAGTACCAGTTGTCACCATTAGATGTAGTTAGGTACCCATTTGTCCTCTTCCTGTATTCAGGAGCATTTCTCTTTAAGCCCTGTGTTCTGACTAGAACCGCCCCCTTAGTTTCCGGGGCAGGAAGGTTTTAGCCATTTTCTTCTGGACCTTTGAGTCTTAGACCTCTTTCACACTTCCGTTTTTAGAATCTGCACAGGATCCGTCATAATTTTGAAAAGACTGATCCTGTGCAGATTGTAGAAAAGAGGAGGAGGAGGCAGAATCGGTAGCCAGATCCAGTCAATACACCTCACGTTGCATCCGTTTATCGCTCGAACTGTCGCTGGGCATTTTTGCGTCGGACAGAAAAACGTTACTATGGACGTTTTCTCCGTCTGCCGGAATAGAATTTTTTGACGGATCCGGCAAAAAACGGATCAAACGTGTTGCCATCAGGAGCAATCCGGCGCTAATACAACTCTGAGAAAAAGAACGGATCCGTCGGAAAAAAAAACGGATCTGTTTTTTTTTAAACTCGCCGGATTGTGACTGACGGCAAAAACCTGATGTCTGAAAGTAGCTTTAAAGGGGCCCACTGAGACTTTTTCGCCCGTGGCCAACGAAAACCTGGAGTTGGCCCAGTTTGTGGGGTCCTGGTTGATGAGTTACAGAAGCAATCAGATGAGTGTTCCTCTCCTCTAAGACAAATTCCCAGAATTTCTACTGAACATATCTTCAATCTTACAGGAGAGCAGCGCTTCTCACCTTTTCATTTTAGCAATCAATAAGGGTGGCAAAAGCATGTGACATGTCTCTATGGCATGTCAAAAGTATTCTGAAACTGCAGTTACTCTAACGCCAGGTTCAGATAGCTGTACTAAAACTTGGGCCAGTCATCGACTGTTGGTCTGAGTGGAAAACTGTCCAAATCTACTGGCACAATGGATATAACGGGTGCATGCAGCCACTATTACAAGTGCTTCTCACTAAATTAGAATATCATCAAAAAGTGAATTTATTTCAGTTCTTTAATGTAAAACGTGAAACTCATATATTATATAGAGTTACAGAGTGATCTGTGTCAAGTGATTATTTATGTTAATGTTGATGATTATGGCTTACAGCCAATGAAAACTCAAAAGGCATTATCTCAGTAAATTAGAAAGCTTTATAACACAAGGTTGAAAAATGATTTTAAAATCTGAAATGTTGGCCTACTGAAATGTTTGTTCAGTAAATGCACTCAATACTTGGCCGGGGCTCCTTTTGTTTGAATTACTGCATCAATGTGGCATGGTGGCGATCAGCCTGTGGCACTGCTGAGGTGTTATGGAAGCCCAGGTTGCTTTGATAGCAGCCTTCAGCTAGTCTGCATTGTTGGGTCTGGTGTCTCTCATTTTCCTCATACCCCATAGATTCTCTATGGGGTTAAGGTCACGCGAGTTTGCTGGCCAATCAAGCACAGTGATACGGTTGTTTTTAAACCAGGTATTGGTACTTTTGGCAGTGTGGACAGGTGCAAAGTCCTGCTAGAGAATTAAATTTCCATCTGCAAAAAGCTTGTCAGTAGAGGGAAGCATGAAGTGCTCTAAAATTTCATAGCAGACGGCTGCGCTGACATTGGTCTTGATAAAACACAGTAGACCTACACCAGCAGATGACATGGATCCCCAAACCATCACTGATTGTGGAAACTTCACACTAGTCCTCAAACAGTTGGATTGTGTGCCTCTCCAATCTTCCTTTGGACTCTGGGACCTTGATTTCCAAATGAAATGTAAAATTTACTTTCATCTGAAAACAACACCTTGGACCACTGAGCAACAGTCCATTTCTTTTTCTCCTTAGCCCAGGTAAGACGCTTTTGGTGTTGTCTTATGGGTCATGAGTGTCTTGACACAAGGAATGTGACACTTGTAGCTCATGTCCTGGATACATCTGTGTGTGGTTGCTCTTGAAGAAAAGACTCCAGCAGCAGTCCACTCCTTGTGAATCTTTCTCAAATTTTTGAATGGCCTTTTCTTAACAATCCTGTCAGGACTCTGAACATTTTTTACTACCTTTTGTTCATTACTGCCCTTTTCCAAGATGGCGTCTTTGGTCTCATGTGCACTGTGTCTTCCTGCTATAAAACTCCACCCCAGCCTTCAGTCTGTGCTAGAGTATTCTGCCTTGCATCCAGCTCCTGACCCTGGTGACTCCCTGGCTATATAACTGCTCCTGTGAACCTGTGTGGTGATCCTGCTACTCTGTTCTGAGTTCCTGCTGCATACACCAGTTTCCAGTAATGCTCCTTCATCTGCTGCTCATGTTTACTTCCATCTGCATTTGCTGGACATGTAAGCTGTTGCTGCTCTGCAAAAACCTGAGACTATTACCCAGGCCTCCCTGGTTGAGCTAAGATATTATTTGAACTGCCTTATAAGCATAGCTATCTGTGTTTGGACTAAAACAAGGACTTTTTCGTGTCAAGTATCCTCAAGAATCATTATGCTTCACAGACTTTCTGCGTTATTGCATTTTCCTCTGAAGTTCCCTATAGACTACTAAGCTGCGTTTAATATTTACACCAAGTGTTGTGGACTTGAGTTTCTCTCTGCACCTGTTTGAATCACCATGTGATAGTATAGACTTTACCACTTATAAAACTGTGTCCTGTAGTTGTCTTGTTCCACGCAAAGAGTCTCCTGAGTTATCCCCTATAATTATTACAAATCCTTTCAAGGTTGCGGTTATCATGGTTGCTTGTGCACCTTTTTCTACCATACTTTTTCCTTCCACTCAACTTACCATTAATATGCTTGGATACAGCACCCTATGAACCGCCAGCTTCTTTAGCAATGGACTTTTGTGGCTTACCCTCCTCGTGGAGCACCTTCTGGACATCTGTCAAGTCAGCAGTCTTCCCCATGATTGTGGAGCCTACTGAAACAGACTAAGGGACCTTATAAAACGCTTAGGAACCCTTTGCAGGTGTTTTTTGTTAATTATTCTAATTTACTGAGATAATGACTTTTGGGTTTTCATTGGCTGTAAGCAATAAACATCAACAGAAAAAATATCACTTAAAATAGATCACTCTGTTTATAATGACTCTATATCATATATATGTTTCACTTTTTGTATTGAAGAACTGAAAGAAATTAACTTTGAAGCACTTGTATATCATGTATCCAAAGCAACATGAAAAAAAATGGTGAAAGGTATTCTTTAAGCATAAACCTTCACCCATGATGCACTGAAGTAATATCAAGGTAATTTCCAAATCTGGAAATGGACACTGGTCTGATAACCCCTTAGTAACAGAGCCAATTTGGTACTTAATGACCAAGCCAATTTTTACAATTTTGACCACTGTCACTTTATGAGGTTATAGCTCTAGAAAGCTTCAAAGCATCCCACTGATTCTGAGAAATTTTTCAATATAACTTGCGTTTATTTATCAAGAAAACAGAAATTTGGCAAACATTTTGAAAATTTTACCCTTAAATCAAAATGGTGTCACACAAAATAGTTAATAAATAACATTTACCACATGTCAACTTTACATCAGCATAATTTTGGATACATAATTTTTTTTTTGATAGGACGTTATAAGGGTTAAAATTTGACCAGCGAGTTCTCATTTTTCCAAAATTTACAAAACCAATTTTTTAGGGACCACCTCACATTTGAAGTGAGTTTGGGGGGTCAATATAACAGAAAATACCCAAAAGTGACACCGTTCTAAAAACTGCACCCTCAAGGTGCGCAAAACCACATTCAAGAAGTTTATTAACCCTTCAGGTGATTCACAAGAACTAAAGCAATATGGAAGGAAACAATTAACATTTTACTTTTTTCACAAAAAATTTACTTTGGAACCAATTTTTTTATTTTCACAAGGGTATCAGGAGAAAATGGACCACAAAATTTGTTGTGCAATTTCTCCTCAGTACGCCAATACCCTGTATGTGGGGGGAAGCCACTGTTTGGGCACATGGCAGGGCTCAGAAGGGAGGGAGCACCGTTTGATTTTTTGAATGCAAAATTGGCTGGAATCAATGGTGGCGCCATGTCGTTTTTTGAGACCCCCCTGATGTACCTAAACAGTGGAACCCCCCCAATTCTAACTTCACCCTAACCCTAACACACCCCAAACCCTGATCCCAACCCTAACCATAACCCTAACCACAACCATAACCTCAACACACCCCTAACCGTAATCGCAACCATAACTGTAATCCCAACGATAACCAACACCCTAACTTTAGCCCAACCATAACTTTAGCCAACTCTAACCCTAATGGAAAAATGGAAATAAATACATTTTTTATATTTTATTATTTTTACCTAAGGGGGTGATAAAGGGGGGTTGATTAACTTTTTTTTTTTTATTTTGATCACTGTGATAGGAAATTTTTCCCAATGGTTCATTTTGATCACTGTGATAGACCCTATTGTTGCCGGGGGTTCCCGGAAGACGCCGCCGGCAGGGGGACTACACAGGGGGAGGCAGGGACACTGGAGGTACCGGGGGACCCCATGTACATCAGAGGAGAGAGAAATTAAATGGGATATCTGATTTTTTTTTTTTGCGGTCGCCATTATTCTGTTAATAATTATATTATATATTATATGTTAATAATAGCCAACACTCCGGAGAAATTTTGAAGCAGGGGGATGCTACACACTTATTTCTCAGCGCCGCTAAAAAGTGGGGCAGAGGAATAAGTATCCTTAATTGCCGCCGTTAAAAGGTGCATTGGCGGTCGTTAAGGGGTTAAATCCTCTGTTTGTACACAACACTAAAATAAGAAGACAAAAAAATTTAGAAGTGGGAAAAGAAAATTGCACTAACTTGAAGGATGTATCCTCTTGTTTCCTTTTCACTGCTTCCTTTGAGTATTTGTTTTCGATTTTATTCACCAAAGTCTTGGCTGCATCTTTACCTTTGGTTTTATCATTCTGTAAAACACAGACTCCATATGATTAAAGGCGCTTTTGGAAAATTCTAAATAGTAGCAAAACTAACTTTCAAGAGAAGCAATAGAGAAAACAAAGATTCTCCAAAATCCGAAGAATTAATCTTTATTTAATTACCAATGTAATAAAAACATTGTAGTAAACATAATAATGACACAAAACAAAGGCGATGACAACACATGCTGTACAGATTTCGAAAGACACTGTGCAAGGGAATAAATCATCAATATTGTTAGAGTACATGATAAAAGGGGAAAACGCCTAATGTAAGCAATACCTAATATAGCAGCAGTTATTATTTATGGGTGAAAAATGTCATGCCAGACATCACAGGAAGCAGCGCAATACAGGGCTGTGGAGTCGGAGTCGTGGAGTCGGAGTTAGTTGTGGTTGGAGTCGGAGTCGGTAGAAATGTACCGACTCCGACTCCAGCTTTAAAAAAAATGTATTAATATTTCATAATTGAACTTTCATAAGAATTTTATAAATGTTACTCAAATATATATGTTCTATCAAACTATGAACAACAGTGATAAGCAGTTCTGCTGGAGATAGAGACATTTCTTACTTCTTGTGTGTCACTGTTCTCCACTGCCATTATCTAATCTTATACTTGGTTAACCTCATGGTGCCCCAACCCCCCTACTTACAATGTATGAAACTGAAAGTGAAAATGTGTTGCAAATTCTTAGTAGTAAAGCTCCTCCTCTAGACTAGATGTTTACTAGGTGTGCGTCTTCCAAGCATCTCACAGCTGCTACTCAGAAGAGGAAGACTGTAAGTAGTATTATCCTTTCAACAAACTTTGCATCAGTTTACTGTGAGTACATGAGGAATAACAGTATTACTGACCACTATATCAGTTGTACGACCTGGCAATAATTTTGTACAATTGTTTTTAGGAAATTTTTTGGATTGTGAATGCAGAATTAAAAACCTGGGAATGTCAAAGAAGCGACACATTAAATCAGCTGTATTTGAACATTTCACCATCACTCAAGATAGAAAACATTATGTCTGTCAGTGTATGACAAATGATCCAGACGAAAACAAATGCTGTGAAGCCAAGATCAGTGCATATTCAGGCAAAGATAAAAATGCTCCTACCAGAGCTTCTAATCTAAAGAGACATTTACAGCGCTTTCATCCAGAAGTACTGAAAACAGTGGATGAGAAAGACTGCATCCAAACCAATGAACCAGTGCCCAGCTCTTCCAGCCCAACAAAGGAGCAGAGAACTTTGCAGCCATCAGTTGCAAGATATTTTGTCAGTGACAAAGTTACTGTGACAATGACAGTAGATACATTTAAAAAAACAGATCATAGAGCTTGTTGTAAAGGATAGTGTGCCTATTTCATTATTTTCACGACCAGCTTTTATGTGTCTGAATGGGGAAATGGCCCGCAAGCTTGGTGTTTCTCTGGAGAGAGAGAGAGTATTAGAAAATTAGTAATCGAAGAAGCTTTTAAACAAAAGGAAGAACTTAAAAAAACTCTCAAGGGACGCTTTCTGTTTCTTAAAATGGATGCCTGCACACGTCACAGAGTGAACTATTTTGCCATCAATGTCTGATTTGTTTGTGACAAAAATGAAATAGTTACCAAGACATTGGCAGTAAAAGACACCAAAGCTCATCACACCAGTGAGTTTCTCCAGGTCTTGGTGGAAAAGGTTCTGTAAGACTATGAACTTAAAAAAAAGCAAGTTCTTTCTGTCGTAACTGACAATGCTTCAAATATGATAAGTACTATTAAGCTAATGAATGAGAGTAAGGATGGTGACCAGCAGCTAGAAGAACATTCTGGGTCCACAGACACAGAAATATTTGAAATAGAGGAACACAGTATTGTAACTGATGAGCAAACTGAAGTTGCTTCAGATGAACAGCAACATGATAGTTTAGATGATCTTGTTGAAACTGTGTCAATACGTTCTTTCATTCATCACATGCGCTGTGTTGTGCATACGCTACAGCTGGCTATAAGAGACAGTCTGCAAGAAGGACATGCTGCTGCACTGATTGGAAAGGTGAGAAAATTGGCTACTGTTGCCAGAACCCCTAAAGTTGACTCAATTTTGAAGAGACGTGCTGGAAAAGGGGCAATTGTTGATCAAGCCACACGATGGGGCAGTACTTAATGATTCAGCGCTTGGTTGAACTGAAAACCTTTCTTGTAGACATGGCTAACCCTCAACTGACGCCAAATGAAAGTCAGTGGAATCAGGTGACTGAGCTAGAAAAATTGCTAGAGCACCCATTTACAGTGACTAAAAAATTACAAGCAGAGGACTTAACTCCAGGTATTTTCTTAAAGGAGTGGAACAACATGATGTTTCACCTGTCCCAAAGAGGAGGGTTAATTGGAAGTGGCATTGCTACATCAATGAAACGGAGAGAGGAGCTACTATTACAAAATAACATTCTTTTGGCAGCTGTTTATGTAGACCCAATGCATCGGATTCTTCTAGATGATCAACAGCTAACTAAAGGAAAAGAAGCTCTGTTTGAAATAGCAGTAAGGATGAAAGGGTTGCAAAACAGTCAGGAGGAACAAGAAGAATTTGGTCGTCCTGCCACATCTTCACCCTCATCAACTGATGAAGAATTTAATTTCGAAAAATATTTGGATCACAAGGACCGTGCAAAGCGTTCCCGCATAGAAGAAGAGTCATCCCCATCAAAGAACACAGCCAGTACATTTCAGCATTTTTCACGTGCACTAAAAGAAATTGAGAAATTTGACCGTTCATCAAAAATAACAGTGCAACAAGCGATTCCTCTGTATCCTGACATTGTCAGAGATGTTGCCCGAGTGGTTACTGCTTTGCCACCAACCCAAGTTAGTGTAGAGAGGTTGGTCTCTGCTCTCAAAATAATTAGATCAGATTTGAGGACATCCATGAAGGAGGATCTGACAGAGGCAATACTTTTTCTGAGGACAAATTTATAGATTTCTTCTTATTAACTGCATAACAGTGTTTATTGCATATTTACTTACAAGAGTTTAGAAAAGTTTATAAAAGTTATTTGCTATATTCTAATTGTATTCTAATAAATATAGTTTTTTGCTCTAAGTGGTCTGATTACTTATATGATGGTGAGAAACTGAATAAGCACGATGTTAATATTTTACAACAGTAAATTTATTGTTACGAATTGGCCATTTATGAAGGAGTCGGAGTCGGAACCTGATAAAATCCAGGAGTCGGAGTCGCAACTGTGGCTTACCGACTCCACAGCCCTGGCGCAATACATAAAGTGCAAAGCAATATTACAAAAGTGCCAAGTGCTTGAGATGTGGATATAATGCAGAGTGATGCTGGAAGATGTCCCAAATCTATGCTGCAGATCAAAAGGGACGGATATCAGGAATAAAGCTATAATAGCATTTATCAAAACTTTATGTCCGCAGACAGGCCAGGGAGGTTAGTGCTTACAAAAATGACATTTTTGGCAATGCTGAGGTCAGGGTTACCAGTGAGTATATTTACCCAGAGTTGGACTTGCGACAGTGTACCACTTTAAACACTTTTCGGCTGTTCTTCCTCAGAAGGGGTGCTTGAGAATTGTTGCCATTGATATAGGGTCAGGTTGTATACTTGGTTTTATAAGTTTATGATTTTTGTTTAATAAAATTTTCTATTTTTACTCATATTATTGGTTATATTGAAGTGTGCACATCATTAGTGTATCTCTCCTTTTTTGTCATTGTTGTTGTGATACATGATAACTCACCCTAAAATATTCAGGCTGTGCCTTCTTTTTCATTCCTGGGGGGTCCTTATCAATTTTATCACAAATGGAATTACATAACTCCCCCCACAAAAGAAATTCCTGAATGGCTGGTTTTTGTACAATCTGCCTCACAAAAATCGAAATAGAAAGCGATCAAGAAATGACATGTGGCTGAAATTGGTACCAATGAAAAAGTCAACTCGTCTCGCAAAAAAAAGCCATCACATGACTGTCGGCCAAAATATGTAAAAATTATAGCTTTCAAAATATGGTGATGCAAAAAAATAGATTTTGCAATAAAAAGTGTCTTTTAGTGTGTGACAGCAGCCAAAAATAAAAACCCGATATAAATCTGGTATCACTGTAATCGCACCGGCCCGAAGAATAAAGTCGCCCAATCACTTATACTGCACGAGGAACAGCGTAAACAATAAATATCACCAATTCTTCACCTGCGGCTGATTTTTTTCATTCTGTCTCCCAAAGATCACAGCAAGACTTGGCACTCATTTATCCTCCACTCTGCGTTTTATTCGAGGTTTCCGTGTAAATCTCTGAAATACGTGATTCAGATGGAACCTCTGGTGGAAGATTCACTATAATGAGGCAGATGGGAGGCACTGTGGACGCAGTCTGACTTGTGATCCGGCAGTGTCCGTCTTTTTAGGACTGCATAAAAGTGGCGTTGGCCACAGTTTTGTGCACTTCTGAAAAGAAGGACACCGCTGAACAGAGGCCAGATGGAGTCCAGAGTAACTCTGCTGCCTCATTATAGTGAATTGGTACCTTTCATCTGAATCAGGTCACTCACAGATTTAAATGGAAACCCCAAAGTAAGTGCTCAGCGTAGCGCGCCAGCTAAATGTGATCCCAAATGTTATGCAAAATGTTCCCAATAAAAGCTTCAACTCAATCCACAAAAAAAGCAAGTCCCCACGCAGGTCTCTTATCTGTTAATGGAAATATAGGAGGCTTCCACGTTACTGGAAGTACAAAGGCTCTGGTAAAGCAAAATGGCTCCTCACCCTTCAAAAGAAATTCAACAAATTCTCTGCTCCCAAATCCAAATGCCCCGTCCCTTCTGAGCCCCACAATATAAACCACATATAGCATCCACATGTTTGGAATTTCTGAAGTAATGAGACCCCGCCTATCTGACGGGTGCATGCCTCCATAAGCACTGGATGGGCATAACGTACTGGTTACTACAGCGTACTGATCACTACAACGGCAGTTTGCAATTTTCACTTGGCAACATTCATTGCTGCTCGTTTCTGGAAAATACTCATGAAGTCAAAACCGGCACTACACCTGTAGACAAATTCCCAAGGTGGTATAATTTCCAAAATGGGGCCTCTTGAGGGGGGATTCTAATCTTCTAGCAATTAGGGGCTGTGTATATGGAGTCCACAAACTGTTCTAGAAAAATCTGCGCTATAGGAGGAAAATAGTGCTCCGTTCCTCCCGAGTCTTTTGGCATAGCTAAGTAGTACTGTACTGTACAGACACATATGGGGTATTGGGCCGTTCAGTAGAAATTGTGGTACACATTATGGTACCATTTTTACATACTTCTTGTGTGATAATGTAAAATCTGGTGCTAAAACAACATTTTGGTGGTAAAAATAAAGTTATTTTTACTTCACTGCCCAATGGTATAAAATTCTGTGACACACCCATGGTTTCAATATGATCACTGCACCCCTAGATGAATTCAATCAGAGGTGTACGGTAGTTTGTAAAATGGGGTCACTTATGAGGAGTTCTGCTGTTCTGGCACTTCATGGCTCTCCCAGTGGGTCATGGCACCTGCAAATCATAACAGTAAAATCTAGTGCTCCTTGCCTTCTGAGCTTTGCACTGTCTGAAAAATATTTCCCGATTGCATGTAGGGTATGGGCGCACTAAGGAAAAAATGGACCTCAGTTTATTGTAAAAATATTTCCTATTAGCACTTAGAAAAATTAAAAACTAGGAGCTAAAACATTTTAGTGGAAGAAATGTAATTATTCATTCTTCTTCACTCAATGGTATAAAATTCTGCGAGGCACATATGGGGTATTGGCGACCTCAGGATAAATTGCACAGCAAACTGTATAGTGCAATTTACCATTATGAAAATGCAAAATTTGGGGCTAAAATAACATTTTTGTTGGGAAAATGGACATGACGTTCACTACGGATTCCAAGAAATGTTACATTCAAAAAGCCAAATGACGCTCCTTCCCTTCCGAGCCCTGCTGTGTGCTTAAACAGTAGTTTTCTCCCTCATATGGGGTATCGGCATACTCAGGAGAAATTGCACAACAAATTGTATGGTAAATATCTCCTGTTATGAAAATGCAAAATTATGGGCTAAAATAAATTTTTTTGTGGGGAAAATGAGATTTTATTATTTTGACGGTTCAACCTTATAAACTTCTGTGAAACAACTGGGGATTCAAGGTTCTCACCACATATCTAAATACATAAGGGGTTTAGTTTCCAAAATCGGGTCACTTGTGGGGAGTTTCCACTGTTTAGGCACATCAGGGGATCTCCAAACGAGTCATGACGTCCACTAATAATTCCAGGAAATTTTACATTCAAAAAGCCAAATGAAGCTCCTTCCCTTCCGACCCCTGCTGTGCACTAAAACAGTAATTTTCTCCCTCATATGGGGTATCGGCATGCTCAGGAGAAATTACACAACAAATGTTCGGGTTCAATTTTTCCTGTTTCTATTGTCAAAAAATGGATCTGAAGTCAATTTTTTGTGTTGCTCCGATGGTCTCAGGGAAGCATGCAGGGAGCCCCCTCCCTGCGCTATGCTTCCCTATGCCGCCGGAACACTGCAATCATGTTTGATCGCAGTGTTCCGGGGGTTAATGTGCCGGGAGCGGTCCGTGCGATAGATAGCCCCCCCATGAGCGCGGCCGATCGCCTATGACGTACTATCCCGTCACTGGGAATTAAGTCCCAGGTCACAGTGACGGGATAGTACGTCATATGGGATAAAGGGGTTAAGGGCATGAAAATTTAAAAATTGCTAAATTCTCACGTTTTTTGCCTAATTTCATTTTTTCCACAAATAAATGCAAGTCATATTGAAGAAATTATACCACTAACATGAAGTACAATATGTCACGAAAAAACAAACTCAGAATCACTGGGATCCGTTAAAGCGTTCCAGAGTTATAACCACATAAAGTGACAGTGGTCAGAATTGTAAAAATTGGCCTGGTCATTAACGTGTAAACCACCTTCGGGGGGTAAAGGTAATGGGTTGGAAGGATGTCATCAAGGATTTTTAGATCTGCCAGGCATTGAAAGCCTTTACCAAGGATTAGAGACGTCAGGCAACTTTTGTTATTCTGGGTCAGCTGTTGGGACGTCTTAAGACTGTTTGTAGGACGGAGTATGAATATCGTTTGTTTGACATGAAGTGCCATGGAGGTCTATTGTTTAAGGATGTATGTGAGGTGGGTATGGTGTGATGTTACTTGAGACAGTCGAAGACTGATTCCCATGGAAAGGGTAGCATGACTGAGTTTTGGGGAGTGGAAGGCTTGGAGGAGTGTAAGATGGTTCATTATTTCTGAGAATGAGAGGTTCCCATCCAGGCTTTTTGTTGCCCCAGGATGGGTCAGCGCTGTTTATCAGTATGTGAGTGTTTTTGGCGTTGCTTGCTACTGTGCAGTTTGAATGGTGATGATTTTGGGTCCCACTTTTTCAGATTGGAACTGTGGAAAACCCTATAGAAGCAGTTCATTAGCGTTTAGGAGTATAGGCAGTGCACAAGATTAGTAGATGGGAGTCGGCTAGATATCAGTCGTATGTTAGACCGCACATGCTGTAAGTGGGTATACTTGGGGGCGATGTGTCTTCTCCACCTTTACATGGTGGTTTATGTGTTGCAGGAACCCCCCTTCTTGATATGGGTGTTAGGACATTCTTACGTTTACTGGGGCTGTCTTCGGGCCAACGCAAGACCGTCGCAATGACAATTGGAGCTCTCCATGGAGGTTGCGTCGTTATGATGGATCGTTATCAGGGGTATGCTCTGGAGTGGGTTAATGCCGATGTTATATTTTCACACAGCGTTAGAATGAACACCAGATATACTGGTAGTGTATGACTACTTTAGGCTCTGTTCCTCCAGACTGGGTTTGGTATTAATTTGCTGCGCCATTAATATGAAAGCATGCGCGTTCAGTGGAGAGCATCAACAAGGCGAGCATTAAATACAATCGGGAGGTGTGACATTTTATTGCGCTCACTGTGGAACTAGTGATACAACATTGAAAGTTCCTTCTCGGGAATTTTTGAGGCTAGATGGAGTTCATTTGAACTCGATCAGTACAGATATTTGGGCATTGGCATTAATGGAAGGTGTTGAGAAAGACTTGAGAGTGTGGTGGGACTCGCAGGCAAAAGGTTTCATGCGTGCTCGATGTGGTAGGGGGGATTTTGAAGGAGGTGGAACGCATTAATGGAAAAGAGGGAACCCTGTGCTGGAATCGGTGACATCGTCTCAGCAGGACATTTTGGATGAGCAACAATCAGCCGGGTGCCCTTGAACCGATGTGGTGTGGCTGAGGGCAGTGGGGAGGAGCTGTTTGCTGAAAAGGTGCAATGGAGCCTTCAAATCCCCCTCACTCAGTTTCTGGTTTATGCTACAGATACACAATAATTTTAATTTAATGTTATATTTACTGTTTTATGTTATTTATTAAAAGAGGTTTCTGTCGCCTTTACATCCAACTTCACACAGTGAGTTGATTTGTTTGGGTAATTGGTTGACTTTGGGGGAGGGGTTTTTGGATGATAGGGGGCAGTTTGTCACACATTCCTGGAGTCATGCCCCTCCATACACAGATGACTTGGAAACTGATTTTAGGAAAACATATCAGTGAAACAAATGTGATGAAATCAACATTAGTTGAAGTTCAACATAAGTAGGTTACCTAATTGAGCTCAATTGTCTCATACACAGTCACTTAACAGGTATGCACATATATGTAAGGAGAATATTGAGATTTTCTAAACATATTTCAGCCAATTCTTATCAATCTCAGCAGATTCATCATAATAATTCATGGTTATAAGGGGATATTTTCATGTAACACATTTGCTGTAGAAATTTCTGCTACTGAATATCTGTTCAATAGACTGAATGTGGCTGTACATCCGATATGTTCAGTGTCTTCTGTCAGCACCTAATCCTCACCTTATTGTTTTCCGTTTCTTTCCTCTTTGTTACACATAGGGAGCTTTTGGACCTTGCTGTATCTGTGATCTCATTCTTGGTTCTCTCAGTCTCAGGAATCTTACAAGGTAAATTAATATCTGCCTTTTGAATATTTTTACTAAATGATGTTTCTGTGCTTGAGGAACTGTTATTACATAGTCTGCGTTTAACATTCTTTTCCTTCACCTCTGTTCTTGTGTATTTTTCATGCTTGGCACTTTTACTTGGATCTGATTCCTGTGCCTTGGATTTCGGATTACTGATAAATCTAGTCATTGGGTTTTGTGTCAGCTTTGAAACCTCAAGTACAGAACAAGGAGTTTGTACTTTATCTACAACAACACTTGCTTTTTCTGGAAGCAGAGAAAATAAAAAAAATGCATCTGTATATATAAATGTAATATTAATATCCAAACAAAATATAAATCATGCAAATGATTACTGAAAATTTTAGTACAATCATGTACAACTAAATTAATAGATAATGAATCGCAAGTTATGTATACAATCACATACGATTTATATGGGATTTTAGTTTGGTGCCTATTCGGCTATTTAAGTGATATTGACAACGTAATATACAATATTATATTTTATAACACAATTGCTTTTCACTTTATGTAAGAGTATATTGGCATTACTTTTACCTTCTTTACTTATACAATCATCGGTCACAATTATTTTCCCTTTCTGACGTGTAGACATTGGATGCTTTTTGTTTACACCCATATATTTCTCTGTGAAACCAGGCAATCTATAATAATAAGAGGGAAAGTAAAGGTTTACTGAGTAAAGATTATATTCAGATCCACAAAATGCATTTTACAGTGTGATGCTGGAGAGGTAAAAAGAAGATTTTTGTGAAATTCACTCGTAAATTCCTGCTGAGCTCATTTGAGAATATAAAAGACTCTTGGTGCATGCTGCTAAAACATAGAACAAATCCCTTGATGGGTCAAAAGCAAGAACAGAAACCCATCCAGTACTTCAGTAATCCCCAAATAATTAATCAAGAAAGGGATTTTTGCTTTTTTGCGGGACGAGTTTTACTTTTGAATGACACCATTTGTTTTAACATATCGAGTACTAGAAAATGGGGAAAAAAAGTCCAAGTGCGGTGAAAATGCAAAAAAAAGTGCAATCCCACACTAGTTTTTTGTTTTTCTTTTTTACTATGTTCACTAAATGCTAAAACTGACCTGACAATATGATTCTCCAGGTCATTACGAGTTCATAGACAGCAAACATGTCTACGTTCTTTTTTATCTAGGTGGTGAAAAAAATTCCAAACTTTGTTAAAAAAAATTGTGCCATTTTCCGATACCCATAGCGTCTCCATTTTTCGTGATCTCGGGTTACTTGAGGGCTTAATTTTTGCACACCGAGCTGACATTTTTAATTATACCATTTTGGTGCAGATACGATCTTTTCATCGCCAGTTATTGCATTTTAATGCATTGTCAAGGCAATCAAGGAAACGTAATTCTGGAGTTTTGACTTTTTTTCTTGCAATGCCGTTTAGCGATCAGGTTAATCCTTTTTTTATTGATAGATCTGGCGACTCTGAACTCGGCGATTCCAAATGTGAATGTTTCATTGTTTTTTTTTGTTTTATTTTGAATGGGGCGAAAGGGGAGCGATTTGAACTTTTAGGCTATGTGCGCACATTGCGTTTTTGCTGCGCTTTTTTCGCTGCGGAAACACTTAAAAAACGCTTACAAAATGCATCCCATTATTTTTAATGGCATTCCGCAATTGTTGTGCCCATGCTGCGTTTTTGTTTGGCAGCGGAAACGCATCGCGGAAAAAAACGCAGCATGTTCATTCATTTTGTGGAATCGCGGCAATTTTGCTGCTATATAATTGTATTGGGACACATGGAAAAAAACGCTTGAAAAACGTGACAAATACACGATAAAAACGCAAAAAAAAAGTGAAAAAAAAAAAAACCCGCTTGAAAAACGCAAGCGGATTTCCTGGCAAGGGAGTCCGGTTTTGATGAGGAAAATTCTGCTTACATTCTGTAACGTGGGCACATAGCCTTATATCTTTTTTTAGATTTTTATAAACATTTTTTTTTTTTACTTTTGGCATGCTTCAATAGTCCCTATGGAAGACTAGAAGCTGCCATAACTCAATCGGCTCTGCTACATATAGGCGATGATCAGATCGCCTGTATGTAGCAGAATTGCTCACTTGCTATGAAAGCCGACCACTGGCGGTGCTCATAGCACGCCGGCACTGACAACCATAGAGAATTCCTGGAGACCTCTGGTTGTCATACCAACCCATCGGTGGCCAGCGCTCACGATGGCTGTAAGTCAGTTTGACAGAGGCATTTAATGGGTTAACAGCCGCGGGCGGATCGTGATTCCTCCTGCGGCTATAAGCAGCACATGTCAGCTGTTCAAAACAGCTGACGTGCCGGAAAAGATGTGGGCTCAGCGCCGGAGCCCACATCAAAGGGAGGGAGTCCGACATCGGCGTAATTTCTTTATCGCTTCATTGGGGGACAAAGATAACCATGGGTGTATGCTGCTGTTGCTAGGAGGCTGACACTATGCAAAAAAAGGAAAAAAGCTCCTCCTCCGCAGTATACACCCACCGACAGGCACAAAGTACCTCAGTTTGTGCTTAGTGTCTGTAGGAGGCGGGCCTGGATCTGTTCCCAGATCCGCAGCTAATCCTTTTTAACTTACAGGTATTGTTGTGTTTTATTAACATTTTCCCTTTGTCTTTCACATACAGTTTCAGGGAATCAGGGTGTAATTTCTCACCTTGCCTTTCCATATTATGCAGCTGAGCGAGCAGTTTGGTGTCACCCACATCGCAACTCTCAGGCCTGCAGGCAGGACATTATCCCCTGTCACCTTCACTGGTGCTCCAGGGCTGATTCCGGTAGCTGGTCCTTGCCATTTCCCTCCTCACCCCTCTCCTCGGAGAGGGCTGAGAGGAAGACGATGGTCACCAGCGGTGACCTCCCCCCCTTTTCTGAAGGGGTTGATGCCGTCTTCTACACTGTTCGGAGACGGTGTGGGAAGAAGGATTTTCGTCTACAGCTAACCTCTCCACAAGGGCCCCTGGACGATCCTCACCTCATGTGCAAGTGGAGCCGGACATCTCTCAAGGTACCAGCAGTATGTCGCGCTTATGCGCTCCGTCCCTACACCGGGTCTGAGGCGTCCGCGCCTTTTTGTTTTCACATGGCGCGTGCCCTTCACGGGTATATCACTGCCCAAAACCTTCTCTTTCTCTGTCTCACTGTTTACCCACGTCAGGATGCCACACAGAATATGGCATCACTGAACGACAGAGGCCATTTTTTGTCTTCATCCCCCTTTCTGTCCTGGCTAGAGCCACGCCCCCGCACTAAGCGAGTGTATTTATCTCACGCTTTCTCCCCCTACTCCCTTATGCTGTGAGACGTGGCCAATTTTCATGCCTGGATTAGGATTTTTGTTAATGTCTTTTTTTCCGGTTCTGTCTCTGCGAGTGCCGAGCATTCGCATAATGCCATGTCCTCTGTTAATTTAGCCCCCGGTTTTTGGGCCTTCTCCGGACTCTTGTGCAGCCACGCCTCCTTAGGCTACTTTCACACTAGCGTCGTGCACTGCACGTCGCTATGCGTCGTTTTGGAGAAAAAAACGCATCCTGCAAAAGTGCTTGCAGGATGCGTTTTTTCTCCATTGACTTGCATTAGCGACGCAGTGCGACGCATTGACACACGTCGCAACCGTCGTGCGACAGTTGCGTCGGACCGTCGCCACCAAAAAACGTTGCTTGTAACGTTTTTTGGTGCGTCGTTCCTGTCTTTTCCGACCGCACATGCGCGGCCGGAACTCCGCCCCCGCCTCCCCGCACCTCACAATGGGGCAGCAGATGCGTTGAAAAACAGCATTCGCTGCCCCGTTGTGCGGCGCATTCACTGCTAGCGTCGGTACGTCGCAACGACGCAATTCGTCGTGCGTCGTCTGACGCTAGTGTGAAAGTAGCCTTACCGGGCCACGGCCACTCAGCGGTCGCCTTCCTCTTAGTCACGCCCCCTTACTGGACCCTTGGCCAATCAGGGTATGCCGCACGCTTATTCCCCACCCCCCGTCGATGAGTGCGTTTTCTTGGCATAATGAGAGTGTGTTTTTCTCTATCCCTCTCTCCCGGTCACCCGAGACACGTTCCCCGCATAGTGTGTCTCTGTCTGCAAGGCATGTGAAGATTCGTGCAGTGTCTGTCACCATCGACTTCCGGCTCCAAAGGGCACAGCAGGCGTCCATCAATAACCTGCACTGGATTTGGGGGACTCTGCAGCCTGAGCAGTCACTGCGCCGTCTCTGTTATCAGGTAGGACCAGCCCAGACTGGTTATTTTTTCTCTTCACATGTGCTTAGCGCTCCCCAGCAGTAGCCCTGGTCCCTCACGCTTGCCCTATCTCAGGGAGGCCCATTCCTGTCCCTATAATCCACGACGCCTGTGCCATCTGTTAAAGAGAAGTGGCATTCAGACCAGTCTTCATTTTTTTTCTGGATATCCTGCAGCTCCTCCACACAGAAGCCCTCTTAACGCCTGGGATGAGAGCACTCCCCTCCCTCCGGAGTGGGTTGTTGCCATGTTGCAGTCGGTCTCAGACTTGACAAAAGTTTCACAGTCCCTGGTCCAGGTCCTGGAGCGACTTCCACATTTGTCTTCTGCCACCAATGCTCCAAACACCTCTCATGGTGATTCGCACGCACCTGACCGTGACCTTATCAGGGTCAAATCAGGTACAAAACAAAGAAGAGGGCTCCTTACCATGCGCCCTCCTTGGTCTTCTGCCACCAGTGCTACGAACGCCTCTCACGGTGATTCATACGCACCTGACCCCGACCTTACCAGGGACAAATTGGATACAAAGCAAAAGAAGCGGGCTCCTTCCCATGCCCCCTCCTATACTGACCAGACCTAAAAATGCAAGATATACTCAATAGCCTCAACTTGGCAAATTGCCCAAATTCTGGACCTAAGGGAGGACGAGGCACCTGCTCAGGAGCACTCCATTGTCTTCAAATGGGTAAAATGTCCTTCCCAGCATTTCCCTAATCACAGGGAATTTGTGATGATTATGTCTAAGCACTGGGAACACCCTGAAAAGCGCTTCCCAGGAAGGAAGAAGCTATTCATTCTCTATCCCTTTAGCCGACACCTTGTTGATAAATGGGCAGAATTCCCTAATGTGGATCCACCAGATTCTCGCCTGTCTTCCAAGACAGTCTTATCTCTGCTGAACAGTGCATCTCTTAAAGATTCTACCGATAGACAGATTGAATCCTTGGCTAAGTCAGCCTTTGAATCAGCTGGCACCTCTGTCTGTCCCATATTTGCCTCCACCTGGGTATCAAAATCCATGTCTGCCTGGGTAAGAATGCTTTGTTAGGGTATTCTAGGCTTCTTCGGATGAGATGCCAAATCTGGTAGATCAGACTGCCCATGCCGGCAAATGTCTTGTGACCATTTCCTTTTGATGTGTATGGTTGATCCGCCACGGCTACCAGCAACATCGTTGCTATACACCACATTCTCTGGTCTCTCTGGCTTTGCCTTCCAAGGACCTAGACCTTTTGGATCCAAGCTGGATCAAATAATTTTCGATGTCCCGGCGGGAAAAGCACCTCGCTTCCCCGGTTCATGTCAAAAGTCCTTTTAATAGGAAAAGGTAGCCTCAATCTCGAGAGAAATAGTGACTTCTGGCTACAAAATCGACTTTTCTTCTCCTCCAGGAAGACGTTTCCTTCCTTTATTTTTTGACCTCAAGCGATTGAAATATCACGTTCAGATCTGCCTTTCAGGACCGAGTCCCTATGTTCGGTAATCACTTCCATGGAACCGGGACAATTTCTTCACTTTCTTGTTTGTGTGCAGCATCAGAGGTCCCAATGGTTTGCGATCCAGGAGGATCTTTATCAGTTCACACCGCTCTCTTTCGACCTGGCCTCTGCTCCCAGACTATTCACGTCATGACAGCTGTCATGGACATCCTTCATTCCAAAGGGATTCTCATATTTCCCTACTTGGACGATCTTCTGATCAAGGAACCGTCCAGCCGAGACTGCGACCAGAGTCTTCAGTTTACTCTGGACGCTATGGTCCATCTCGGCTGGATTATCAACAGAGAGAGGTTCTCCCTCACCCTTGCCCAGCACCTGGTGTTTCTAGGTTTAAGGTTCGACACGACCCAAGCCTGTGTCTTCCTTCCAAAGGAGAGGTTTTTTCCCTCTTCCAGGGGACCCGTACTCTAAAGCGACCACCTTCTCCCCCCCTTCGGTCTTGCAGGAGAGTTCTAGGGAAAAGGATTGCCGCAGTTGAAGCCTTTCCTTTTGCCCATTTCCATACCCGTCCTCTTCTGCTGGCCTTCTGGTCGTCTTCAAACAAGAGGTCCGTCTCCCCGGACAGTCCCATGCTTCTACCTCTCTTGGTGAGGCAGTCCCTCACCTGGTGACGCCATCGGCATCAGTTTTATGAAGAAAGTTCTCCCTTCCTCTCCGGTGGCAGGTCTTCACCAACGACGCCAGTCTCCTCAGTTAGGCAGCTGTTTTTTCTTCGTCACACAGTGCAGTGCCGCTGAACCGCCCAAGAGGCCGCTCTCTCCCATCAATCTCCCGGGGATCAGGGCAAGTTGCTTTGCTCTTCGCCACTGGCATACCCTCCTTCTGAGCCAGCTGGTCCGCATACAGTCAGACAACGCCACGGCCGTGGCTCGCATAAATCTTTGAGGTGGAACTCGCAACAAACAGGTTGTGATAGAGGTAACAAGGATTCTGCGATGAGCAGAACATCACGTTTACACCATATCAACCGTGCACATTCTGGGGGTAGAAAATCGGGCAGCTGATTTTCTGAGCCATTAGGTCATTGCTTCGGGCGCGTGGTCGTTCAGCCCCGCCATCTTCACCCAGATATGCAGAAATGGGATGAACCACAAGGTTTCTTGGTTCTTTGCCAGGTCCCAGGATCCGCTAGCCATCTGTTACGAGGCTCGAGTAATATCGTGGTCACAATTCCAACTGCCTTATTTTTTCCGCCTCTCCCTTTGACCCGAGAGTCGTAAAAGGCATTAAGGCAGAAGGGATCCCTGTAATCCTGATATCTCAACTAGCCAAGAAGTGCCTGGTGAACATACTCATGGACGCCACCTGGAAGCTTCCAGGCCGTCCAGATCCTCTCGTTCAAAGCCCCCTCTTCCTCCAGAGTTCACAGTCTGAGTTTAAGAGCATGGCCGTTCAGGCCGTAGTCCTCAGGGAGGCTGTTTTTTTCCATCAGGTCACTCAGACCATGATTAGGGACAGAAAACCAGTATCCATGTGTATCTACTACAGATACTAAAAGGCTTTCTTCTGGTGGGAGAGAGGACAAGGGTTTGGTCCCTATGTCCTGTTTTCTTCCTTCCATTCTTGGTCTTCTACAAGGTGGGTCTTGACTCTGGTCTATCATTCTGTCAAATCTTTTCCAAAGAAATCTGGCTTCTCGTTCCCAGGTAAAGACCTTTCTTCAAGGAGTCGCCCACCTGGCACCTCCTTATGTCTTCTGATAGATCCATGGGATTTTAACCTTGTCTTTGGCGTCCTCCTGCTGAGCCCATTCAAAACATCACGTTTTCTCTCCTGTTATGGAAAGTTGTCTTCTTAGTTGCATTACGTCCATCAGAAGAGTTCCCGACTTAGCGGCATTGTCCTGCCGTTCCTGATCCTACATCAGGACAAGGTAGTTCTCAGGCCTGTTCCTCTTTTCTACCTTAGGTGGTCTTTTCATTTCACATTAATGAAGACATTGTCCTTCCTTCTCTGTGTTTCTCTCTGGTCCATTCCCTGGAGAAGTCCCTCCACAAGCTGGATCCAGTCAGAGCTATCCGAGTCTACTTTTCAAGGACTGATCCCTTTTGCCAATCTGACGCCGTTTGTCAGGTCGTCGTAACGGGCTCCCAGCTTCTACATTCACTATTGCCTTTGGGTTCGTTCGTTGTGAGTACCAAAAATCCCTCTATTACACCCGATGTCGGAAAGAGGTTAATTACATGTGTCATTGGGAAACACAAAAGACTATGGACATTCAAATGCAGTCTCGTCTAGTCCACTGCTGTCTACAGACATTTGTGATTGACAGAAGCTTCTGAGGATGTAGAAGAGCGCACACTGTACACACACCTGGGTAACACAGGCTTTATGAAGCACCACCCAAGAGGCTCCACCAGCTCTGGTAAAGTGAGCTGTAACTCAGAATGGAAAAGCCTTGGCTTTGCCAAAATATGTCTTACCCACACCCAATACGAGGGCCGCCCAGTATGATCAAAAGAGGTGGGACATTACTATATAGTGTTGATCTAACACTTTGCACAGCACTGTGTCAGATCAGCGGTCTGACAGGCAGTGCTGGAGGCTCGCAAGCCACCTCCCTGCAGGACCCGGAAGGACCCCCGCGGCCATCTTGGATCTGGGGCCTGCAGGGAGGAGAACCGAGGAGACTCTCGGAACAACGCGATCACATCTGTTCTGAGGGTCTCAGGGAAGCACGCATGTTTGATCGCATTGTTCCGGGGGTTAATGTGCCCGGAGCGGTCCGTGACACAAAGTGCCGGATGTCAGGTGTGATAGTCAGCTGACACCCGGCCGCGCTCCCCCCATGAGCGCGGCTGATTGCATAGTACATCTAATGTCAGAAAGGGGTTATGTGCTTGTGGTAACTCAAGGCGAAAAGTCACAGGATTAATGATAGCGACCACCTTATACGGACCAACGAACATCGGCCCCCATTTCCAGGAAGGGACTTTTAACTAATATTTCTGGTAGAGAACAAGAAAGTCATTTACATACAGGTCCAGATCTGGGAAAAAAAAAATTATTTTTTTTTTATCAGCCACACGTTTATATCTGTCCCCCAAAACCTTGAGGTTGTTCTGAACCCTTTACCATACAGAAGAGGGCGACGAAGAAAAAAGTTCCTCACCAGTAACCCTGAAGACCAATCCCTACTGAAAGTATAAAACTGAGGGTGAAAACCGTATGCACCAGTGGATTCATGCTGACGACTGTTTGATGCAAATCGAGCTAAAGGTAAGGGTACCGTCACACATTGAAATTTTCATCGCTGCGACGGCACGATTCGTGACGTCGCAGCGTCGTATAATCATCGCTCCAGCGTCGTAGACTGCGGTCACACGTTGCAATCACGGCGCTGGAGCGATGCCGAAGTCCCCGGGTAACCAGGGTAAACATCGGGTAACTAAGCGCAGGGCCGCGCTTAGTAACCTGATGTTTACCCTGGTTACCAGCGTAAACGTAAAAAAACAAACAGTACATACTCACCCGTCGGTGTCCTTCAGGTCCTTTGCCGTCTGCTTCCTGCTCTGAGTGCAGCCGTACAGTGAGAGCAGAGCGCAGCACCGCTGCGCTCTGCTCTCACTTTCCGGCCGGCACTCAGAGCAGGAAGCAGACGGCAAGGGACCTGAAGGACACCGACGGGTGAGTATGTACGGTTTGTTTTTTTACGTTTACGCTTGTAACCAGGGTAAACATCGGGTTACTAAGCGCAGCCCTGCGCTTAGTTACCCGATGTTTACCCTGGTTACAAGCGAAGACATCGCTGGATCGCTGTCACACACAACGATCCAGCGATGTCAGCGGGTGATCAAGCGACGAAAGAAAGTTCCAAACGATGTGCTACGACGTACGATTCTCAGCAGAGTGTCTGATCGCAGTAGCGTGTCAGACACAGCGATATCGTAACGATATCGCTAGAACGTCACGAATCGTAACGTCATAGCGATGGAAATTTCAATGTGTGACGGTACCCTAAGTAAGATGACCAATTTTTTTTCCAAAACAAAACATCTAGGGTTGGTCTTCAAGCTTTGAGGTATGCGTTTGATCTGACAGTTCAATTGAGGATGAATGGCTGAGGAAAAAAGATAGAGGCACCCCCAGGCAGGAACAAAAAGCCCTTCAAAATTTAAATACAAACTGTGTCCCCCTATCTGAAACCACACGGTTGAAAACCCCATGAAGCTTTACAAGCTCACTGATAAACACTTGAGCCAAGGTTTTGGCATTCGGAAGAGCCAGTTAGGCAATGAAGTGTGCCTTCTAAATCTGTCCATCACTTCTGAGATCACAGTTTTTCCCACGGATGAAAGGTCGGTAATAAAATCCATAACTAACTGTACGAGAGACTCGGATGGACAAGTATGTGGGTTCTTAGAACATACACAAATATTGCACGTAGACACAAAATCAACAACATCATGATGTAACCTTGGCCACCAAAAACGACAAGAAAGAAGGTCCAAAGTTGCTTTGCTACCCGGATGACCTGCCAGTACCTAGCAATGATGTTCTCCTAAAATTTTAAGATGCAAATTCAAAGGCACAAAAATTTTTCTTGAGAGACAGAAAGCAAGGGCGCCATCCTGAGTTTTCAACACCTCCCCGTCAAGATAAGAGCAAACAATGGAAATGACCTTTCCCTCTTGTAGAATAGGAACAGAGTCATCCGAACTATCTTCCCCGGTGAAACTCACAGACAAGGCATCAGCCCTGCAGTGCAGATTCAAAGCATTTTTTCCTTGCGCTGCTGGCAGACCCACGTAGATGGACTCAAGAGATGGAGGAGTCCAGGATGCAATGTTTATTCAAATGGTTACAAAGTCAAAGTGTTTCGAAGTTATCCAACTTCTTGCTCTGGACATAAGCAAGGGTTTTATTACTTGATGTTCTGAACCCCAGAATGGTAAGTGACAAATAAATTAAACCTATTAAAATATAAAGACCTCCTTGCTTATTTCGGAGTGAGACGTTTAGCCGACTCCAGGTACAACAGATTTTTATGGTCGGTAATCACCATGATCTGATGAGCTGCTGCCTCTAGAAAATGACGTCACTCCTCGAAAGCCAACTTAATAGACAAAAGTTCTCTATTTCAAATATCATATTTTTTTTTCTTCCAGCGTTACTTTTTATGAGAAAAAATGCACATGGACACCACTTACCCAGAGACGACCCCTGTGATAAAACGCCCTCAACCACCACCCACGCATCAACCTCAACAATGAATGGTTGAGAAACATTGGGCTGAATAAGTACAGGTGCAGTAGTTAAACATTTCTTCAGGGAAATAAATGCCCAAGGGACAAGGACAGACGGACCAATTAGAAATATCCGTGCTCTTTTTGGTCATGTCAGTGAGAGGTTTGACAATCGAAGAAAAGTTTTGGATAAACTTTCGATAATAATTCGCAAACCACAGAAAATGTAAGGCTTTCAGATATTCCGGGGGATCCCATTCCAGTACTGAGCAGACTTTATCAGAGAGCATCCAGAAACTTGAAGACTATACTAAGTATCCTAAAAATTGCACCTCCTGTAAGACTGTGAAGATCTGAGGTTGAGGGTTGTAATAATCGCCTAGGCAGGTTAACGATGCAACTAGTTTTTATTCCTTATGTCCATGGTTGTACAACAAATCCAGGTAGATGGCCAAAATACAATGTCCTCACTCCACAATTTCCCAACCTGGGATTGGTAATTCCACTGCCCCTGTACCGGGCAATACCCACTATCTCACAAATTTTGGTTGGCCCACAGCTTTTGGTATCTCCAGCTGGTATAGTGTGCATTCACACTACGTGTTAGGTGTTGAGTTCCCGCCGCTGCACAGGGGAAATCTCAAACCACCTCCGCCGCGGTCTCCCATTCTTCTCCAGCCGCAGTGGAGCCTGATCAGCAGAGACGTCGGTCCCAGCATCTGGCTCAGGCAGATACTGTGTGCTTGGTTACTGCTGATCTTCCAGGCTCAGTCATTGTAACCAGCACTGATCAGCGGCAAGCAGACGCTCCTGGGACTAAGTCCTGCTTTTCCTCTACTAAGCATGCCCAAGGGACGACCTCTCATTGGAGGTCGGGGGTCACATGCTCAAGTCCTGTAGCAGCTCCTATTGGACAACTAGGAAGGTCCCGGAGAGCTTCCTTTATAAAAGGTTTGCATGGCCGCACGGCCATGCGCTAGTATAAATTTAATAACGTGTGTGTAGATGGATGTATGTTGATGGATGAAAGCTCCATAATCATTCCTTGTATTGATGACTGTTCGCGAATGGTTGAAGCTACTTAGCGCCCGACAGTGCAACCTGCACACGTTTCAGCGTCTAATCGCAGTGCCCGCTTGTACGGCACCGTGCGCAATCAATGCGCTTTCCTGACAGCCAGTCAGTGTAGAGAGGGAACTCCCGCTTGGACTCAGCATCTGACTCAGGGATTCCTCAGGCGCGGGCTCAAAAGCCACCGAGGGTCAGAGTGAGACCAATCACCAGTTTAGTGGGGGTGATTCATAGGGATCCCACTAGTGTCTTTCAGCTGCACCCTGTGACTGCTCACAGCGCGCAGTGTACAGGTCCTTCTCAAAAAATTAGCATATAGTGTTAAATTTCATTATTTACCATAATGTAATGATTACAATTAAACTTTCATATATTATAGATTCATTATCCACCAACTGAAATTTGTCAGGTCTTTTATTGTTTTAATACTGATGATTTTGGCATACAACTCCTGATAACCCAAAAAACCTGTCTCAATAAATTAGCATATTTCACCCGTCCAATCAAATAAAAGTGTTTTTTAATAACAAACAAAAAAACCATCAAATAATGTTCAGTTATGCACTCAATACTTGGTCGGGAATCCTTTGGCAGAAATGACTGCTTCAATGCGGCGTGGCATGGAGGCAATCAGCCTGTGACACTGCTGAGATGTTATGGAGGCCCAGGATGCTTCAATAGCGGCCTTAAGCTCATCCAGAGTGTTGGGTCTTGCGTCTCTCAACTTTCTCTTCACAATATCCCACAGATTCTCTATGGGGTTCAGGTCAGGAGAGTTGGCAGGCCAATTGAGCACAGTAATACCATGGTCAGTAAACCATTTACCAGTGGTTTTGGCACTGTGAGCAGGTGCCAGGTCGTGCTGAAAAATGAAATCTTCATCTCCATAAAGCATTTCAGCCGATGGAAGCATGAAGTGCTCCAAAATCTCCTGATAGCTAGCTGCATTGACCCTGCCCTTGATGAAACACAGTGGACCAACACCAGCAGCTGACATGGCACCCCACACCATCACTGACTGTGGGTACTTGACACTGGACTTCAGGCATTTTGGCATTTCCTTCTCCCCAGTCTTCCTCCAGACTCTGGCACCTTGATTTCCGAATGACATGCAAAATTTGCTTTCATCAGAAAAAAGTACTTGGGACCACTTAGCAACAGTCCAGTGCTGCTTCTCTGTAGCCCAGGTCAGGCGCTTCTGCCGCTGTTTATGGTTCAAAAGTGGCTTTACCTGGGGAATGCGGCACCTGTAGCCCATTTCCTGCACACGCCTGTGCACGGTGGCTCTGGATGTTTCCACACCAGACTCAGTCCACTGCTTCCTCAGGTTCCCCAAGGTCTGGAATCGGTCCTTCTCCACAATCTTCCTCAGGGTCCGGTCACCTCTTCTCGTTGTACAGCGTTTTCTGCCACATTGTTTCCTTCCAACAGACTTACCATTGAGGTGCCTTGATACAGCACTCTGGGAACAGCCTATTTGTTGAGAAATTTCTTTCTGGGTCTTACCCTCTTGCTTGAGGGTGTCAATGATGGCCTTCTTGACATCTGTCAGGTCGCTAGTCTTACCCATGATGGGGGTTTTGAGTAATGAACCAGGCAGGGAGTTTTTAAAAGCCTCAGGTATCTTTTGCATGTGTTTAGAGTTAATTAGTTGATTCAGAAGATTAGGGTAATAGGTCGTTTAGAGAACCTTTTCTTGATATGCTAATTTATTGAGACAGGTTTTTTGGGTTATCAGGAGTTGTATGGCAAAATCATCAGTATTAAAACAATAAAAGACCTGACAAATTTCAGTTGGTGGATAATGAATCTATAATATATGAAAGTTTAATTGTAATCATTACATTATGGTAAATAATGAAATTTAACACTATATGCTAATTTTTTGAGAAGGACCTGTATTTATGGCGACTCTGTGAAGCAACAGAGTTCACTTCTATTCACACTGGGTGAGGTCTAAGCCACGTGTGAGCAAGCGTCCATCAGCCATTACTCAGCAGCAGGTGTCATCTCTGCACGGTGGACCCCGGACTGTGAACGCACCTCATATTCTTTAATATTATTTGGTGCGTTCCGCCAGTCCTAACACTATGTTCCTCCAGATAATGAATATCACAACTGTGATACCCCTCCAGCCAACAACCAATAGGCCATCCATCCATGTCCTCCAGGATGACATCTTCGAGCCTCTCCCTCTGAAGTCATTCTGCCTTACCTGACTAAACACGTGGCTCCTTCCTCCCTCCCTGGGATCATCCCCCTAAATGGGTAGAAGTGTATACACCCTCCCCCTTATACATTTGCTTTTAGCTAAAAGAATGAAGAATATTACAGCATCCCATCACTTGGGCTTGCATGTGAGATCCCCTGTAGTGACAGCTCCCCTGGGACTACTATCCCCATCGACACAATGGGCCTAGTTGCTGGAAGCACAATGGCTTGAGACGCTGAGATACTGATGAGATTAGTAGAGAGATTGCTTTACCTTAGGGTACCGTCACACAGTGCCATTTTCATCGCTACGACGGCACGATTCGTGACGTTGCAGCGTCGTATAATTATCGCTCCAGCGTCGTAGACTGCGGTCACACGTTGCAATACACGGCGCTGGAGCGATAATTTCATGACGTATTTGCGATGTAGAAGCCGTTGGTTACTGTGCGCACATCGTATACAACCTGTGTCACACGATGCAATCATGCCGCCACAGCGGGACACTAGACGACGAAAGAAAGTTTCAAACGATCTGCTACGACGTACGATTCTCAGCGGGGTTCCGGATCGCAGTAGCGTGTCAGACACTACGATATCGTAACGATATCGCTAGAACGTCACGAATCGTGCCGTCGTAGCGATGAAAATGGCACTGTGTGACGGTACCCTTAATGACCGCCAATATGTCTTTTTACTGACATAAAATATAAAAGAATAGCATACACATTCAAGTGAATCTAGCAACTGTCGGCTGACAACTTGCTGTACACTATAGTTGACAACTTGCTGTATCAGCCAAGATCAATGTTGGCACGTTCATATCTGTTTAACCCCTTACATGCTGCTGTCAATAGGGACTACATCATATAAATGGTTAATAGAGTGTGAGGGCTCCCTCTTTAACCCCATCGGCACCCTGAGTTCATGATTCTGTTGCCAATTATCGTCCTTAGAGTCTATAGTGACCTGTTAAGAAGTTAGCAATATTTAAGTGGTAAAAACACATTTTTTTCATTCCTGTCATGCTACTTTGCATTCATTCCTTAAAGGGAATCTGTCACCTCATTTTGGCCCTATAAACTGCGGCCACCGCCATCAGGGGCTTATCTACAGCATTCTGTAATGCCGTAGATAAGCCCCTGATGTAACCTGAAAGATAAGAAAAACAAGTTAGATTATACTCACCCAGGGGCGGTCCGATCCGATGGGCGTCGCAGGTCCGGGGCCTCCCATCTTCATACGATGTCGTCCTCTTCTTTGCTTCCTGTCGCGGCTCCTGCACAGGTGTACTTTATTTGAGCAAAGTACTGCAGTGCACAGGCGCCGGGAAAGGTCAGAGAGGCCCGGCGCCTGTGCACTGCAGTACTTTACGCTGCACTCAACGGGGCAAATCAGTACGCTTTCCAGGATCCGTAACAGAAGCAAGGACGATGATGACATTGTATGAAGATGGGAGGCGCCGAACCCGTGACGCCCATCGGACCGGACCGCACCGCACCGCCCCTGGGTGAATGTAATCTAACTTGTTTTTCTTATCTTTCAGGTTACATCGGGGCTTATCTACAGCATTACAGAATGCTGTAGATAAGCCCCTGATGGCGGATGGAGTGTGTGTGAGTGTGTGAGCGTGTGAATGTGAGTGTGTGAATGTCAGTGTGTGAATGTGAGTGTGTGAATGTCAGTGTGAGTGTGTGAGTTTGAATGTGAGTGTGAAATGTAATTGTGAGTGTAATAGTGTGAATGTATGTGTGAATGTGAGTGTGTAAGTGAATGTGAGAGCGTGAGTGAGAGAGTGAATGTGAGTGTAAATGTGAGAGTGTAAGTGTGAGAATGTGAGTGTGTGCGTGTGTTGCGTATGGCACATACAGTGTGTGTGTGTGGTGCGACGTTGTTTCACTGGTGGTACCATGCAATAGCTTGGTGCCAGCAGCAGTTTTCATATTGAGACACCCATCACTTTACATATTGAGACACAGGAACATCATGGGAATCGCCCCTGGAAGCATTTCTGACTCCAAGTTCACAGCTGCGCAGTGAATCATTTTCCAACGGCTGCCGGGAGGGGAGGGTGCCCCGGTGGTCTGGATCCGAGCGGCGTCCGGGATCCCAGTGGCAGTCGGGGTCCCATCGGCGGTCGGGATCCCAGTGGCGGCCTGGATCCCAGAGGCGGACTGGATTCCAGCGGTGGGGAGGGGTCCTTGTGGCGTGGGGTTCTTGCGGCGGGGGAGTCCAAGCAGTGGGGGGTCCAGGGATGACCTGCTGGTGGTACTGCGCAAGGGCCTGGTACCACCAGCGGGTGCCATATTGGAATACCCATGTCAGTGACACACACACACACATATATATATATATATATATATATATACTCTGTATATATTTATATTTCATAGAGAGTTCAATTGTCGGCTTTTGCTATATCATTACCGAACCCGACAGGATATGAGACATGGTTTACATACAGTAGACCATTGCATATCCGATATCTATGTATATAATCGTCTAAGGGGCACTTCCGTCTGTTTGTCTGTCTGTCACGGAAATCCCGAGTCGCAAATTGGTCGCGGCCGGCGACCAATCAGTGCCCCCTCCAGTCAGCGCTCACACAGGGTTAATGGCTGCGTTACACCGCGTTATGCCGCGGTGTAACGCAGTCCGTTAATGCTGCTATTAACCCTGTGTGACCAACCTTTTACTATTGATGCTGCCTATGCAGCATCAATAGTAAAAGATTTAATGTTAAAAATAATTAAAAAAATAAAAATTCATTATATATTCACCTTCTGGCGCCTTTCCCGCTCCTCGCGACGCTCCTGGTCATGCATTGCGATCTTGTGAGATGATGACGTAGCGGTCTCGCGAGACCGCACGTCATCATCTCGCAAGACCGCAATGCATTCTTGGGACCGGAGCGTCATGAGGAGCATCGCTAAACGCCTCGCCTGCATCCGGGGGCCGCCGGGAGGTGAGTATATAACACTTTTTTATTTTAATTCTTTTTTTTAACAGGGATATGGTGCCCACATTGCTATATACTACGTGGGCTGTGTTATATACTACGTGGGCTGTGTTATATGCTGCGTAGGCTGTGCTATATACTACGTAGCTGTGCAATATACATGGCTGGGCAATATACTACGTGGCTGTGCTATATACTACGTGGCTGTGTTATATACTACGTGGGCTGTGTTATATACTATGTGGGCTGTGTTATATACTACGTGGCCTGTGTTATATACTACGTGGGCTGTGCTATATACTGCGTGGGCTGTGTTATACAATGCGTGGACTGTGCTATATACTATGTGGGCTGTTATACACTGCGTGGGCTGTGTTGTATACTACGTGGGCTGTGTTATACACTGCGTGGGCTGTGCTATATACTACGTGGGCTGTGTTATACACTGCGTGGCTGTGCTATATACTGCATGGGCTGTGCTATATACGTGGGCTGTGCTATATACTACGTGGGCTGTGCTATATACTACGACGTGGCTGTGCTATATACTACGTGCCTGTGCTATATACTATGTGGCTGTGCTATATACTGCATGAGCTGTGTTATATACTGCGTCTCTGTGCTATATACTACGTGGGCTGTGCAATATATTACGTGGCTGGGCAATATACTACATGGCTGTGTTATATACTGCGTGAGCTGTGCTATATACTACGTGAGCTGTGCTATATACTACGTGGGCTGTGTTATATACTACGTGGGCTGTGTTATACACTGCGTGGGCTGTGCTATATACTACGTAGCTGTGCAATATACATGGCTGGGCAATATACTACGTGGCTGTGCTATATACTACGTGGCTGTGTTATATACTACATGGGCTGTGTTAAATACTACATGGCCTGTGTTATATACTATGTGGGCTGTGTTATATAATACGTGGGCTGTGTAATATACTGCGTGGGCTGTGTTTTACAATGTGTGGGCTGTGCTATATACTATGTGGGCTGTTATACACTGCGTGGGCTGTGTTATATACTACGTGGGCTGTGCTATATACTATGTGGGCTGTGTTATACACTGCGTGGGCTGTGCTATATACTATGTGGGCTGTGTTATACACTGCGTGGCTGTGCTATATACTGCGTGGGCTGTGCTATATACTACGTGGGCTGCGCTATATACTACGTGGCTGTGCTATATACTACGTGGCTGTGTTATATGCTACGTGGCTGTGGTATATGCTACGTGGGCTGTGTTATACGCTACTTGGCTGTGGTATATTTCTCTGCTGTATCTGTGCATCATGAATCGTGCTATGTGTTAAAGAGGGGGGCCCACTGAGACTCTTTCGCCCGGGGCCCTCAAAAACCTGGAGCCGGCCCTGGCTTCACTGATTGGTCACGCCCGGCCAGCCGGCCGCGAACAATCAGAGACAGGCGCAGTCGAATTGACACGGAATTTGAACCACGCTTCGCTAATTGGTCGCTCCCGGCCGGCCGAATCGTGTATAAATTGTATTATTCTGAAAACTTCATAAATAAACTACATAGATATTCTAGAATACCCGATGCGTTAGAATCGGGCCACCATCTAGTATTATTATATATCCCTCCCTAATAATGTTAGTAGTGTGTGTGTAAAATTTGGGAGCTGTAGGTGTTAAATTGAAGGATTAATTCACGGAATAAACTGGCGTGGGCTCCCGCGCAATTATCTCCGCCAGAGAGGGAAAGCCAGTGACTGAGGGCAGATATTAAAAGCCTAGAGAGGGACCATGGTTATTGGCCCCCCTGGCTAAAAACATCTGCCCCCAGCCACCCCAGAAAAGGCGCATCTGTAAGATGCGACTATTCCGGCACTTAGCCTCTCTCTTCCCATTGCCCTGTAGCAGTGGCATATGGGGTAATAAGGGGTTAATGTCACCTTGCTATTGTATTTTTTCCTTAAAAGAATTTACACATGTTTTGCCTCCAGTTCCACTGTTTCAGATATATTCTCATGGGATATTATATACAAACACTTTGTGGCAGAATACAGCGGATGTTACCACGCTAGTCCTTTTGGGGCTTTAGATTTCCCTTTTTTTCCACGTTGAGTCTTCAGCTTCTTTCTTTGTCTCGGGTGCATCCATACGGGGTACTGCCCGTGCTCATCTCGGAGAGTTTTCTTGTTTCGTTTTCCATCTGTTTCCATCTTCGAAGTTTCACCTTCTGCAGCTTCCACAGCAGCTTTCTCCTTCACTTTCTCAGCTGTCACTACAGTTGTTATGTCTTTCACATCCTCCATTAACACGTCTACATTTGCTTTTGCTAACCCATTTTTTAAGCGAGCAAGTTCTTTTGGGGCATTTTTCTTTCTCTTCTCGGCCCGCATCTTCCTCTTCCATTTGCTTCTTAAACTTTTAGCCATTTTTCCTCTGCAGCACAGCGCACTTCTCCACGACCTCCGCACAACACGCAGGTCCCACGCTGCACAGTGGACTGCCCCAGATACGCTCAAAGCTAGGGAAAGGTCAAGGTGCGCTCTCAATCGGCACTAGAGGTAAAACTGAGAACAACACAATGTCTTCTAACAGAATGGCCCCGCCGCCATTTTCTGGAAGTCTACCCCTGACTGAGCGTTTTGTGCGGGGGTCGTGGAGAAGTGCGCTGTGCTGCAGAGGAAAAATGGCTAAAAGTTTAAGAAGCAAATGGAAGAGGAAGATGCTGGCCGAGAAGAGAAAGAAAAATGCCCCAAAAGAACTTGCTCGCTTAAAAAATGTGTTAGCAAAAGCAAATGTAGACGTGTTAATGGAGGATGTGAAAGACATAACAACTGTAGTGACAGCTGAGAAAGTGAAGGAGAAAGCTGCTGTGGAAGCTGCAGAAGGTGAAACTTCGAAGATGGAAACAGATGGAAAACGAAACAAGAAAACTCTCCGAGATGAGCTCGGGCAGTACCCCGTATGGATGCACCCGAGACAAAGAAAGAAGCTGAAGACTCAACGTGGAAAAAAAGGAAAATCTAAAGCCCCAAAAGGACAAGCGTGGTAACATCCGCTGTATTCTGCCACAAAGTGTTTGTATATAATATTCCATGGGAATGTATTTTTTCCTTGCTTTTTTATTTTGGAATTTGTTTTACAGGAGAACGAGGGCTTCGCTTGGATTCAGCGTGCAATCAAGATGTTGAAACCTGTGTGTTTATTTATTTCATTAAATGACTTTATTCTTAATGTGTGTGTGTTTTTTTTTAACCCTTTGAGACTATTGGATTAATAATTATTACCCCATATACTAATGCTACAGGGCAGTGGGAAGAGAGAGGCTAAGTGCCAGAATAGGCGCATTTTACAGATGCGCCTTTTCTGGGGTGGCTGGGGGCAGATGTTTTTAGCCAGCGGGGGCCAATAACCATGGTCCCTCTCCACGCTATTAATATCTGCCCTCAGTCACTGGCTTTCCCTCTCTGGCGGAGAAAATTGTGCGGGAGCCCACGTCAGTTTTTTTTCCGTGAATTAATCCTTTAATTTAACACCTACAGCTCCCAAGTTTTACACACACACACTACTAACATTATTAGGGAGGGATATATAAAAATATATCGGATATACAATGGTTTACTGTATGTAAACCATGTCTCATATCCTGTCAGGTTCGGTAAGGATATAACAAAAGACGACAATTGAATTACCGGTATATGGGCCTGGCTTTCATGGTGGGTAGGTCAGAGATGGGCGGGACGCCTTCCCACCATATCTCCACCTCCAGGGTGTGGCTGGAGGGAGTTAAATATCCAGCTATTTCTTTTCTCTGTCTGTGTTGTATGGAGGTAGAAAGACTCATGACTGCTAGCTCTTGCTAGAGCTGCCATAGGTGTTGTCCCTGAGGCACTGGGCAGGACTTATATTAACTTTCTATTTTCATTTGAGCCAGACAGGCTATTTTTCTGTTACCAGTTTGGCTTTTGTTTTATGATGCAATAAACCACCCAGAGACTTGAACCACACGTGAGCCTGTGTCTACCTCGAGGAGCAGCTAAGTGAGCCGACCTTCCACAGTATACATAAGATGCAACCAGCATGCCTTCTTCTGCTTGCTGTCACTGAATGTAAACATTGATTCCTGAAGATTAACTGACGAGCAAGCAAATCACAAATAAAGCACAGCAAGCAAATATCTAATAAAACACAATATCAACGCAACCGGTGCTTTGTGCTGGAAAAGTCTGTATCCAGTGGACTCCACTCAATGGGCATTGGTCCAATAGTTTTAAGTCCGTGGCTAGTTCCTCACAACGACGAATACATATTTTTAAAGTTTGGCATACAGTTTATACGCCCATAACATCAGTTCTACCTGCCTGACGTGTACCTGATGTGTCTCAAAATTGGGTGAGGAAGTCAAAATGTCATCTAAACATATCACAAATATGCCTACCGGATGACAAAAAAAATGTCATTAATGAAATGTTGGAAAACGGCAGGAGCATTAGTCAGACCAAATAGAATGACAAGATTTTCAACAAGCCCTTCAGGAGTATAAGGCTATGTGCCCACATTCAGGAAAGTGTGCAGAATTTTCCTTAGCAAATCCGGACTACTTTTGCAGGAAATCCGCAAGCGTATTTTTTGAGTTTTTCTCGCGTTTTTTGCTGATTTTTTTGTGTTTTTTCCCGGAACTTACCAATGCAATAATATAGCGGGAAATTCGCAAAATATCTGTAAAATTAATGAACATGCTGTGTTTTTTTCCACAATGCATTTTTATGGCGGAAAAAAACGCAACATGTGCAGAAAAATTGCAGAATGCATTAAAAATGATAGAATGCTTAATGTAAGCATTTTTAAAGCACTTTTGCAGCGGAAAACCGCTGAAAAAACGTTAAAAATCCACAAAGTGTGCACATAGCCTAAAAGAGAGTTTTCCACTCATTCCCTTCCCTGATTCTAATCAGATAATGATTATAGCCCCCTCTGAGTAAAGGTACCTTCACACTAAGCGACTTTACAACGATAACGATAGCGATCCGTGACGTTGCAGCGTCCTGGATAGCGATATCGTTGTGTTTGACACGCAGCAGCGATCAGGATCCCGCTGTGAGATCGCTGGTCGTTGCTGAAAGTCCAGAACTTTATTTCGTCGCTGGATCTCCCGCTGACATCGCTGAATCGGTGTGTGTGACACCGATCCAGCGATGTCTTCACTGGTAACCAGGGTAAACATCGGGTTACTAAGCGCAGGGCCGCGCTTAGTAACCCGATGTTTACCCTGGTTACCATTGTAAAAGTAAAAAAAAAACCCACATACTCACACATTCCAGTGCCCGGTGTCCGCTTCCCTGCACTCCTCCTGCATCCTGTGTAAGTGCCGGCCGTAAAGCAGAGCGGTGACGTCACCGCTCTGCTCTGTGGGAGATGCTGGAGATGTTCGGCGCTGACACAGGATGCAGGAGGAGTGCAGGGAAGCGGACGCCGGGAACCGGAATGTGAGCGGCCCTGCGCTTAGTAACCCGATGTTTACCCTGGTTACCAGGGGACTTCGGCATCGTTGGTCGCTAGAGAGCAGTCTGTGTGACAGCTCTCCAGCGACCACACAACGACTAAACAGCCACGCTGCAGCGATCGGCATTGTTGTCTGTATCGCTGCAGCGTCGCTTAGTGTGAAGGTACCTTTACTTGGAAAATTATTTAGCACCAACCATCTGATTAAATAAATCAGGAATGAGCAACAGGGGATAAAGGACTTGGATCGTAATCCCATAAAACTCTAAACAAGGATGCAGACCCCCATCTTTTTTCTTGTAAGCTCTTTCGGGCAGGGTCATCATTATTTTGCTTTAATTATTGTATTACTTTGAATGTTGTTACTTATGACTTGTACATGAACTGTTGTATTGTAAAGCGCTGCAGAATATGTTGGCACTATACAAATAAAAGATTATTATTATTAATATTTTTCTTGACAAACCCTGATGCCACGGAAGGAGAGGAGGGTCTAATATGTCACTTTGAAAGACTTTCGGTAATATAATAATTCATAACCTGTCTTTCAGGGCCAGAAAGATTGTACAATCTAGTTTTGGGTAGTGTTTCTCCAGGGAGCAAGTTAAAGGGGCAATCATAAGCTGGGGAGGGAGGGGGGCAATTCTTGCCACCCCTTTTCTGAGAAACATTCTCAGAGCTGGACAGAAAAGAGGGTAAGGATTTAGTGAAGATGCTAGAGACAAGAGTATTCTGGCAGTTAATCTTACAGAAACACTCCACCTATCTCCCTCGACTGCCAAACAGCAATACCATATATACTTCGAGTATAAGCCGATGCACCTAATTTTGCCACGGAAAACTGGGTAAGGCTATGTGCACACGTCAGGATTTCTTGCAGAAATTTCCTGAACAAAGCCGGACATTTTCTGCAAGAAATCCGCATGTGTTTTTTTTTGTTTGCGTTTTTGATGCGTTTTTTTCCGGAGCTTCCCAAAGCATTAAATAGCGGGAAAAACGCAAAAAATCCACAAACTTAATGAACATGATGCGTTTTTTACCGCGATGCGTTTTTTTTGCGGAAAACAACGCATCATGTGCTCAAAAATTGCAGAATGCATTATAATTTATAGGATGCGCATGTATGCGTTTTTATTGCGCTTTTATAGCGAAAAAACGCGAAAATCCTGAACGTGTGCACACAGCCTAAGTTTATTGACTTGAGTATAAGCTGGGTATGCAATGTCCCCTCATCCCTGTCCTAGTATGCGTGACTCCCCCAGTCCTGTCTTGGTATGCATGGCTCCCCCTGTCCTGGTATGCGTGGCTCCTCCCGTAGCTGTCCTGGTATGTGTGGCTCCCTCCATAGCTGTCCTGGGATGCGTTGCTCCCCCCCTTAGACGTCCTGTTATGTGTGGTTCCCCTGTAGCTCTCCCGGAATGCGTGGCTCCCCCTCCTTGTATGCATGCTTCCTATTACAAAAAAAACAAAACATCCTACTCAGCCTCCAGCGTGCCCTCGCAGCACCTCGTTGCGGCACCATCAGCTCTTCCTGTGCTGAGCGATCACGTGGCACTGCTCATTAAGGTAATGAATATTCCCTCCACGCCTATGGGAGTGGAGACGCGTGCATATCCATTAGCTTAATCAGCGGTGCCACGTGATCACTCAGCACAGGAAGAGCTGCTGGAAACCGGAACGAACGAGATGCTGCGAGGGCGCCGGGACCAACGAGATGCTGTGAGGGCACGCTGGAGGTGAGTAGGATGTCTTCTGGAAGCTGGCGGCTGTCATTGTGTGCCCTATAAGAGAAATTAATATTCTTTTCTCTTTATCAGTGGCCCAGGCTTTAGCCACAGCCAAACTTTAAATAGACTGGAAAAGAAGTAGTGGAACTTTTCTTTGTAAAGAGACACTTACTCCTTAGATGAGAAAATTCACTGTCCAAAATAAGACAGAATCTATGGAAGGATGACATGATAGAATGTGCAGGAGAAAATAGAGGGCCTAAAAGCAAGGGTGTTATAAGGGCTGACTACTTCATGTTTGAGATGAGGGTGATTCAAAAACCCCTAAAAAGAGAAGGTGGCAACCCAAACACAAGAGGTCCCAAGTGAGACTGATCTTCAGGCAGGGGTGCTCTTGTCAGAACTCAATTTAAAAAGCTGATAGTGTGGGCACCGGAAACAACATGGCTTGTATCCTGGATTCCTGTACTGTAGAGTCAGTTTCCCTTATGTGTGGAAGCCAGAGAAATGCCAAAAGGAGAGAACTGGACCTTCTGTAAAGGCCTAAACACCATGGCTTATTCTGAGGCATATGATAACTTTTGCCTACAGCTGATTCAGAAATAATTTCACCCAGTTTAAGAGAATTGAGCCAAAAAGGTAAGTGAATCAGAATGGTAGGAGCCATGAACAAACCCAAGTCTTTATGCATCAGGAAACAAGAAAGGTAGCGGCACAATGTATGTGTGTTTGTGAGAGTGTGTATTTAGAAAATGATACATCTTAAACAGATTGTCTTATCATGACAAGGAACTGAATGGATGACTAGTTAAAAAAATGCATCAGCTGTACAATTATATGCAAATAAAATATGCAGTCTGTAAAAATATTACAGTAAAACCGCTCTTACTATTTATTGTTGTTCAGCACAAATCAAATACAAATAAAATATACATATTATAAAGACTAGTCCTGTGATAGTAAGGACTATATCCATCTCCAAGATCCTTTCCCAATATGTAGTACAGTAGGTATAATAATAATAGTATTAGCAAATACCTCCAATTAGAAATGTAATATAGTTCTCCTAATAACCTATACCGCTTACCCCATGTGCAGGGCATTGCATTAGCCTAGGGATACATGGTTATGATCACTACAAACTAACTGTCACTATAGAGTGGATACCAAAACTACTGCAATACTCTGCACATGAGGTAAGCGACACTGCGAATCACGAGAACTATACTACATTTTTAACTGGAGGTGTTTGTTAGTATTGGTTTTATTACTGCATGCTAAATATTAGGATAGGATCTTGGAGATGGAATTACCCCTTCAAGCTGAATTCTAAACAATATTATACTTAAGATATTCAAGATACGTACAGAACGGGATTGTTTCCGACAGTAATCTGTGTTTCAGGCACTATCTCCATTTGCTTATCTGGAAATAATTAACAAAACATTTTAGTATAATGTAGAAATAACGAAAGGTTTTATCTTAATAGTTAAATAGAGAAAATTGAGAATTGGTCTTTACCTCCTTTTAAAAGTTTCCCATCCTTTTCATTGGATTGGATTGATTGTTTGTCAGGAGTCATACATTTCTGCTAAACAGAAATTATATTTTGGTTACTAACTACAGCTTCTAAGTTAACCCAAGCTAAAAAGCCCTTGCTGAAAGCATTCTAAAATCAAAAACAACCTAGGACAGTGTGTGTACACACGTTAAGTATTTGCTGCAGAAGTTTTTGCATAAAAATGTGTTTCTCAGCAGGAAAAAAGCTATAAAAAGGTTTGTTTTTACAGCTTTATGGTGTGTTTTTTAATGCGTTTTTTCCCTGTCATGAGAATGAGTGAAAAACATTGCAAAATCGCTGAAAGAATTGACAAGTTGAAGATCTGAATCTGCTTCAAATCTGCAAGGAAAAATAAGCTACAGGTACATGTGTGTAGTGCAGGGGGATTGCTGCAGTGTGACAGACAGTGACCACAGAAACAAATGTCTTTTAACGTCCAAAGAAAACTTACAACTGGAACTCAAAAGGTATCCTCCGGAACGCAGCAGGGAACAAGATAGTCCATAACTGAGACCGGTTGCCGTGGGTGAATGCGCCGCCGTGTATGCTGAGGGGTGCCAGGCCTATTGGATCTGAATTGCTTCACACAGGCTAAAGCTTTGCAGAGCCTCCAGCTCCGCAAGGTTGCAAACCAAGACTTGCACACCCAACCCTCTGCTGCAGGACTTTTACAAAGAACCTGCGGCCATAGGCCACTTGGAAGATCTGCCTTCAAGTCCGCTTCAAAAATAAAAGCCCACGGCAGGTTTTCTTAAATCTGCCTTGGGCAAATAGCTTGCCCATGACCAACACTTACTTTTATTTTGCATTGCAATCACACCTATGCCTGTGACTGCACTGCACTCTAGCGGCCTCAATATGCTTCTGTGCACATCCTGGGGTACACATAGCGACCCTCGCATATAACACCAGTCACTGCCTCACAGTGGGAATTAAAAAATCAAATTAACTTTGCTAGAATAAGAAAATGCAAAAACACATGGGAGACCGCTGAAAAAACATGAAGTGTGAACATAACCTAAGGCCTCATTTACACAGCAAAGCAATCTGCATAGACCCCTATGAGTAATAGTCACATTCAGGCACAAACCTTCAGTGCTGCAGTTTGCTTTGTGTGTCTTGTGTAGCCCTTTATATTTGTGATCGGAGCCATAATTCTGGAAGAGCAGCTTATCATTTCTAGAGGTGGTTTTATTCTTCCTCTACTTAAAATTGCTGAAAGAAAAAAACATTTTCTACTTGAATTATAGAACATTATGAAGCCATAACAACAGCAACTAACATCCATTTCTATACCGAAAAATGAACATATAAAGTAGTAATAGCATCCTACCATAACTAGGATTGCTGTTACAGTGTATCAAATCTTTACCATCGAATCCATCACTTTATGCAACAAAAGTTTGACTCACGAGTTTTTTTCGATGCTGAGGAATTATCCATCTTTAAACCACAAGCCACAGAAATATTTATTGATGCTTCCGAAACTTTACTTCGACTTGGGGTGACTAACTAAAGATACAGCAGCACAAAATACATAATGAAAGTACTGTTAAAATTCGGAAGAAACCTATCTATATGAAGTCACATATTATTTTTGTCAGAAGGAATGACCAACATGTTACTCTCTATATTCTTGTTGCTTTGGGGGTTCTTTTTATGTCTTTAATTTGAGAAAGGGGCACATGGCTGAGGAATATGAAGAAGCTCTGTCCTACGTCGTAAAAGTGGCATATTTTGCTACATCAACCAATACAGAACCATATATACAACATTATTTCTGTATTAAATCACTTTCAATTGTCCGCTGCTTTTCTAAATTTTATTCATCAAATACAACCCTAAAAAAACAAGCCCTTTTGCAGTTAAAAAAAAAAAAAAAAAAGACTTGATCGATGGAGTTTCTTTAGGTCCGTATAAATAAGATTGGCTACTATCTCAAAGGTGTTGTCCATCTTTAGGGTAAGGGCGTTCACACAGGGCATTTTTTTTCTGCAGCAAATCCTGATCATCTTGGCAGGAAAGAAGCTGTGCCAAAAACGCAGGTTTAGGTGCGTTTTTTTTTTCTCTTTGTGCATGCCAATAAAGTTGAATGCACAGAGAAAAAAAAACAACTTCCTGTAGATAGAATAGACAGATTGATAGAATAGATAGAATGAATAGATAGATTGATAGGATAGAATAAATAGAATGAATAGATAGATTGATAGAATATAGATTGATAGAATATAGATCGATAGAATAGAATAAATACATTATCTGTGGTTTCCCCTTCCCTGGCATTTTCCCACGCTGTAGAGGTTACCTCCGGTCAGACTGTGAGGAAGCGCAGGCTCGGTGACGTCACCGCTAGTTTCTGAGCCTGCGCCCGCTCCGTCTCTTTCATTGCCCAGTAGCTTACAGCCGGAAGCGGTCGCATTAGCAGCGCTCCCAGTTGTAAGCTTTTATCTCCCCCGGATACTGCGTGGGACACTCGTTATATCAGGGAGTATACTTTTGCTTTTTTATTTTTATTACAGAAGATCGATGGCTTCGCTTTGGAATGGCAGAACAATAAAAGATGGTCAAAACTGTGTTTTATTTCATTAAGACTTTTTTCTGCATGTGTGTTTATTTAACCCTTTAACTGCTATAGGATTAGTAATGGATAGGTGTCTTATTGATGCCTCTCCATTACTAAGCCGGCTCAATGTCACCTTACAATAGCAAGGTGACATTGGCCCCTCATTACACTGCTACAGGGCAAGTGGGAAGAGCCGGGCAAAGCGCCAGAATTGGCACATCTAATAGATGCGCCTTTTCTGGGCAGCTGTGGGCTGCTATTTTTAGGCTAGGGGGCCTATATCAATGGCCCCTTACCAGCCTAAGAATACCAGCCCCCAGCTGTGAGCATTAGCAAGGCTGGTTGTCAAAAATGGGGGGGACCCCATGACGTTTTTTTTAATGATTTATTTAAATAGTTAAAAAAAATAAGCGTGAGGACCCCTCTATTCTTGATAACTAGCCTTGCTGAAGCTGACAGCTGGGGGTTGCAGCCCCCGGCTGTGAGTTTTGTCTGGCTGGTTATCAAAATTAGGGTGAACCCACGCCGGTTATTTTTAAAATTTATTTATAGTGCAGGAGCGGCAGATGAAAACTCCCATCCGCCACTCCTGCTGTCGCTGTAATTAGCGGCTGTAGGTGTCAGATGATGGGAGCAGTAGTCCCATCAGCTGACACCAGTGATCGGAGGTGAAGTTTACACCTCCGATCACAGCTGAGAGCTCCCCGCTGTCAGAATACAGCGAGGAGCCGCGGCTCTCTGAACGGTGGGAAGGATTTCCCCACCGATCAGAAGTGGCATTTGCGGCGCTGTCATGCATATGACAGCGTGTCAAACACTGTAATGTTGGACCCCCCATTCAAGTGAATGGGGATCGGGTCCGCTCTGCCGGATGACAGGCTGTATGGACGCATCATGCAGCCTGCCATCTAGATGTAGCAGAGCAGAGCGTGACGCCACATCCGGCTCTCCTTGACTGTTCTGCAGCAAATACGCTGCAAGAAAAGTCAACCTTGCGTATTTGCAGCGTTTTTTCACCATCCATTCAAGTCAATGGGTGAAAAACCCTGAAAAGAACGCTGAAAGTGATATGCCCTATGTCAAAAAAACGCTGCAAAGCACAAAATCCTGACCACACAAAAACCCAATGTGTGTGCATGAGATTTTTGAAATCTCATAGGCTTTGCTGGTACTGTAAAAAGCAGCTGAAAATTAGCATAAAAAAGCAGCAAAAAAAAAAGCAGCAAAAACGTCCTGTGTGAACTTACCCTTAATGACTTATTGTTTCACAGAAAAGTTTGTAACTCTTATTTGTCTTCTCTGCGCTGTTCTCAGTTGATTTAGAAATATACAGGGAAACAAAGAGCCTATGAAACTCAAATGATACAACATTTGTAATGAAACTCAAGTGCAAAAAAGAGGATTGTGGTAATTAACGTAAAATCTTTCTCTTCGGTTTCTTTCACACTTCAGTTGTTTGGCGTCAGTCTGCTCCGACATAGTGACGGATCGACGGATCCGTCACAATTGTTGAGAAAACGGTTCTAACGGATCCGTTACTTGGGGGTTGTCTGGGAAAAGTATCTACTTTTTGGAGCATGCGCAATTGAAAAAGCGGATTGGGGCGACGGATCCGCCGAAATGACGGTCGCGACGGATCCATCGCCCATAGGCGGCCATTCTATGGAATGGCGGATGCGACGGATCCGTCGCGAACTGCCATTTCGGCGCAGACAAAAAACGTTATAATGTCTGTCTATGTCTAGATGACGTCCGCCAAATTTCGACGGATCCGTCACATGGCGGATGGAACTGACGACCATCCGTCACAATCCGTCGCTAATGCAAGTCTATGGGAAAATAGCGGATCCGCAAAAAAAAAATGGCGGATCCGCTATTTGATGAAAACGGCGGATTCAAACTGACGCCAAAAGACTGAAGTGTGAAAGAGGCCTTAGCCTTCACTGGGGAACACAGGAAACCCTGGGTGTATGGTTCTGCCACCAGAAGGCTGATACTAAGGCCACATTCACATTTTCAGTATTTGGACAGTAGTTTACCTCAGCGTTTGTAAGCCAAACCCAGTAGTGGGTAAAAAATGCAGAAGCTATTATTATTATTATTTATTTATATATCACCATTAATTCCATGGTGCTGTACATGAGACGGGGTTACATCAAAATACAAATATCACTTACAGTAAACAAAACTAACAATAACAGACTGGTACAGAGGGGAGAGGACCCTGCCCTTGCGGGCTTACATTCTACAGGATTTTGGGGAAGGAGACAGTAGGTCAGGGGTTGCAGTAGCTCCGATGGTGTTGAGGTGGCCGTGTGGTCATTACAGGCTGTAAGCTTCTTTGAAAAGATTAGTTTTCAGGTTCCTTTTGAAAGATCCAAATGTGGTGGATAACCGGACGTGTTGGGGCACAGAATTCCAGAGGATGGGGGATATTCAGAAGTCTTGGAGGCAACTGGGTGAGGAGCGAATAAGCGTGGAGGAGAGAAGGAAGTCTTGGGAGGACCGGAGATTACGTGAAGGAAGATACTGAGAGACTAGTTCGGAAACATATGGAGGAGAAAGGTTATGGATGGCTTTGTAGGTCAGTGTTAGTAGTTTAAACTGGATACGCTGGGAAATTGGGAGCTAGTGAAGGGATTTGCAAAGAGGCGAAGCAGGAATGTAGTGAGGAGAGAGATTAATTAGTCGGGCAGCAGAGTTAAGGACGGACTGGAGGGGTGTGAGAGTGTTAGAAGGTAGGCCACAGAGGAGGATGTTGCAGTAGTCAAGGCGGGAGATGATTAGGGAATGCACGAGCATTTTGGTGAGGGTTGAAGAAAGGACGGATTCTGGAAATATTTTTGAGCTGGAGGCGACAGGAGGTGGCGAGAGCTTGGATGTGCGGTTTGAAGGACAGGGCAGAGTCAAGGGTTACTCCGAGGCAGCGGATTTTGGGGACAGGGGAAAGTGTGATTTCATTTATTTTGATAGATAGATCAGGTAGGGAAGATATGCGAGATGGAGGAAAGATAATTAGTTCAGATTTGTCCACATTGAGCTTGAGGAAGCGAGAGGAGAAGAAGGAGGATATGGCTGATAGACACTCTGGGATTCTGGAGAGCAGAGAGGTGACACCTGGGCCAGAGAGGTAGATCTGAGTGTCATCAGAATATAGATGGTACTGGAAGCCATAGGACCTTATAAGTTGTCCCAGGCCGAGTGTATAGATTGAGAAGAGTGTGGGCCCAAGGACAGAGTCTTGAGGGACACCAACTGAGAGGGGGCGAGATGAAGAGGTAGTATGGGAGTAGGAAACGCAAAATGTGCGATTGGTAAGGTATGAGGAGATCCAAGTTAGGGCAAGGTGTTTGACACCAAAGGAAGAGAGGATCTGTAGTAGGAGGCAGTGGTCAACTGTGTTGAATGCAGAGGACAGGTCTAGAAGGAGGAGTATAGAGAATTGTCTGTTAGTTAAGGCTGTAAGTAAGTCGTTAGTAATTTTGGTCAGGGCAGTCTCAATGGAATGGTGGGGACGGAAGACAGATTGTAGGTTGTCGAAGAGAGAGTTAGATGCAAAGTGAGAGGAAAGTTCAGCATGGACGTGCTGCTCAAGGAGTTTGGAAGCAAATGGGAGCAAAGAAATGGGGCGATAGCTGGACATAGCGCTTGGGTCAAGGGATGGCTTTTTGAGGATAGGTGTGATTGTGACATGTTTGAAAGCAGTGGGGAAGGTACCAGAAGTTAGTGATAGGTTGAAGAGATGGGTTAGGGATGGGATTAGTGTGGTGGTGAGGTTGGGGAGGAGGTGGGATGGGGTCAAGTGCACAAGTGGTGAGGTGTGATTTGGAGAGAAGATGAGCAAGCTGTCCTTCAGTGATTTTGGAGAGGGAAGTTATGGGGTTAGGGCATTGGTCTGGCATACAAAGGGGTTGTGGTGGGTTTACAACAAAGACTTGCCTTGTTTGGTCTATCTTATTTTTGAAGTGCGTGGCAAAGTCATCGTCAACGATTAGGGATCTCGGAGGGGGCAGTGGTGGGCGGAGGAGGGAGTTAAAAGTGTTGAACAACTGTTTGGGGTTGTGGGATAAGGAAGATACAAGGGTTGTGAAGTAGGCCTGTTTAGCAGAGGTGAGAGCTGATTTGAATGCGAGTGTTGCTTGTTTGAGTGCAGTGAAATCATCTTGTGAATGCGTTTTCTTCCAACGCTGTTCTGCAATTCTGGATACATGCCGAAGCTTTTTAGTGATGTTATTGTGCCAGCGTTGTCTATTGGTTCGTCGCACTCTGCTATGCATGACAGGGGCGACCGTGTCAATAGCTGATGCAAGAGTGGCATTGTAGAAAGCAGTGGCATTGTCTGTGTCGTGAGGATATGGATGCTAGTGGTAGGATAGAGTCAGAGTGTGTGGGTGTCTAGGTGTGCGAGGTTTCTGCGTGGGTGCACATGTTGCTGGACATGGGTGACAGGTGAGGAGGACAGGGATGAGAAAAAGAGTAGATGACGGTCAGATAGAGGGAGGAGGGAGGTTGTGAAGTTAGATAGGGAGCAGAAACGGGTGACGAGCATGTCCGTCTGTGTGGGTGGTTGAGGAGGACCACTGAGTAAGTCCAAAGGATGAAGTAAGGGACAGGAGTTTGGAGGCTGATGACTGGTGGGTGTCAATGGGGATGTATAAGTCACCCATGATGATGGTGGGAATGTCAGCAGAGAGAAAGTGAAGGAGAAAGGTGCAGAATTGGTCAATAAAGGCAGTGGTTGGGCCCAGAGGTCGGTATATGACGGCCATTTGGAGGTTGTAGGAGGAGCAGATGTGGACAGAGTGGACTTCAAAAGAAGGGAGTATAAGGGAGGGAAGAGGTGGGATTGGGTTAAAGGTACAGTTGGAAAAAAGGAGAAGACCCACTCTTCCACCATATTTGTTGCCAGGGTGAGGAGTGTGGGTGAAGTGGAAGCCACCGTAACATAGTGCAGCAGGGGAGGCTGTGTCAGAGGATGTCAGCCATGTTTTGGTGATGCCCAGAAAGTAAAGATTACGAGAGGTAAAGAGGTCGTGAATCACGTGGAGTTTATTGCAGATGGAGCGGGCATTCCATAGAGATCCAGAGAGAGGGTGCAGGGGGGTGGGCATCATGGGCACGGATTTGAGCTGGGCAAGGTTTCGGGTGTTTATATTGGGTTGGGAGTGATAGTGGTAGTAATGGGAGGTATGAACTGTGGGGTTCCAGTATTGGGAGATATGTCGCCAGCAGTGAGGAGAAGCAGGGAGAGAGAGAGCAGGTGGGAGAAGCAGAGTGGGCGGCTTGTTTTGTGTTTTATTAGGAGGAGATCTGAGGTTGAGGAGCAGGTCAGCAGATGTCAGGTGGGGAGGCAAGAGGGAAGGATATTATTACTTGGTTAGAGGGTGCTGGGGTTTGGGGATTGCGAAGGAGAGTGAGGAGTAATGGAGCCAAAACTGTTAGAGCGTATGTCAGCATGATGAGAGTAAGTGTGGTAGAAAGGGAAAGAAATTTAGTACATTTATTAACAGTGGTTGATATGTTGTGACATGTTTCTATTATACATGTACAGTATACATGTTATATACATATATATATTATACAGTATATATATACATATATAAATATACATATTATACATGTAAATTATACAAGTTGTAACATGTTTCTGTTATACTTTTCGTTTGATTGTTCCATTCCTGATTTTGGATTATAAATACTGATGTGAAATACTGACCAAATACTGAAGATTTTTGGAGATGGAAATTTCATTTTCCAGCAGAACTTGGCACCTGTCCAAGTCCACAGGCTGAACGCCTCCATACCACGCCGCATTGATGCAGTAATTGATGCAAGAGGAGCCCCGACTGAGTACTGAGTGCATTTACTGAACATAGATTTGAGGGCAGAGCAAAGTACTGCATTGCGCAGGCGCAGGGAAAGGTCAGAAAGGCCCGGCGCCTGCGCACTGCAGTACTTTGATCTGCCCTCAACAGGGCAGACAAAATACGCCAGAGCCGCAGCCTGAAGACAAGAAGAGGACGTCATCGTAAGAAGATGGGAGGCCCATTGGACCAGAACAGAACCGGGACCGCCCATAGGTGAGTATAATCTAACCTCTTTTTCTCATCTTTCAGGATACATCGGGGGCTTATCTACAGCATTACAGAATGCTGTAGATAAGCCCCTGATGACGGTGGGCTTAGCTCATCTTCGATTTTGGGGGTGACAGGTTCCCTTTAAAAGTATTGGTTTCGTGTTGGTTTGGCCAAGATTACTTTATAAACTGAAATTTTTGGTAACATTTGCTTATTTTGCTTTTGTTTACAAACATCCCCCACTCTTATGTTGACGATGACACACTTAACAACAAAGTTGATACCTTGGCATGGTTTCTGGAACTGAACTCCTTACAAATTTGTTGGTTGAGAATTGGTGTATATAAAGGAGGCTGTTTTCTCATACCAATATCACGGGTTTCAATCACTGTCACTTCCTTTGAAGAAGCAATGGATCCTTGGCTTTCAGGAATGAGACACTAAAACAAGTTCAATAGTTACAAAGAGAGTAAAAAAAATGTGCTTGATCATTGACCTCTACAAACCTGAAAAAAACAATATCCCAGTAGTAACCATGGCATCCTAAAATCTGTATCAGCCATCAGGATAACAGCAACATTTTACTACAGTGCTCACTCTATGAACTAATCATACAATTGAGTAAAAGTGCTGAACTAGAAGACATTCCTTAATGTGGCCATATGAAAGTATGGTGACCAGTGCTATAAAAGTACAGGGCAAGTTAAAATCCAACAACCCCCAACCTTGTTCATACACCTGCCATTTAAGCATGAAGACAATTGTTGATCTCAGAAAGGAACAAAGAAGACCATGACGCTTTTCTGGTATCTTTCTTTGCGACAGGACAATTTTCAATTTAACCAAGATATAGATGACAAACTGGATAGTCACAACTTTTGGTGCCCTGGACTAAAAAAAATTCTTATTAAAGAAGCACTCCGACCATTAAAATTGTTATTCTCTTAATGTACTATAAACATCATATTATATGGCACTGTGTACTTCCAATTTCTAATTTTTCCCTTCTACCCCGTTATTTTTTTCTCTTTTCCATTAGGTTTATAACACATGATTTTAAACAGACTGGCTTCTATGCTCCATGTAGAAACAGGTGGTCAATTTTCCTTGAGTAAGTCACTGCAAAATTCCCTGACAGGTGGAGGAGAGAGCAACTGGGTCAGGAGCTGAAGATGGAATGATTCATGCAGGAAAAAGAAACTGTTTCTACATAGAGCTGAGAAAACAGACAAATTAATGGGTAGAAAGGCAAAATGAGTAATTGTAAGTACACAAAGCTATATGACTGCCATTTACTAAGAGAATAAAAACTTCGATGGGAATACTTCTTTAATAACATTGGTGGACACACTACCATGGTTATAGGCCCTGTCTCTAGAAAGAAACAAAGGGCTAATGCATCAAAGCTTTCACATCAGAAATGTAGCGTAAAAGCTTTGAAAAATAGAAAATTCAGGCGCAATTTGAAAATACGCCAACATTTTGTGACTTTCGACTGTCTCGAATCAGGTTCTTTCAGTTCTGACAAAAAAGGGGTGGAGCTGGGCCTTTGGCCATGGCACCTCGTCAAATTCATTACGATTGGCAGTGTTCGCTAAGCCACAAAACTTACTACAGCTGGGACCGGAGTCGAATTTGTGGCAAGGTGAACAGAAAGGTGCATGACACTCATCCGAAGCTCATGATTCATGAACAGGCGTGCACCTCTTAATAAATCAGAAGAGTCTGACTCCAGCGCTCACCCTCATGAAGACCAGTGGGTACAACGCCGGTCTCTCAGTTGGCTAGCTGTCCACCACCTAATCCTGGACCAGGGAGTATACAACATGAATATCACCCTACTGGAAACTCACTGGTAGTGCCACGGATATCATAAGTCGCTCAGAGGTCTCCCTTTCTTCTCTGTGTGAGACTAGTGAGGGGGAGACCCTGTGGGGTATTGATTAATGGTGCTACACATGTGAGTAAAATAAATTTGTATGCTCTCACTGTGAGTATCATTTATCATGTGGTAAACTGGGCTACCTCTGTGGTTCCTGCCTTGCCCTGCATTTGTTCAGAACCCTAGGAATTCCTTTCAGGTACAAATCCTTACGGATCTACACCACCAGCTGTTGGTCCTCAGGTCATTAATTTCTCCAGAGCCACAACCTTGCCTTTATCTGATGCCCTGTCAATCAGTTATCTGCTGAATGAGAAGACTGACAATCTTTTAATGTAGTCTTGTGTCAGCAGCAGGCTTCTGGTTTTGCCACCTTTTAAGTCACTAATACCTGTACAACCTAATTTATGGCCTGATCTACAGTGACATTAAGTCTTGTCTACGTGGCTGCATGCCTCTATTTTTCTTTGAGGCTTCTGTTCAGTCAGCATGACATACAACTAGTGCAACAACCTGTTCTGCTTCTGTTCAATTTAGACCATGAGCAACTTATACAGTGTCCAAATAGGAATTTCTGGCATACTATGTGTAGGGAGTAGGCTGGACATAATCTCAGAGGCCACAGTGGGAATTAATTAAATTCTTCTTCCAAACCATAGAAGCTCACAGCCATTCTGCTGTCACTCTCCTTTTGAAGCTATTCTCAAGATGATCAGTAGTTCTCCAGTTATTTTGATCCTGGTAGAGCCTTCATTTTAGCTGAAATTTCCTGGTATGCCTACTTCAAAACTGCTAAGCTTACAGATACCCTTGTTTGTGAAAGTCTTTCCTCACCCACAACCTCCTTTTGGTTGGGTGGAATGTCCGCTCTCTTTCAGAGACAAAGCTTGCTTCCACAGATGACACCTAGGTAAGGGAATTACTATCCAAAATCTACAGGATAGAGCTCTAGTTCTTGAACCCAAGCTGGTTCTATCTCTCAATTCTTCTTAGGGGTCTACCTTATGTGTCAGCCTTTTGTTCCAAGCCATTCACATATTCCCTTTCAAGCCATTCAAATAATCCCTTCCTAGCCACTCACATAGTCCAACTCAAAGGTTTCATTCTCATTCCAGGCTAGGAATGGTTTCATGGTTACTACTCCAACCTGTTTGCTGTTTCCAAGGTCAGCTCAGTTAAGGTACCGTTACACTAAGCGACGCTCCAGCGATATAGACAACGATCCGACCTAAACTAGATCGCTGGAGCGTCGCTGTTAGGTCGCTGTAGAGACGTCAAACACAGCAACTCCAGAACGATGCAGGAGCGATCCAGTGACGTAACGGCAACTCACTTATCGTTCACGCTCCATGTAAAAACATTGCTGACATCGTTGCTTTTGCTGTCAAACATGACGATACACGCCGATCTAGCGACCAAATAAAGTTCCAGACTTCTAGCTCCGACCAGCAAAATAACAGCGGGATCCAGATCGCTGCTGCGTGTCAAACTCAACGAGATAGCTATCCAGGACGCTGCAACGTCACGGATCGTTGTCGTTCTCGTTGGAAAGTTGTTTAGTGTGAAGGTACCTTTACACCCATCCTTGACTTCAAGACAAACTGTCACCATGGAAATGCAGTCCAATGTGCAGGCATCATGATATAGAGCAGGGGGAGCTGCGTATATTGATATACAGTTTTGTTCAGAATAACTTGCATTTTAGTCACTTAAACCTCTGCTCTTTCTGAGATTTTCAGTTTAGTGGGCGGTCCTATCAGTGACTGACAGGTATCTCTGTATGACTTCTGGTACCCTTAACCTCTGGTAACCTGCAGAATTTCTATGTTTTTCGTATTCTCCTGCAGACCACTTCCTCATTCATAATCAGGACAGACAGTGTGGTTGTAAGTGCTTGGCAGTTATTTTTTCATCTAGGGTAGTTTTTTTCCTTTACATACTTGAGGATATTGTACTTTTCCCCCTGTTTATTTTTCCAAACAAATTCCTTGTCTGGTTTGGTCAGAGCTATTAGGATAATCCTAATTTATGAAAGTCCTCTAGCATTGTGTAGTATGCTTCCTGTTGGACCTTACAGGGTTTTTTATCTGGATTTCATTTACGACTGGAAGCCAACAAGTTGAAGGTAAAGCTGCTTACTTTCGTGTTATCACCCAGTCATCACAGGAGGTTAGGTATCTAGTTAGCAAATCTACTACTTGGGCATCGGTTTGTAGCCTCTGCTAATGTTAGATTGGAGTGTAAGGTATTGTAGGCAACGGTGTGCCATGCAATATGCATGGTTAGTTTTCTGTATTGCCCACCCTCATGGTAGAAAGTACCATGGATCTGTATCCACATAATTTATTAGGAAAATTAGATTTTAGTACTTACTTTTGTTCCTTTTCTCATTGTGGGACACAGATTCAAGCCTGTTCTTAAGTGAAACCTTACTCGGATCAGTTCATATTGCCTTTGGGTGAGTTCTTTTGTCACACTGTTTCCTGGTTGTTACAGATTATTATTTTGCTCTCCTCCCGCTTTTGGTACCTAACATAGATCTGTCTGAGAACAGAGTATAGCCAACCCAGTGGAGCCATAACTTCTTTTCTTCTGTCAGCCTCTAGGTTGCTGGAATTATTCCGATGGTTCTCTGTCCCGCAATGTATTCAGAGAAGAAGAGATTTCATGGTAAGTACAAAAATACAATTTCTTCTAGAGCTGGTAGAACTCTTTTAGGGCCATTCATTTAGTTTGGTGGTAACCCCAGTCAGTCTTCCTTAGTGTGTGTTGGCCATCCAATCACTTTCTCCATCTTTAGGCACCTTCCTGCTGCCTACACTCCAAAAAACCTATAGGGCAATAGGAGTATAGCGTCCAAGTAAAACATAAATGTTTATTAGTAAAAAAAAATAATAAAAACAGGTAAAAGGAGGCTGTTAAACAGAAGACTACTCCATAAGATTATGTGCTTGATATCTCCAAATCAGAAAATACTGTCAAGAAAGAAAAAACTGCAATAAAAAGACGTCAAGTGGCTAGCTGCAGAAGTGCAGCCTAACAAATAAAGGATGCAGTATAAACAGGAGAGCACAACTGAGAGGGTGCAAAATTGCACATATTTCTATGCAGTGTATCAGGAAAATACCAAAATACCAAGTGTATTGTGGCAAAAGTGCAACCTGATAGACTGCAAGTAAGATATAGATATCTTATAAAGAGAGCAAGTTGAGGAGATAAAAGGGCTCTAAGTGAACTAACAAATGCAAAGAATAGCATAAGGGGCAAGACTTGTGTGGAAATAGCCAAGCGGAACACCCTATCCAATCACTTTCCCCACCTTTGGGAATCTTCCAATGGCCTACATGCCAAAGATGACTATATTGGCTGTAAGCTCTCCCTTTTTAAGTCCCTATCACGTGAAAGGTCACACCCCCCTCACTTTCTCCATAACTCTGCTGTATGCTGACCAAGCGCCCTTCACTCAAGCTCATTTCAGAAAGCTACTGCTATTGCCCTGTCACTTTCCATTGTAAGTTTTTGAAGAGGAATAGTTCATCGGCCTGTCAAAAATGTCTCACTTCACTAGGAGACACACTTGGGGTCCTCATCTATGCCGCTGCACACCATTAGGGGATAAAGCTCTGAATCGCTGTTGCATTTTCCTCACTAAGCCCTCATTCATGATTTTTCCTCTGGTTATATATGGAGTCTGACAGCTTCCCTTCTGGGATATTTCTTCTTACTCTTTATGCCAGTTTAGGCCCTCCTAAGTTGAGGGCCTAAACTTAAGGCTCCCTCTGCAACACATGGTACAAGCGGTCTCTTATTTTGCGTTTCTTTTGCGATAACCATCTTGCATGAGGTCAGCCAAGCTCAATATGTTCTAAATACCTTAACACCAGGAATAATCAGGAAACTTCTTCAGAAAATGAGCCCTCCCAATGGGGCCAGGTCCATTGGCCAGGCTTTAGGAAACAAATTATGATAGAAATGTTGCATAAGCAGCCTCAGATTACTGCTAAAGTGGGATTCGTCGAGGCTATATGGCTATTATTCTCCTCCAGCTCCCCACTGTCAGGCTATGTTCACACGCTGCGGGTTTTGCTGCGGACCCGCAGCTGTTTTGCAGCTGCGGGTCCGCATCCTTTTTCCATGTAGGTTACAGTACAATGTAACCTAATGGAAAACAAAACCCGCTGTGCCGACGATCCTTTTTTTCTGTGGAAAATCCGCGCGGATTTTCTGCAGAAAAAAAGAAGGACCATGTCACTTCTTGGTGCAGAATCGCAGCGATTCTGCACCCATAGAAATGCATTGAACTGCTAACTTCCCGCATGGGGCTGTGCCCACGTTGCGGGAAGTTAAGCGGATAATGTGCGGGTGGTACCCGGGGTGGAGGAGAGGAGACTCTCCTCCAGGCCCTGGGAACCATATTTGGGTGTAAAAAAAAAAGAATTAAAATAAAAAATCATGCTATACTCACCTCTCTGCTCTGCCCGCGGCGTCCGGTCTCAGTTGCTGTGCCGAACAGGACCTGTGGTGACGTCGCGGTCACATGACCGTGATGACGCCGCGGTCACATGACCGTGACGTCACGAAGGTCCTTGTCGGCACAGCCGCTTGCAGCGCCGGGGAGATCGCGACGTCAGAGGGTGAGTATAGCCAATTTTTATTATTTTTTACATTACTATTGATGCTGCATATTGCTGCATATGCAGCATCAATAGTACAGGAGTAATCCCGCAGCGGAAACCGCGGAACAAACCGCGATAAATCTGCAGGGATAACCGCAGCGGTTTTGCCCTGCAGATTTTCAATTCCGCTGCGGGATTAACCCGCAGAGGAACCCGCAGCGTGTGAACGTGGCTTCAATCTTGAAGGAGAGCCAGGCTTTCCCTTGATAGATCCTCTTCAGCATCCTCAGAGCATTCTTCACAGCTGAAGTAGTTTCAGGGGTTCTATTCCAACCAATTCACTATCATCAAAAAAGACACCTTGGCCAGGCCCATACTTGTCCCTTAGTGACCGGGTAAAATTTTTGAAATCTGACCAGTGCTACTTTATGTGGGAATAACTCTGGAATGCTTCAACATATCCCATCGATTTTGAGAATGTTTTTTAGTGACACATTGTACTTTATGATAATGGTAAATTTATGTAGATATTTTCTGAGTTTATTTATAAAAATATAAGAAATTTTACAAAAATTAAAAAATTTTTGCAATTTTGAAACTTTGATTATCTTTTTAATCCAGATAGCCATACTATAGAAAAATATTAATAAATAACATTTCCCTCATGTTCAGTTGAACTAATTAGATGCTCTCCTTGGATCCTCTTATTCGCTTCCTTTGTCTGATCATTTCAGACCTTTAGTGGTTGTTGCTGGCACTAATCCTTACTCCCTCTTTATTGGATGGTGGTGGTGATGACTGATGCCAGGCCTTCGATACCACTCATGGCCTCTGGTTGAAGGAAGACACTGTGCTTCAATCCAATTGGATTTTTGTAGTTACTGTAAAATTCCTTCCTTATTGAATACTTTGGAAGACACTTTATCAACCCTTTTATATATTTTTTTCTTGGGACAGTTTTGAGTTTCCCTGGCTGAGTTCTTGTTGGTACTTTCCTGCTGTTTTTACTAAAACAAAATTAATTTATAATTTATAAAACAATAATTTATTAAACAATAAAAATAGATTTTATGGTAAGAGCAAAATCACATTTTTTTAAATTTGTCATTTGAGGTGTCATCGCAGTTTTGAATTTGTATACATACCAAAAGGACAGGTCATTAAAAATATGTGTGGGTGTCTTTAAAATGAAAGATGTTGTGAAATAAAATAAACACAGCCTGTTAGTAAACAACAAAGTTCCCTAAGGTGCACATGTGAGCAAAGCTAGACACTCTTATCATTTGAAAGGAAGGCTTGGATACAACAGAAAGTCTTTAAATATCAAAACTTTGCAAACTTGCAAAGTGACAAAGTAAAACTACTAAGAATGTTTTTCTTTCAAAGCAGAAAGAACTATGGAAGCTTCCAAAAAGCACAATACAATTGAAACTCTCCACATTTCATTAAAGTAATAATTACCTGGGATCCACTTTCATCAAAGACAATATGCACTGCCGTTTTTGCTACTGACACAGAATGCTTCTTTACAAAACCCTGTAGATAATTAATATGTGTGTTATTTCATAATTTAAAGGGGTTTATTGGTATTTTTTTTAAAAATAGAGCAAAATGTATGGACCTATAAGGTTATATTCACATGGTGTCTTTTTCAGGTGGATCCCGCCCACCAAAAAAGCCCCCCATAAAATGAACATAATGCACAGCAATGTCAAAATGATAATACTGTGCAAAGGTTCTGTCTTATGGCAGTTCTTTTATCTGTGTTAGGATTTGGAAACTCTGAAGTGGTATGCCCATACTTTGGGGCAGCATCCGAGAGTGTAGAGCAAAAGGTGCAAGAAAGCTGTAAGAATGATGGCAAACCCGCTGGCGAAGCTGCTTCAGACCAACAACCCGTTTTTCTCAGGTGAAACTCACATAGGAAAACTCAGGGGCTGCGCCAGGATCTAAGATATGCCGTGTGAGTATAGCCTGACTGTATTATGTCAGCTTAATGCTCTGTTGCAGGGAATTCTCAGGGTACATGAAACTACCTAGAATTTAGCCTCTTTTGCAAGCCAAAAGAATGAAAAGATCCAGCAGCACATGGAGTCCATAAAACAATTCAGTTTAATTCAAGATAATAAAAAGTCCACATTCAGAGCATGCTGCCTAACGCAGAGATGACAAACATGCAAGCGTGGCACCAGAGACCAGAGGCGTAATGATAACCAGGCCCAGGGAAGAAGCGGGCCCGCCAACGCCATTGCCATTTTCAGATGAATGTGCATTCACATTTACCTGAAATGTATTGCGGCACAGAGAACCCCAGGGACTCCATTATCGCTATACATGTCACAAGCCAATCAGAGGCCTGAAGCTGAGGTAGGCATTCTCGATGTGGCCGGCTTATGACGTCACTGTCATGCACCGCCCATCCCTGCTACTCTGGCTATGAAGCACATGAAGAGGACACCGGACGTCGTGAGAGCGAGGACAGGCAAGAATCATTTTTTTGTGTGTGTTCATGCATGTGAAGAGAGTAAGGAGGGGGGCCAAAATTACGTGATGGGGGATATTATTACAAAATGGGGGCCATTGTTATAAGATGGGGCCTAGGATGAGGGACATTATTACAGGATGGTGGCAAGAATGGGATGCTATTATAGGAAGGGGCCAGTATGGGGGACATTATTATTAATTGGGTTCATTAAGGGACAATATTATTGAATAAGGGACACTATTACGCCACAATGGGAACATTATTAAGGTAACTGCCTACGGGTCAGCCAGATATGATGGGCTGTAAGACCCATCAATAAACAGGGTCTAACAACAGGATAAGTGTCAGTGTAAAACTAACAAATCTAATAACCTGCTGTACAGAAGTATTGGAGGATATCACATGAGCAATCAGGTAAGTAAAGGTTAAAGTCACATATAGCAAAAAAATAAAGGAAAAAAAATTGTAAAAATTGAAACAAAATTCAAAATAAAGTATGAAAAAACGAAAGAATATTTTGCCTCTAAAAATACTGTTTTATGTAAAAGAGAAAGCAAACTAAATGTATACATTTGGTATTTCGGCATGCAGAATGACTCAAGATATAGAACTGTACCATAAACCATATGATGAAGACCATAAAAAATGTAAACACACTCAAAAAGGGGATTTTTGGACTTACTGTAAAATCCATTTCTGGTAGCCTGCATTGGGGTCACAGGAAACCAAGGATTACACTGCTGTCATCAGGAGGCTAAAACTGAGAATTACAACCTGAAGGAAAAAAAGTTGGCTTCTTCTCAGCAGGTTATACCCGCCTAATGGCATTAAGCTATTCCGCTAATGAGAAAGCAGTAGGAAAAGTAGAAAAAATTTATGAACACACGCCCAAGAAGGCAACAAGAAAAAAGGGTGGGTGCTGTGTCCTCAATGAAGTGTACAAAAAAAGGGACTTTATGGCAAGTTCAAAAATCCTCTATGCTTGGTAGCTACATTGGGGGACACAGGAAGCTATGGGATGTCCCAAAGCATTTCCAAAAGTGGGAATATAAATGAATGTGTAAGGAAAGTTGCTCCAGTAGTCACACGAGCGAAAACTGTTTTCAGCACTTTTCTCCCCATATTCCCATCCGGTGATGCGACAGTGTGAACCATGTAAAATTAAGAAAAAGAAAGTGAGGCCAGAAGTCCAATTAGTAGCCTTATAAAGTTGCAAATTAGAAACCCAATGATGGACATCCTGCAAGCTGGAATTAGCTTTAACCCCAGGCGGGGGCACCTTATTCTTGACCTTACAAGTTTCCAGAATGGCAGACAAAAGCCACAGAGCAATGGTCATCTTACAGGCAGAAAGTTTTAAGAGGGCCTTCTGGGAGGACAAATAGGGAATCTGAACACTGTAAAGTGGCTGTCACTGACAGATAGTGATGCACAGCTCTAATCAAGTTCAAACTGTGTAGAGATTTATCCAATGGAGAGGGAGAAGGACAGAGCAAAAAGCATAACGATCTCTGGATTAAGATGGAAAGAAGAGATCACCTTGGGAAGAAAGGAAGAAAAAAGAGGGTATAGGATGCAAAACCACATTGCCTAGTTGAAGGACAAGAAATGGAGGAGAGACCCTAGTTCTGATATTTGCCTGATGGAAGTCACAGCCATCAGGAACACCACCAGGAAAGAAAGTCAGACTGGGATATTGCTCTGAGTGAGCCATATCGTGAAGAAAAGTCCTGATTTGAGGCTTTTAAATCAGACCTTTCTGAAAAAGGATAGACATGTAGAGATCTGGCCCTTGAGGGAGGTGAAGGCTAAGCCATACTCAAGGCCCGACTGCAGGAATGAGAGAAAAACGGTAGAGAAAAAACATAGGGGTGACGTCGTGAAATTCGCATCAACGGAAGATCTTTTCCTTAATCAATGTCTGTACAACCTGATCAGAAAAACCTAAGGAATTTATGGAACTCAGCAAATGGAATTACCTCGATAGCTGCCATCATCTTGCATAGAACACATATACAGCAGCAGGGTGGAAGGGGCGAAGGATGGCTCAAAGGTTGGATGACAGTATGTAACGCCAACATTTTGTCCTCTGGAAGAAAAACTTTTCTTTCGATGATGTTGAACAGCATTGCCAGGAAGATGAGGCACTGTGCTGGGATCAGAAGACTTTGGTTGACGACGATCTCTCTGAATCGAGACAGTGTGTCCTGTGTGATTTGCAGGCTCTTGAGGCTCTTAGTAAGGCCCCCATGACATTTCCTTCTTTCAGAAACATGTAGCATCCGTTTTTTTTATGGATACCACACGTACCCATTATAATCTATGATGCTGAAGACATGGATGAGTATTTGCAAACCACACAAAGATTTGTCCATCATTTACCAGCAGCAAGGGTCAATACAAGTACATGGGTCGGTGTGAGGGTATGTGCACACATTGCAGATTTCCTGCGGATCAGCAGCGTTTTTTGCGGTGCAGAAACGCTGCAGATCCGCAAGTGATTTACAGTACAATGTAAATCAATGGTAAAAAAAAAATGCTGTGCTAATGGTGCGGAAAATTCCGTGCGGATTAAAATAAGTAGCATGTCACTTCTTTTTTGCGGATCTGCAGCGTTTTTGTATCCATTCCATTATAGAAATCGGCAGGGGTAAAAAACGCAGTACATCCGCAAAAAAATCTGCAACAAAAACGCACAAAAAACATGACAAATCCGCACCTGCGTTTTCTGCCAAGAGATGCAGAATTCGCAGCAGGAGTTCCTAAGCCTAATCCGCAACGTGTGCACATAGCCTAAAACACAAACAGCACGTGCATGAAATCCATATGGCATCCGTGTGCTGTAATAGTTTAACATTGCAAGATATAGGAGAAGCTTTGGAAATGATTTTTCTTAAGACATACCAGAATGGATGGCACATACAGTCATAGCCAGACGTATTGACACCGCTGCAATTCTGTCAGATAATACTCAGTTTCTTCCTGAAAATGATTGCAAGCACAAATTCTTTGGTATTATTATCTTCATTTAATTTGTCTTAAATGAAAACACACAAAAGAGAATGAAGCAAAAAGCAAAACATTGATCATTTCACACAAAACTCCAAAAATGGGCCAGACAAAAGTATTGGCGCCCTCAGCCTAATACTTGGTTGCACAACCTTTAGCCAAAATAACTGCGACCAACCGCTTCCGGTAACCATCAATCAGTTTCTTACAATGCTCTGCTGGAATTTTAGACCATTCTTCTTTGGCAAACTGCTCCAGGTCCCTGATATTTGAAGGGTGACTTCTGCAAACTGCCATTTTTAGATCTCTCCACAGGTGTTCTATGGGATTCAGGTCTGGACTCATTGCTGGCCACCTTTAGAAATCTCCAGTGCTTTCTCTCAAACCATTTTCTAGTGCTTTTTGAAGTGTGTTTTGGGTCATTGTCCTGCTGGAAGACCCATGACATCTGAGGGAGACCCAGCTTTCTCACACTGGGCCCTACATTATGCTGCAAAATTTGTTGGTAGTCTTCAGACTTCATAATGCCATGCACACGGTCAAGCAGTCCAGTGCGAGAGGCAGCAAAGCAACCCCAAAACATCAGGTAACCTCCACCATGTTTGACTGTAGGGACCGTGTTCTTTTCTTTTAATGCCTCTTTTTTTCTCATGTAAACTCTATGTTGATGCCTTTGCCCAAAAAGCTCTACTTTTGTCTCATCTGACCAGAGAACATTCTTCCAAAACGTTTTAGGCTTTTTCAGGTAAGTTTTGGCAAACTCCAGCCTGGCCTTTTTATGTCTCGGGGTAAGAAGTGGGGTCTTCCTGGGTCTCCTACCATACAGTCCCTTTTCATTCAGACGCTGACGGATAGCACGGGTTGACACTGTTGTAACCTCGGACTGCAGGGCAGCTTGAACTTGTTTGGATGTTAGTCGAGGTTCTTTATCCAACATCCACACAATCTTGCGTTGAAATCTCTTGTCAATTTTTATTTTCCGTCCACATCTAGGGAGGTTAGCCACAGTGCCATGGGCTTTAAACTTCTTGATGACACTGCGCACGGTAGACACAGGAACATTCAGGTCTTTGGAGATGGACTTGTAGCCTTGAGATTGCTCATGCTTCCTCACAATTTGGTTTATCAAGTCCTCAGACAGTTCTTTGGTCTTCTTTCTTTTTTCCATGCTCAATGTGGTACACACAAGGACACAGGACAGAGGTTGAGTCAACTTTAATCCATGTCAACTGGCTGAGAAGCATCACATGATTTTCCGAACAGTGCCAATACTTTTGTCCACCCCTTTTTTATGTTTGGTGTGGAATTATATCCAATTTGGCTTTACGACAATTCTTTTTGTGTTTTTTCTTTTAAGACAAATTAAATGAAGATAATAATACCAAAGAATTTGTGTTTGCAATCATTTTCAGGAAGAAACTGAGTATTATCTGACAGAATTGCAGGGGTGTCAATACTTTTGGCCATGACTGTAGATAACACACCGATGGCTCACTAATGGCACACTGACCCAAAACACTGATGTCACTGGTACAGTTTTTATGGTAACTGTATTATATGGATATGTGAAGGGGGCCTAAGAGTGAGCCTTGACAAAGATGTCATCGGGCAAAGTAAGGAACACTTGTTCAGCAGCTTTAGGTCCAGCTGGGGCGAACAGAACCATCCTTCTTGGGGGTGACAAAAATGGTTTGAATAAAATCCCTTGAAACATTCTTGAGAAGGAACCAAAACAATAATGTCTGAATGGAGAAGCGTGGAAATGGCTTGGAAAAAAACAACAAAAGAGGGCGCCAATGGAGGACTGGATAGAAAAATAAGCAGAAAAGTGCAGAATTCGATTTTGTATAAGAAGGAGACAAATTTCCTGATAAAGGCATTCTTGACTGTGGGAAGTTAAATGTGCCGAAACAGGAGAAGACAACCACCCACCTGAAAAGGGTTTCTGGGTGGGGGTGTCCTGTCATGTGAAGGAAAATTTGATGCCATTGGTCTGTGATCAGGCATGTATGGATGTCAGGATGGAGGCAACTAGAAGGATGGCCTCTTCTTTTCTTGAGTGGCAGTAGGCCTCACTTGGCAGTTAGAGAAGTACTGACAAAAGGAGCAAAACAGATGTGGCTTTCGGTTGGACAAGGGTTTAGTAGATCTAGGCTGGGGGAGCAGGGTGCACTTTTACCCTGTGACTTCCCAAACAATCTTGTCAAGTTTTTCCCCAAAAAGGTGAAAGATCCAGAAGGGAATGCTAGTGAGAAATCATTTGGATGCAAGGTCTGCACTCCAAAACTTGACAACAATGTTGTAGAAGCTTGAGCAGAACAGCTGGCGGCTCCAAGAGAGGGATAGCAAAGATACTTACCAACATGTTAAATCTGATCTATGGGGTCTGCCAAATCGGACATTGAAGCCACATATATGAAGCCTTGCCGCAGGTTATTTGCATAGACAGTAACTGTCTTGGCAACTGACGTAGTAGAGAAAGCTGAACAAAATGCCGTGCTGATGGCTTCAAATGTGGATTCCACTTGTCAGTCTGTGTGTTCCTTTAGAGAGGCTATATCAGAGATTGTAAGGACCATGGTTCTTGATACCCTAGATATCACTGGATTTACCGATGGAGAGGAGAACTAGGGGCAACAGGATCCACTGGAAAAGTTAACAAAACCTCCATGCGTTTTTCAGGTTGCACAAACTCTTTGTCTAGTATCTCTCTGAATTCGGAGTGGTGAGAAAAATATTTGGCGGCATGTCTGACCCTCCTGAAAGACACAGAGTCTGCAGGGGGGTCTTGTATCCGCTTTCAGCATAGACAAGACTGTCAACCAAAAAGGATTTTAAAAAATTATTTAAAAAATGCACTGGCGCCTAACAGTAGGTCACTATTCAGCTGTCAAATTTGATTCGCAACTACCAATTATTGTCAGAGCGATAGTGATGATAAAAGACAAATTTCAAATGGCAATATGGAAGGAACACGGTATATACACGGGGGGAGCGCGGCCGATTGTCAGCTGACATCCAGCACTATGTGCCAGGAGCAGTCACGGACCGCCCCCAGCACATTAACCCCCGGCACACCGCGATCAAACATGATCGCAGGGTTCCGGCGGTATAGGGAAGCATCGCGCAGGGAGGTGACTCCCTGCATGCTTCCCTGAGACCCCCGGAGCAACGCGCTGTGATCGCGTTGCTCCGAGGGTCTCTAACCTCCTCCTCCCTGCAGCAGGCCCAGATCCAAAATGGCTGCGGCATCCGGGTCCTGCAGGGAGGTGGCTTCACAGCACCTGCTCAGAGCAGGCGCCGGGAAGCCTGGAGGAGCTGTGCACGTCAGATCGCCGATCTGACAGAGTGCTGTGCAAACTGTCAGATCAGCTATCTTACACTATAACACGATGCCCCCCCGGGGCAATGTTATAGTGTAAAAAAAAAATATTCACATGTGTAAAAAAAAATTAAAAAAAAATCCCCCAAAAAATTAAAAAAAATATATATATATTGTTCTTATAAATACATTTCTTTATCTAAATAAAAAAAAAACAATAAAAGTACACATATTTAGTATCGAGGCAAAAAACAACGCTTTACTATCATACCGCCAAACAAAAAGTGGAATAACACGCGATCAAAAAGACGGATATAAATGTTAGGAGTCGAGTTCCCGCTGCTGCACAGAGGGAATCTCGAGCCGTGTCTGCTGCGGTGTCCCATTCTGCATCGGCCGCAGTGGAGCCTGCTCAGCGGAGACGTCGGTCCCAGTGTCTCACTGAGTCTGATACTGTGCAAAGGGTTACTGCTGTCTCTCCAGGCTCTGCTATTGTACCCTGCACTGATCTGCGGCAAGCAGGCTTTTCTGGGACTAAGTCCTGCTTTGCACACACTGACCATGCCCAGGGTAAGATCTCTCAGTGGAGATCAAGGGTCACATGCTCAGGTACTGCAGCAACTTCCATTGGTCCTCCAGGAAGGTCCTGTACCTGATCAAGTTCTGTGGCAGCTTTCCATTGGTCCTTCTTGGAAGGTCCTGTAGGTGCTGCAGCTATATAAGGTTCTCATGACCGCACGGCCATGCGCTAGTGTCAAATATGTACGAGCTCAGCTCCAGTGTGGTCGTGTCTGTGGTCAGGGACCGGGCTGAAATAAGCCCCTAGAATGCTGTCACCTCCGGCGAGGAGTTTTGTGTATGCAGTCAGGGACCCGGCTGAAATAAGCCCCTAGAATTCCGGCACCTCCGGCGAGGAGTTTATGTGTGAATTCCGGGCTGGCTAATAGCCGATAGAATTCCGGCTCCACCGGAGAGGAGCTGCGTGTTGGTTGGACTGCATGACCACTGTCGGCTCTACACAGTAGCTGTGTCCCCTGTGAGCTAAACAGGGCACAGCGTTCTCTTTTCTACGGGCTCTGTGAAATAACAGTTTGTTTATTCTGATTTGGTTCGCCGCCTTACTTAGCAGCAGGTTCTTTACTGCACGGTGGATCCCGGGTTGCGAACGCGCCTATCCCATCTAATAAATATATTCGGTGCGTTCCACCAACCCTAACAATAAATAACCATGGTACCGCTGAAAACGTCATCTTGTCCCGCAAAAAACGAGCTGCCATACAGCGTCATAAAAAAAAAAAAAAGTTATAGTTCTCAGAATAAAGCGATGCAAAGATAATTATTTTTTCTATAAAATAGTTTTTATCGTATAAAAGCGCCAAAACATAAAAAAATGATATAAATGAGGTATCACTGTAATCGTACTGACACGAAGAATAAAACTGCTTTATCCATTTTACCAAACGCGGAACGGTATAAACGCCTCCCCCAAAAGAAATTCATGAATAGCTGTTTTTTGGTAATTCTGCCTCACAAAAATCAGAATAAAAAGAGATCAAAAAATGTCATGTGCCCGAAAATGGTACCAATAAAAACGTCAACTCGTCCCGCAAAAAACAAGACCTCAAATGACTCTGTGGACCCAAATATGGGAAAATTATAGCTCTCAAAAATGTGGTAACGCAAAAAATATTTTTTGCAATAAAAAGCGTCTTTCAGTGTGTGACGGCTGGCAATCATAAAAATCCGCTAAAAAAACAGCTACAAAAGTAAATCAAACCCCCCTTCATCACCCCCTTAGTTAGCGAAAAATTAAAAAAATTAAAAAAATGAATTTATTTCCATTTTCCCATTAGGGTTAGGGCTAGGGTTAGGGCAAGGGTTAGGGCAAGGGTTAGGGTTGAGGCTCGGGTTAGGGCTACAGTTAGGGTTGGGGCTAAAGTTAGGGTTGGGAATAAAGTTAGGTTTAGGGTTTGGATTACATTTACGGTTGGGAATAGGGTTGGGATTAGGGTTAGGGGTGTGTCAGGGTTAGGGGTGCGGTTAGGGTTACCGTTGGGATTAGGGTTAGGGATGTGTTTGGATTAGGGTTTAAGTTATAATTGGGGGGTTTCCACTGTGTAGGCACATCAGGGGCTCTCTAAACGCGACATGGCGTCCGATCTCAATTCCAGCCAATTCTGCGTTGAAAAAGTAAAACAGTGCTCCTTCCCTTCCCAGCTCTCCCGTGCGCCCAAACAGTGGTTTAACCCAACATATGGGGTATCAGCGTACTCAGGACACATTGGACAACAACTTTTGTGGTCCAATTACTCCGGTTACCCTTGGGAAAATACAAAACTGGGGGCTAAAAAATAATTTTTGTGGAAAAAAAAGGATTTTTTATTTTCACCGCTCTGCGTTATAAACTGTAATGAAACACTTGGGGGTTCAAAGTTCTCACAACACATCTAGATAAGTTCCTTGGGGGGTCTAGTTTCCAATATGGGGTCACTTGTGGGGGGTTTCTACTGTTTAGGTACATTAGGGGCTCTGCAAACGCAATGTGACGCCTGCAGACCAATCCATCCAAGTCTGCATTCCAAATGACGCTCCTTCCCTTCCTAGCTCTGCCATGCGCTCAAACGGTGGTTCCCCCCCACATAGGGGGTATCAGCGTACTCAGGACAAATTGGACAACTTTTGAGGTCTAATTTCAAATATTACCCTTGAAAAAATGCAAAACTGGGGGCTAAAAAATAATTTTTGTGGAAAAAAGATTTTTTATTTTCACAGCTCTGCGTTATAAATTGTAGTGAAACACTTGGGGGTTCAAAGTTCTCACAATACATCTAGATAAGTTCCTTGGGGGGTCTAGTTTCCAATATGGGTCACTTGTGGGGGGTTTCTACTGTTTAGGTACATTAGGGGCTCTCCAAACGCAACATGGCGTTCCCATCTCATTTCCTGTCAATTTTGCATTGAAAAGTCAAACGGCGCTCCTTCCCTTCCGAGCTCTCCCATGCACCCAAACAGTGGTTTACCCCCACATATGGGGTTTCAGCGTACTCAGGACAAATTGTACAACAACTTTTGGGGTGCAATTTCTTCTCTTACCCTTGGGAAAATAAAAAATTGGGGGCGAAAAGATAATTTTTGTGAAAAAATATGATTTTTTATTTTTACGGCTCTGCATTATAAACTTCTGTGAATCATTTAATGGGTCAAAGTGCTCACCACACATCTAGATAAGTTCCTTAGGGGGTCTACTTTCCAAAATGGTGTCACTTGTGGGGGGTTTCAATGTTTAGGCACATCAGTGGCTCTCCAAACGCAACATGGCGCCCCACCTCAATTCCTGTCAATTTTGCATTGAAAAGTCAAATGGCGCTCCTTCGCTTCCGAGATCTGCCATGCGCCCAAACAGTGGTTTACCCCCACATATGGGGTATTGGCGTACTCAGGACAAATTGTACAACAACTTTTGGGGTCCATTTTTTCCTGTTACCCTTGGTAAAATGAAACAAATTGGAGCTGAAGTAAATTTTTTGTGAAAAAAAGTTAAATGTTCATTTTTATTTAACCATTCCAAAAATTCCTGTGAAACACCTGAAGGGTTAATAAACTTCTTGAATGTGGTTTTGAGCACCGTGAGGGGTACAGTTTTTAGAATGGTGTCACACTTGGTTATTTTCTATCATATAAACCCCTCAAAATGACTTCAAATGAGATGTGGTCCCTAAAAAAAATGGTGTTGTAATAATGAGAAATTGCTGGTCAACTTTTAACCCTTATAACTCCCTAACAAAAAAAATTATGGTTCCAAAATTGTGCTGATGTAAAGTAGACATGTGGGAAATGTTACTTATTAAGTATTTTGTCTGACATATCTCTGTGATTTAATTGCATAAAAATTCAAAATTGGAAAATAGCGAAATTTTCAAAATTTTGGCCAAATTTCAGTTTTTTTCACAAATAAACACAGGTAATATCAAAGAAATTTTACCACTATCATGAAGCACAATATGTCATGAGAAAACAATGTCAGAATCACCGGGATCCGTTGAAGCGTTCCAGAGTTATAACCTCATAAAGGGACAGTGGTCAGAATTGTAAAAATTGGCCTGGTCATTAACGTGCAAACCACCCTTGGGGGTAAAGGGGTTAAAGAATGAGAGCGATGGCGCCAAAGAGTATATACCGTACAGTTGCTAAGGTGGGGTCCCGACATGGGATACTCACCACACACGGGGATATGAACACACACACAAAATGCGCCACACACTACCACGTGCTTAAACACATATCAATAGACACATGAAAACAGGATTCTTGAAAAAAGGAAAATCAAAACTCGTGTAACATATTATCCCTTTAAAAAATTGAATTTTTATTAAGATATATTTAAAAGGTACCACTTCCCAGTGAAAACGAAAAAAGAAATTTATAATAGACAAATCTACTGGGTGCACCTGCCCTAAGCCAATGACACTACGCTCCCCTACTAGCCCTTCCTAACAGTGGAGGTTGGCACCCTGATAGATAATTTGGCGCCCCCACTCCGCGACGGCTGATACCTACTGGCCCTATTAAGGACCTAACCGGCTATAGGAGGGAAAACATAAAGCAATCAGCAGAAATGAAGAAAGCGTAGGTGAACTAAACTAAGGTGCACACAGGTAATGTCAACTTTCCTTATTGAAGCCCAAATTAGGGCGATGACACTACCATAGACATATACTTAAAACATGTAACACATTACACTCATGAAAATTTTTTTTTTTTTTTTTCCCTTAAGTAAATATGTCAGTTCTATTGCACAGCCTAAGTAAATATACAGCTATGTGCATAGAGGGTAGAAAATCAAAAGGAGAGACATAAATAACAAATGACCTGGTTCGGTCCAAATTAAAGCCTGTGCATAACAGCACTCCCCTGTCGGCATTGGGTAGCAATTAAGATAGATAAATAAGACAGTGTATCAACACTGTTGTACACCTGAAAACATTTTCCATTACCCATATGCAAAATGATAACCAGCGGTAAGTGTCTATGTTTATACACAATGCGGTGGACCAATAAATGATTTTAAAGGCAGCCAGTAACAAGGGGTATTGTCCCCCACACAAAAACACTTAGCTGTCTGTGAGACGCCCCACATATCACCCTCAGCACACATTTCACCACACATACACCAACCTCGCCACATAAAAGTCGAAACACAAAAGTCGCCGCTCAAAACTCGCCACGCGCAAAACTCGCCACATGCAAAACTAGGCTCACGGAAAACACGCCACACGAGCAAAACTCACCTCGTGGAAAACTCGCCACACGCAAAACTTGCACACGCGGAAAAATTGCCACATGCACAAAAGTTGCAACACATGCAAAAGTTGCCTCACACAAAACTTGCACATACTCAAATCGCACCACACATAAATCTCGCCACGCACAAAACTTGCTGCACACAACTTGCTACACTAACCTGTCACATGCAACTCGACATACAAAAAGTTGCTACACGCATGTCGCCACACAAACTCATCACACACAACTTGACACATGAACCTCGCCCTAAAACACACACAAGTCTGGTATTATCCTTCAAAAATAAAAATCTGATTAATAAGAAGACAAACTACCAGAGCAACAAATGTACCATATAGGAAATACGGCAGCTGTCAGTCACATGACCTGTCTGTTATGTGTATGTGTGAGCTAATATATACTGCCAGGGGGGAGGGCTTCCTGTTGGCTGGGGACTTATCAGGCTGCCAATTTAGCTTACAAATACTGAGGTAAAAATACTGAGCAAATAACATGTGAACGAGTTCTAATACAGGAGGAGATGACACACAGGTATATACTATATACAGGAGATGACACACTGGTATATACTATATACAGGGGAGATGACATACAGGTACATACTATATACAGGGGAGATGACACACGTACATACTATATACAGGGGAGATGACACACAGGTATATACTATATACAGGGGAGATGACACACAGGTATCTATATATATAATTGTCTAAGGGTTTTTCTGTCTGTCTGTCCTGGAAATCCCGTGTCTCTGATTGGTCGAGGCCGCCAGGCCTCGACCAATCAGCGACGGGCACAGTATCGACGTAGATGTCATAATGGTTGCCATGGCGACGATGATGTCATAAAGGTTGCATGGACCAATCAACGACGGGCACAGTCTGCCGCGAATTCTGGAATCATCATTGTCCATATACTACGGGGACATGCATATTCTAGAATACCTGATGCGTTAGAATCGGGCCACAATCTAGTATACTATATACAGGAGATGACACACAGGTATATACTATATGCAGGAGGAGATGACATACAGGTACATACTATATACAGAAGGAGATGACATACAGGTACATACTGTACTATATACAGGGGAGATGACACACGTATATACTATATACAGGAGGAGATGACACAGATATATACTATATACAGGAGCAGATGACACACAGGTATATACTATATACAGGAGGAGATGACATACAGGTACATACTATATACAGGGGAGATGACACACGTATATACTATATACAGGAGGAGATGAAACACAGATATATACTATATACAGGAGCAGATGACACACAGGTATATACTATATACAGGAGGAGATGACATACAGGTACATACTATATACAGGAGGAGATGACACACAGGTATATACTATATACAGGAGCAGATGACACACAGGTATATACTATATACAGGAGGAGATGACTTACAGGTATATACTATATACAGGAGGAGATGACACACGAATATACTATATACAGGAGGAGATGACATACAGGTATATACTATATAAAAGAGAAGACACATAGGTATATAGAGGAGGAGATGACATACAGTTCTAGCAGCAGACACATCTCTACAACAACTGTTAAGAGGAGACTTTGTGCAGCAGGCCTTCATGGTAAAATAGCTGCTAGGAAACCACTGCTAAGGACAGGCAACAAGCAGAAGAGACTTGTTTGGGCGAAAGAACACAAGGAATGGACACTAGACCAGTGGAAATCTGTGCTTTGGTCTGATGAGTCCACATTTGAGATCTTTGGTTCCAACCACCGTGTCTTTGTGTGACACAGAAAAGGTGAACAGATGGACTCTACGTGCCTTGTTCCCACCGTGAAGCATGGAGGAGGAGGTGTGATGGTGCTTTGCTGGTGACACTGTTGGGGATTTATTCAAAATTGAAGGCATACTGAACCAGCATGGCTACCACAGCAGCTTGCAGCGGCATGCTATTCCATCCAGTTTGCGCTAAGTTGGACCATCATTTATAACAGGACAATGACCCCAAACACACCTCCAGGCTGTGTAATGGCTATTTGACCAAGAAGGAGAGTGATGGGGAGCTACGCCAGATGACCTGGCCTCCACAGTCACCAGACCTCAACCCAATCGAGATGGTTTGGGGTGAGCTGGACCGCAGAGTGAAGGCAAAAGGGCCAACAAGTGCTAAGCATCTCTGGGAACTCCTTCAAGATTGTTGGAAGACCATTCCCGGTGACTACCTCTTGAAGCTCATCAAGAGAATGCCAAGACTGTGCAAAGCAGTCATCAAAGCAAAAGGTGGCTACTTTGAAGAACCTAGAATATCTAATATATAATTGCCTAGAATACTACTTCCTGCAATTTGTGCCAACTTCCGTGGCTTTGTCCGGAGCTAATGTCCGGAGATAATGTCCGGAGCTAATGTCCGGAGATAATGTCCGGAGCTAATGTCCGGAGCTAATGTCCGGAGATAAGTGACGTCACCAGTGTCCTACACCCAGGCAGAGCACAGGGGCCCCAGGCAGCATATGGGGCCCCAGGCAGAGCACAGTGGCCCCAGGCAGAGCACAGGGGCCCCAGGCAGCATATGGGGCCCCAGGCAGAGCACAGTGGTCCCAGGCAGAGCACAGGGGCCCCAGGCAGCCTATGGGGCCCCAGGCAGAGCACAGTGGCCCCAGGCAGAGCACAGGGGCCCCAGGCAGCATATGGGGCCCCAGGCAGAGCACAGTGGCCTCAGGCAGAGCACAGGGGCCCCAGGCAGAACATGGGGCCCCAGGCAGCATATGGGGCCCCAGGCAGAGCACAGGGGCCCCAGGCAGATCACAGGGGCCCCAGGCAGCATATGGGGCCCCAGGCAGAGCACAGGGGCCCCAGGCAGCATATGGGGCCCCAGGCAGAGCACAGTGGCCCCAGGCAGAGCACAGGGGCCCCAGGCAGAACATGGGGCCCCAGGCAGAGCACAGGGGCCCCAGGCAGAGCACAGGGGCCCCAGGCAGCATATGGGGCCCCAGGCAGAGCACAGGGGCCCCAGGCAGCATATGGGGCCCCAGGCAGAGCACAGTGGCCCCAGGCAGCATATGGGGCCCCAGGCAGAGCACAGTGGCCCCAGGCAGAGCACAGGGGCCCCAGGCAGCATATGGGGCCCCAGGCAGAGCACAGTGGTCCCAGGCAGAGCACAGGGGCCCCATGCAGCTTATGGGGCCCCAGGCAGAGCACAGTGGCCCCAGGCAGAGCACAGTGACCCCAGGCAGAGCACAGGGGCCCCAGGCAGAACATGGGGCCCCAGGCAGAGCACAGGGGCCCCAGGCAGAGCACAGGGGCCCCAGGCAGCATATGGGGCCCCAGGCAGAGCACAGGGGCCCCAGGCAGCATATGGGGCCCCAGGCAGAGCACAGTGGCCGCAGGCAGAGCACAGGGGCCCCAGGCAGCATATGGGGCCCCAGGCAGAGCACAGTCGTCCCAGGCAGAGCACAGGGGCCCCAGGCAGCCTATGGGGCCCCAGGCAGAGCACAGTGGCCCCAGGCAGAACATGGGGCCCCAGGCAGAGCACAGGGGCCCCAGGCAGCATATGGGGCCCCAGGCAGAGCACAGTGGTCCCAGGTAGAGCACAGGGGCCCCAGGCAGCCTATGGGGCCCCAGGCAGAGCACAGGGGCCCCAGGCAGCATATGGGGCCCCAGGCAGAGCACAGGGGCCCCAGGCAGCATATGGGGCCCCAGGCAGAGCACAGTGGTCCCAGGCAGAGTACAGGGGCCCCAGGCAGAACATGGGGCCCCAGGCAGAGCACAGGGGCCCCAGGCAGAGCACAGGGGCCCCAGGCAGCATATGGGGCCCCAGGCAGAGCACAGGGGCCCCAGGCAGCATATGGGGCCCCAGGCAGAGCACAGCGATATTTTGGACCACTGTGCGGTGTTTCAGACCCCCTGTGTGATGTCTGGGGCCCTGTTCTTAAGTATATTAAAGATTAAAGTAACGTATATTAAAGTATATTATAGATCAAATTTGACACGTTTATGAGCACCATTGAGTGATATACTCAAGAATGACATAATTTTTCAACATTTTATGGTTTCAAACTGTAAACACTCAGAGTTTTTTTTACTTCAACCAGAAAACCTTAACGGTTCATAAAAAACTTGACTGTTCTGTTCAGGATATGATAAAAGTCATAGTATTCTGAATCTTTAACTTATAAAGATACCTTTACATGGGGTGATTATTGGTTCCAGAGAGGCTTTCGGCCGATAATCGTACACATGGCTGGTAACAGGACAATACAATATAAACGTTCAAAGGTAAACACTGATAACATTAAAATCTAATATATAATTGCCTAGAATACTACTTCTGGCAATTTGTGCCAACTTCCGTGGCTTTGTCCGGAGATAATGTCCGGAGATAAGTGACGTCACCAGCGTCCTACACCCGCTCAGGGTGGACAAAGATATATGCCTTCGTGGTGCGCGGCACTTTTCTGATTGGTTGCCGCCTGCCGCGAGCGACCAATCAGAAATGTGCCGTACTGTCAAGAATTGTCAAGAGCTGGTGAGTGCAGCCATTTTTTGTTCTTTCTTACTATTATTTATTAATTGTATTATTCTTACATTTGAATAAATAAAGTATATATGGATTCTAGACTCCCGATTCTTTAGAATCGGGCTGCCATCTAGTCTAATATATAATTGCCTAGAATACTACTTCCTGCAATTTGTGCCAACTTCCGTGGCTTTGTCCGGAGCTAATGTCCGGAGATAATGTTCGGAGCTAATGTCCGGAGCTAATGTCCAGAGCTAATGTCCGGAGCTAATGTCCGGAAATTAATTGCCTAGAATACTACTTCCTGCAATTTGTGCCAACTTCCGTGGCTTTGTCCGGAGCTAATGTCCGGAGCTAATGTCCGGAGCTAATGTCCGGAGATAAGTGACGTCACCAGTGTCCTACACCCAGGCTGAGCACAGGGGCCCCAGGCAGCATATGGGGCCCCAGGCAGAGCACAGGGGACCCAGGCAGCATATGGGGCCCCATGCAGAGCACAGGGGCCCCAGGCAGCATATGGGGCCCCAGGCAGAGCACAGGGGCCCCAGGCAGCATATGGGGCCCCAGGCAGAGCACAGGGGCCCCAGGCAGAGCACAGTGGTCCCAGGCAGAGCAAAGGGGCCCCAGGCAGCCTATGGGGCCCCAGGCAGAGCACAGTGGCCCCAGGCAGAACATGGGGCCCCAGGCAGAGCACAGGGGCCCCAGGCAGAGCACAGGGGCCCCAGGCAGCATATGGGGCCCAAGGCAGAGCACAGGGGCCCCAGGCAGCATATGGGGCCCCAGGCAGAGCACAGTGGCCCCAGGCAGAGCACAGGGGCCCCAGGCAGCATATGGGGCCCCAGGCAGAGCACAGTGGCCCCAGGCAGAGCACAGGGGCCCCAGGCAGCATATGGGGCCCCAGGCAGAGCACAGTGGTCCCAGGCAGAGCACAGGGGCCCCAGGCAGCATATGGGGCCCCAGGCAGAGCACAGGGGCCCCAGGCAGCATATGGGGCCCCGGGCAGAGCACAGTGGCCACAGGCAGAACACAGGGGCCCCAGGCAGCATATGGGGCCCCAGGCAGAGCACAGTGGTCCCAGGCAGAGCACAGGGGCCCCAGGCAGCCTATGGGGCCCCAGGCAGAGCACAGTGGCCCCAGGCAGAACATGGGGCCCCAGGCAGAGCACAGGGGCCCCAGGCAGAGCACAGGGGCCCCAGGCAGCATATGGGGCCCCAGGCAGAGCACAGTGGCCCCAGGCAGAGCAGAGGGGCCCCAGGCAGAACATGGGGCCCCAGGCAGAGCACAGGGGCCCCAGGCAGAGCACAGGGGCCCCAGGCAGCATATGGGGCCCTAGGCAGAGCACAGGGGCCCCAGGCAGCATATGGGGCCCCAGGCAGAGCACAGTGGCCCCAGGCAGAGCACAGGGGCCCCAGGCAGCTTATGGGGCCCCAGGCAGAGCACAGTGGCCCCAGGCAGAACATGGGGCCCCAGGCAGAGCACAGGGGCCCCAGGCAGAGCACAGGGGCCCCAGGCAGCATATGGGGCCCCAGGCAGCATATGGGGCCCCAGGCAGAGCACAGGGGCCCCAGGCAGCATATGGGGCCCCAGGCAGAGCACAGTGGCCCCAGGCAGAGCACAGGGGCGCCAGGCAGAACATGGGGCCCCAGGCAGAGCACAGGGGCCCCAGGCAGCATATGGGGCCCCAGGCAGAGCACAGGGGCCCCAGACAGCATATGGGGCCCCAGGCAGAGCACAGTGGTCCCAGGTAGAGCACAGGGGCCCCCCAGGCAGCCTATGGGGCCCCAGGCAGAGCTCAGGGGCCCCAGGCAGCATATGGGGCCCCAGGCAGAGCACAGGGGCCCCAGGCAGCATATGGGGCCCCAGGCAGAGCACAGGGGCCCCAGGCAGAACATGGGGCCCCAGGCAGAGCACAGGGGCCCCAGGCAGAGCACAGAGGCCCCAGGCAGCATATGGGGCCCCCGGCAGAGCACAGGGGCCCCAGGCAGCATATGGGGCCCCAGGCAGAGCACAGCGATATTTTGGACCACTGTGCGGTGTTTCAGACCCCCTGTGTGATGTCTGGGGCCCTGTTCTTAAGTATATTAGAGATTAAAGTAACGTATATTAAAGTATATTATAGATCAAATTTGACACGTTTATGAGCACCATTGAGTGATATACTCAAGAATGACATAATTTTTCAACATTTTATGGTTTCAAACTGTAAACACTCAGAGTTTTTTTTACTTCAACCAGAAAACCTTAACGGTTCATAAAAAACTTGACTGTTCAGGATATGATAAAAGTCATAGTATTCTGAATCTTTAACTTATAAAGATACCTTTAGATGGGGTGATTATTGGTTCCAGAGAGGCTTTCGGCCGATAATCGTACACATGGCTGGTGACAGGACAATACAATATAAACGTTCAAAGGTAAACACTGATAACATTAAAATCTAATATATAATTGCCTAGAATACTACTTCCAGCAATTTGTGCCAACGTCCGTGGCTTTGTCTGGAGATAATGTCCGGAGATAAGTGACGTCACCAGCGTCCTACACCCGCTCAGGGTGGACAAAGATATATGCCTTCGTGGTGCGCGGCACTTTTCTGATTGGTTGCCGCCTGCCGCGAGCGACCAATCAGAAATGTGCCGTACTGTGACACACTCCGCCCGCCATTTTGGTGTGATTTTTGAATTTTTACCTCACAGCAAGTTTCTACTGCGTGGAGGCGGTCCCAGTGACGTCGCTCTTCAAGCTCCTGCCGAATTTCATCAAAAAAATGATAATACCATTTACCAAAACTATATATATTTAGTTGTGAAGTGGTTCAGTGACATTTTCACACCAATTTTGAACTTTTGTTTGGTGTTTTCTCCATATACTGCCTATTATTCACTGACTGTTATACTGAGAGACTGCCATTTATTAACCTCTTCTTTGCCACACTGGGTATATTGCTCTATTATTTGCCACATAAGGACATTGTCCATTATTGCCCAGCAATTTCTCTGCAATATAAACTGCCTATTTATTAATATCTGTATTCCTGCAAAGAACTATTGCCTATTATTAACTGGCTATTTTCCTACTACCTGACACTGCCACTTATTAACCTGTTGTTTGCCACAACCACGCTTAAAGCTGTTTAGCTTAGCCAACATGAGCTCTAATAGTAAGGATACTAATGACACAGAGCCCAAAGCTGCTGATGGCGCACGTAAGATTAGGTCTGATATAAAGTATACTAATAATGCAGAGCAAAAAGACGCTGATGCCGCACGTAAGCGTAAACAGCGTGCTAACAAGAGTACAGAGGATAGATGCAAGCGCCTGGACACTGTTAAGTATAGTAATGACACAGAGTCCAAAGCTGCTGATGGCGCACATAAGATCAGGTCTGATATAAAGTATGGTAATGATGCAGAGCGAAAAGCCGCCGATGCCGCACGTAAGCGTAAACAGCGTGTTAACAAGAGTACAGAGGATAGATGCAAGCGCCTGGATACTGTTAAGTATACTAATGACACAGAGTGTAAAGCTGCTGATGGCGCACGTAAGATCAGGTCTGATATAAAGTATGGTAATGATGCAGAGCGAAAAGCCGCCGATGCTGCACGTAAGCGCAAACAGCGTGCTAACAAGAGTACAGAGGAGAGATGCAAGCGCCTGGACACTGTTAAGTATACTAATGACACAGAGCCCAAAGCTGCTGATGGCGCACGTAACATCAGGTCTGATAATAAGTATACCAATGACGCAGAGCGAAAAGCCGCCGATGCTGCACGTAAGCGTAAACAGCGTGCTAACAAGAGTACAGAGGATAGATGCAAGCGCCTGGACACTGTTAAGTATACTAATGACACAGAGCCCAAAGCTGCTGATGGCGCACGTAACATCAGGTCTTATAATAAGTATACCAATGACGCAGAGCGAAAAGCCGCCGATGCCACACGTAAGCGCAAACAGCATGCTAACGAGACTACAGAGGACAGACAGAAGCTCCTGGACACTGTTAATGCTGCTTGCAATAAACGCATTACTAATGAGTCTTTTGAGGACAAAACTAATCGATTAAGTAATAAAGCTGCTGCTGCATGCTCTCAACGTTGCAAACATAATATTTCCACGTCCTCAGTCATAGATTCTGCCCACAATACAGCTTCTTTGTCTCTATTCATAGAATGTGTGCAGCCTCAAGCTCCTTTAACCGTTGGTAAATCTGCACGTAAGCGCAAACACTGTCCTACTTACACTCCAAATGATAAACGCCGTCGCCTGTACACCGTTAAGTCTGCTTATAAGACATGCTTCACACATGACTCTTCTTAGGCAACAAACAAACCATTACCAAATGCAGCTGGTGCACGCCGTGAACGGCGCAAAAAAACCGCTTGCACCTCCATATTAATAAACCCTGACCACGATACACCTTCCAACTCCTCAGTGATTGAATCTGTGGACAGTGAAGATCCTCTACCAGGTCCACGCTTTATATATGTTGGCTTAAAGAAACATTCCAATGCTCCGTTACCACAACCTGTACCTCAACATCCTACAGGTTTTACTAATGATGACAGTACCATAGTAGAACACTCCTGTGGTCCTATGAACTATTTATGTGAACATTGTCAAGCATTACATTTTAATGCTGAGATACCAGCAGATAAAAATTTTACTCTGTGTTGTCACAAGAGTAAAGTGCATATACCTATACCCCAATATCCCGAGGTCTTTAAACTATTGCTGACAGGGGAGAGTGAGTTCAGTAAGAAACTCATGGAAAATATTCGTAGTATTAACAGCTCATTTGCTTTCGCCTCCATGGGTGCCATTATATCCCCTCCACCTGGACATGGCCCTTACTGTTTCCGTATACATGGACAAATATATCATCGTACTGGAACCCTACATCCCAGTGATGATCAAGTTCCAGCTTATGCCCAACTGTATATTTTGGATACTGCTACCGCGAATGAACAACGTTTAAACTGTGAACAAAATCAAAAATGTCATCCCACTTTGATGAGTATAATTGCTCTTCAGTTAGACAATGTGAATCCCTTTGTTACTGCCTACAAAATGTTACGAGATGTGGAACATGAAGAACATCTTAAAGCTGAAGCTAATGGCACTCTCATGCCAAATATCATCATGGCCCTTAAACAAGATCGGAATCAAGACCCTCGCCGATATAATAATCCAACTGTCAATGAAGTTGCTGTCGTATTTGAAAATGACAATGGAGAGCCACCATTTAATCGTGATATTTTAATACATTTACAACCGGACCCCAAAAATCCTTTGGCGCCAAGAACACAACAGGTCAGCATTCTACACAGTAATTTAGATGCTTTACTCTATCCTTTATTTTTCCCTTACGGAGACCAGGGCTGGCATGATGGCCTCAAGCAACAAGGGCAAAGTCCACGCGGAGTTACACAACTGCAATATTACTGCTATGTGCTGTCTGTCCGTAATCAGTTTAATCCACTCCTGAATGGTGGCAAACTCACTCAGCAGTACTTAGTGGATGCTTATGTGAAAATCGAGGCAAATCGCCTAAATTATATCCGTCAACACCAAAAGGATTTGAAAGTAGAGGATTATTGTGTACTCCACGAACATCTCCAGAAAAAATCCATTGAGAAGGGCATCCCCATTGGAAAAACGGTCATTTTACCATCTTCGTTTGAAGGCAGTCCCAGGAATATGCAGCAGCGGTACCAGGATGCCATGGCTATTGTGACTAAATATGGTCGTCCTGATCTATTCATCACCATGACCTGTAATCCGAAATGGAATGAGATTACTGAGAATTTGGAACCTTGGCAGCGTGTGGAACATAGACCTGATTTGGTGGCACGTGTTTTCAAAATAAAACTGGACGCACTCTTAAAAGACATTAACAACGGATTATTTGGGAAAGTTTGCGCTATGGTTCATGTAATTGAATTTCAAAAACGTGGCCTTCCACACGCTCACATTTTGATTATTCTGGACAGCAACTCCAAATTAAGGACTGAGGAGGACATAGACAATACAGTGTGGGCTGAAATTCCCAATCCTACCCACTACCCTCAGCTCCATAAAATTGTTCTCCAACATATGATTCATGGTCCGTGTGGAGAACACAACCCAAATTCTCCCTGTATGGATCTGGGGAAGTGTACAAAAGGTTTCCCTAAAGATTTGCAACCAAGAACCATCATAGCTAAGGACGCCTATCCTACTTATCGCAGACACTTTGGCCCATCTTTTCAACACCATTCTAACATGATTGACAATTCGTGGGTGGTTCCATATAATCCGTTCCTGCTATTAAAATACAAGTGCCATATAAATGTCGAAGTTTGTGGTTCCATTCAGGCTGTGAAATATTTATTTAAATACGTCTACACTCACTGGCCACTTTATTAGGTACACCTGTCCAACTTCTTGTTAACACTTAATTTCTAATCAGCCAATCACATGGCGGCAACTCAGTGCATTTAGGCATGTAGACATGGTCAAGACAATCTCCTGCAGTTCAAACCGAGCATCAGTATGGGGAAGAAAGGTGATTTGAGTGCCTTTGAACGTGGCATGGTTGTTGGTGCCAGAAGGGCTGGTCTGAGTATTTCAGAAACTGCTGATCTACTGGGATTTTCACGCACAACCATCTCTAGGGTTTACAGAGAATGGTCCGAAAAAGAAAAAAAATCCAGTGAGCGGCAGTTCTGTGGGCGGAAATGCCTTGTTGATGCCAGAGGTCAGAGGAGAATGGGCAGACTGGTTCGAGCTGATAGAAAGGCAACAGTGACTCAAATCGCCACCCGTTACAACCAAGGTAGGCCTAAGAGCATCTCTGAACGCACAGTGCGTCGAACTTTGAGGCAGATGGGCTACAGCAGCAGAAGACCACACCGGGTACCACTCCTTTCAGCTAAGAACAGGAAACTGAGGCTACAATTTGTACAAGCTCATCGAAATTGGACAGTAGAAGATTGGAAAAACGTTGCTTGGTCTGATGAGTCTCGATTTCTGCTGCGACATTCGGATGGTAGGGTCAGAATTTGGCGTAAACAACATGAAAGCATGGATCCATCCTGCCTTGTATGGAGCATCTTTGGGATGTGCAGCCGACAAATCTGCGGCAACTGTGTGATGCCATCATGTCAATATGGACCAAAATCTCTGAGGAATGCTTCCAGCACCTTGTTGAATCTATGCCACGAAGAATTGAGGCAGTTCTGAAGGCAAAAGGGGGTCCAACCCGTTACTAGCATGGTGTACCTAATAAAGTGGCCGGTGAGTGTACAAAGGACATGATAAAGCCAATCTTGAAATCTGCCAGACTAACATCCAACATGATGAAACACACCAATTCATGGATTCAAGATATGTCAGTGCACCAGAGGCAGCTTGGCGAATATTCTCATATCCAATGCATAAACAATCTCATAGCATCATTCGCCTTGCTGTACATCTACCGCATTCTCAGCCACTCTATTTTCATGAGGATGACTCTATTGGAAACATCAAACAAAAGCTCCATCAAAATTCTACACTTATGGCCTACTTCAAGCTTAATCAGAACGACCATCATGCTCATATTTATTTATACCGTGAAATTCCCGAAAACTATGTTTGGAAAGAAGGTTCTTGGGAAGTTAGAAAGCGAGCAGGTGGTTCTGTGATTGGACGAATGTATACTGTCAGTGTGAAAGACCAAGAACGCTACTATTTAAGATTGTTATTGTTACATGTCAAAGGTGCAACCAGTTTTGACAGCATAAAAACTGTACACGGAGTCACACATGAAACCTTCAAAGATGCGGCATTAGCTCTTGGCTTACTATTTGATGATAGTCTGTGGAGAAATACATTACTTGATGCCAGTATTCTCAACATGCCAGCACAGCTACGTGACATGTTTGCCTACATTTGTATTTTTGGTCCTCCAGCTAAACCTCGGGACTTATGGGATGAATTTAAGGAACACTTTGTAGAAGACTACTGCTATGCATACCACTCCGACACTCTGAAGTGTGTTAATTGTGAAGGCTATGCTATGACAGATGTCCAACATGTTCTTAAAGCTCATGGCAAAACTTATACTGATTTTAATTTGCCACGTCCAGTCAAGAAACAACACCTCCTCCCACAGTATGATAAAGATTATGAGTTATCAGCAGCTGCTGAAATGAAAGCTACTCTAAATGAGGACCAACTTTTTGCTTTTGATGCTATCACTCAAGCTTTAGAAGACACTAATTCTACAGCAAAGTGTTTTTTCCTTGATGGTCCTGGTGGCAGCGGAAAAACGTACCTATATCATCTACTCCTACATCAGCTAAGAGGACAAGGAGACATTGTGTCACCTGCTGCCACTACTGGAATTGCCGCCAACTTGCTACAAGGTGGACGAACCATTCATTCTCTTTATGGGATTCCAATTCCTGTGAATGAAACATCTGTTTCCAGGATTAAGAATGATACCGATGCAGCAAAAGATTTGCACAGCACTAAACTTTTTATTATTGATGAGTGCACAATGCTATCCAAATATGCATTGCATGTCATTGATAGAGTTTTACGTGATGTCATGACAACAAATGTAGCTCACAAAGAAAAAACACCGTTTGGAGGTAAAGTGATTGTTTTTGGAGGCGACTTTAGACAATGTCTTCCTGTCATCCCTCATGGGACAAGAACTGATGTTGTAGAGAGCTGTATAAAATATTCACAACACTGGCAACATTTTACTCGCCTGCCACTTATTAACAACATGCGCTCCATTGATCCTCACTACAGCAGTTGGTTGCTTCAACTGGGAAATGGTGAACTATCTAATGAACATAACCTTGGAGATGATGTAATTGAAATTCCTCCAGACATGGTATGCACTGGCTCTTTAATAATTGAAATTTTTGGAGATAATCTTTGTATTGATGTGAATGACACCGAAAGCATAAATACAGCTGCATCTCATGCAATTTTATGTCCAAAAAATGAGGACGTTGAGAAAGTCAATTCCCAAGTCATGGATTTATTGATAGGTGACTATACTGAATATATCAGTGATGATTCCATCGATCCTGATGAAGCTGATGACCTCGATCAATACCCACTTGAGTTTTTGAATTCACTAACACCAACTGGAATACCTTCACATCGGCTGAAACTTAAAATTGGCACCATTGTCATGTTATTACGTAATCTGAACACGAACAAAGGTCTCTGCAATGGTACGCGGCTCATTGTCACTGCCTTACATGCCAATATCATACTGGCTAAAGTAATTAGTGGGTCAGCAGCAGGAAATGTGGTATTCATTCCACGAATTGATTTGTGTCCATCAGAGACTGGATTACCTTTTAAATTAAGACGGAGACAATTTCCCATCAAGCCCGCATTTGCAATGACCATAAATAAATCTCAAGGCCAGACCCTCCATCGAGTTGGCATTTATCTACCAGAACCTGCTTTTGCCCATGGTCAATTGTATGTTGCTTTTTCCAGGGTGAAGCAATGTTGCAATGTGAGGGTTAAAGTGGTTAATACACCACTTCAAGGACAATTATTGGCTGATAGTACTAAAGTCTTCACACGTAATATTATCTACAAAAATATTTTAGTTTAAAGTTACTTTTCTTTTTTTTCATTATTCAGTTTTTCTAATAACATAGACAGCAATAGGCAAATTCTATGTATAGAGATAAGGAAAAAAAACAAAAACAAAAAAAAATTAGTGTAGCCATAGACATATAGATTTTAAGTACTTATGTAGGAAATACGTATATAACATACGTACTAATTAGCATATAGGGTTAATAACTCTATATCATATCTACATAAATTTAGAAATATGATATATCAATACATATTTTTATAGGTAAGTAGAACACACATTAAGTACAAGATGTAAGATGTGTATCATCCAAATGCCTGTATTTGGTGATAGGAACCTGTATTTGAAGCTCCAGCAGTATAGCTGCTGAGAGATTTCATTTTGTTTTTAAAAAGGGTGAGGTTTTTGTGAACAGGTAAGAGACGGGTGGGATGGCTGTTCACACACATCTCTATCTCCAGGTGTGTTCTGTACATAGAAATAGATATATAGATAGGTACATATTTAGATAGATAGGGAAAGAATAGAGATTTTGCTTTCACATCAACATTTTTCTGCTATTTGGAGAATTTATGGTGGAAAAAAGGCTATTTCTGCACTTCCTGCCTAAGGGCTGACCCACGCCACTCTTGCTGTAAGTTGCATGCAATGTATATGGAATTTGTACTTCACTTGCGGCAGGTGCGGCACATGTGGTTTCTGCAGTTTTCGCCACAAAATCTCCACTTACCAGTGTTTTTGTTGTGGCTACATTTAATGCAATTGTCGAAGCCGCGTTTGCCGCATTTACTGCAAGTTAACTCCAAGCTTCATCTACATTGCATGGCACTTGCTGAAAGTGTGTTGTAGGTCAGTTCTTTGGTGCCAAGTGTGGAAGTTGTATTGTTTTTAACATTACTTCTGCAAATATCAGAAACATGCAGATGTGAAAGAGGTTTGAGTATTAAGAAATAGGAATCAGTTAGTTAGGACCCATCAGTTCAAAGGCTACCGTGACGTGGTTGATGGGCATGCTTATATTAGCCCATCGGTGTACTATGAACGTTGATTTCTTAAATTTTACACTTCTGTAAAAATAAACACAAAAAATTTGGATACACAAAAAGGCTTTTATTTCTGTTGTACTTATTAGAATTATTTAAAATGAAGGCTTAGCTAAGCCCAAGAGATGATTAAAAACGTTTCATACCAACCCATCAGATGTAAAATTACTGTGAAAATACCTGATGGGCACACAAGTATGCGCCAGTATGGGTACTAAGAGCTTTTCCACATAATAATGAAATATTTTAAAATGTCATAGAACATACCAATATACATAGTTATTGATACATATTATTTATTATTTACATTATTGTTCTTAAGCAAAGAACCGTTGTTGTGGCATTTGCCACAACACGCAAAGTTGTTGTCTGATGTCTTTCATTCCTCCCCTCATAAGCATGTTCATGGATCCTGTGTAACTGTACCTTAAATAACAAGAATTGTCAAGAGCTGGTGAGTGCAGCCATTTTTTGTTCTTTCTTACTATTATTTATTAATTGTATTATTCTTACATTTGAATAAATAAAGTATATATGGATTCTAGACTCCCGATTCTTTAGAATCGGGCTGCCATCTAGTAAGACATAATTACAGTTGTTTCACACTTTTTTGTTAAGTATATAATTCCACATGTGTTAATTCATAGTTTTGATGCCTTCAGTGTGAATGTACAATTTTCATAGTCATGAAAATACAGAAAAATCTTTAAATGAGAAGGTGTGTCCAAACTTTTGGTCTGTACTGTATATTATACTGTACATCATATGCTCGCACTGTCTAGCCTTACATAATATACCAACACAATATTTTTACTGCAGGATTTTCTCTGAATTTCTTTTTTCCATTTGATAGTATTTGTATACACCATGTTACTTCCATAGCATCATTTGAAATCTATCTTTTATCAAGACTGTCAACCATGTCTCTCAGTCTAGCACCTGATCAGAATTTAGATCTGAGTCTGAATCAGAATTTTGGTCCAGTACCTGGCGTGATGGTAAGTGTGGCCTAGAAGCCATGGAGAGGCGTGGATGACAAACTCACTCAATGCCCCCCTAGACCGCAATCTGCCATGGTAGTGTGGATAAGAGAGTGAGTTTGACTCAATTTGATCAGTGGTTAGAGATCCTGGTGTAGTATTATTAGACATGGGTAGACGCTCCATGATAGTAACCAAATTCTGGGACATCTTGGTCAGTTCTACTGCAAACTGAAAGAGGTTAATGGCGCAACCTGGGGAAAGCATGTTCTAATTGCAGACTTCAGAGTTCTCCAGAGCGGGAGGCGGGGTGCAAGCAGAACAAGTAAACATGGATTGTCCCAACACGAATTTGCGCTTACAGGGCGGACAGGGAAAATGTACAACCAGAGAGTGTTGTGCAGGATGGCCTGTATGGTTCTATGTAGGGAAAGACAAAATGAAAGAGAGGCAGGGACCCAGCACAGGCACCAGGAGGACCTCAGAAGGCATGGGAGTGACCGAAAGGAAGGCAGATAAAACACTAAAAAGGATGGAGGAAGACAACATGACAAGGGAAAAACCCTTTAGAAGGAAAACATTGGGCTAGCAGAGAGCGACTGCAGCAGGGGATATGTGCCAGGAGCCAGCACAATGCACAGGGGTGAAGATCTACTAGCCTGTCCTGAAGGTTTGATGCAGTGGTCCAGGTGTTGAGCTCAGTCTACACATCATGCAAGGCGCCAAGTGTTGGGGAGATGGGGGGCAGAATACCAAGGGCTAAGCCCATCTGCACCTGTACCTGAAAGTCAACTGCGCTAGAAGAGGACCTCCCATCCTGATGAGAAAGAATACGGTCTGACCCCTGACGGAATGTATCTCTATCTTTTGGTTTGGGACTACATAGTTGCCTTTCCTCTCTGTTTCCGTATTTAGAGGAGGCAGAAGAAAAATATTAGGGGAAAAAAAACACCTGGCAGAAACTGGTATGGAGACTCCAGACATGTGTCTGACTCCTACGTTACACTAAGCTAAACTAGCTTAAAGGGAAGGTGCCATCAAAAAAATTTTTTTTACAGAAATTGTAAAAATGTAAAGAATTAATGTTTACATTTTCTTAAAAATTATTATCATTTGTTTATAATTTAGTAAAATATGAAAAATAATTTGAAAAGTTTTGAAATTTCCACTTTTAAACACTAGGGGGAGCAGCTGCTGAAATTTCAGAAAAACCTCGTGTACAACAAGCTTACATTACAGCACTGCAGTAATTATGGGCGGAGTCTGCTGACGTGTGTGTGATGTCTCCTCTCCTTCCCTTCTGGGTGTCTGCTAAGGGATAAGAGGATGATATTCAGGAACCCAGTGAGCAGCCATTTTGTTGGTGACTGCAGAGTAAGGCTGCCGTCACACTATCAGTATTTGGTCAGTATTTTACCTCAGTATTTGTAGCCAAAACCAGGAGTGGAACAATTAGAGGAGAAGTATAACAGACACATCTGCACCACTTCTGCATTTATCAGCCACTCCTGGTTTTGGCTTACAAATACTGAGGTAAAATACTGACCAAATACTGAATGTGTGACGGCAGCCTTAGGCTACTTGCACACTAGCGTTGTTGGCTGTACGTCGCAATGCGTCGTTCAGGAGATAAAACACATCCTGCAAAACACATCCTGCAAAGTTGTCTGCAGGATGTGTTTTTTCCCCATAGACTAACATTACCGACGCATTGCGACGTATTGCCACACGTCGCAACCACCGTGCGACGGTTGAGTCGTGTTTTGGCGGACCACCGCCACAAAAAAAATTACATGTAACGTTTTTTTTGTGCGTCGAGTCCGCCATTTTCGACCGTGCATGCGCAGCCGAAACTCCGCCCCCTCCTCCCCGGACCTTACAATGGGGCAGCGGAAGCGTCGTAAGACTACATCCGCTACCGCGTCGGGCATTTCTTTCACAGCATGCGTCGGTACGTCGGCCCGACGCACTGCGACGGGCCCGTACTGACGCTAGTGTGAAAGCAGCCTTACACTGACGAGTAGACAGTCACCGAGGATGGCAGCCAGCAAGGATTCTGGGAGATATGTGGTGGAGGGAGCAGGGTGACCGCAGCGCAGAGTATTTCAGGAGAGCAGTGTGCTGGTCTATGGGGGCCCCCTGTTTGGTGCGCGGAGCAGCCAGGGATTGTACATAGAGCACTGTCTTTTATACACATGGATGGACCGTCTGCTCCACAGAAATCCAGGAAACATTTCTGTGGATTGATGGCCTGTTCTGATCCAGACTTTGCATGCTAAGACCCCATTCCCCTCCTCAGATCCTGTCTTCTCCATCCTGTCCTGGTGATGTGTGAAAGTGAGACGACAGGCGAAGTACGGGGTGACGCTGGGAAGGAAATTTAGCCATATGGTAACAATAAAAATGAGACCCCTCTCTTCAGCAGCCTGACCAGCCCTGACTGCACCTAACTGGAGGTCATGCTGCCCCCTCTATTACCCCAGACCCGCGAGCAGGTGCTCAGCCAGAACCACCATAGAATGGGTCCGCTTTCTGAAGATAATACTGCCATAGTGTTCTCACATAATACTGCCATATAGCTCACACATAATACCGCCATATAGATCACACACAATACTGTCATACAGTTCTCACATACCACCATATAGAGCACACATAATACAGCCATATGGATCACACACAATACCATCATACAGTTCTCACATACCACCATATAGATCACACATAATACTGCCAGTGTTCTCACATAATACCACCATATAGATCACACATAATACCGCCAGTGTTCTCACATACCGCCATATAGATCACACATAATACTGCCAGTGTTCTCACATAATACCACCATATAGATCACACATAATACCGCCAGTGTTCTCACATAATACCACCATATAGATCACACATAATACCGCCAGTGTTCTCACATACCACCATATAGATCACACATAATACCGCCAGTGTTCTCACATAATACCACCATATAGATCACACATAATACCGCCAGTGTTCTCACATACCGCCATATAGATCACACATAATACTTGCCAGTGTTCTCACATAATACCACCATATAGATCACACACAATACCACCGTATAATTCTCACAATACTGATCAAGCATAATCACCACCATACAGATCACATAATACCGTCATATAGATCTCACATAATGCCATAATACAGCATGACCCCTGCAGCTCCTGTTATCGCATGCATTGAGTTGTGTGTGTAATGGGGAAAGATATGCAGGGGGGAGAGGAGTGCCTGAGAGGATTAGATACACGGTTCACCAGACAGTATCACACAGGATAGGATTAGATACATGGCTCAGCAGTCAGTATCACACAGGAGAGGATTAGATACACGGCTCAGCAGTCAGTATCACACAGGAGAGGATTAGATACACGGCTCAGCAGTCAGTATCACACAGGAGAGGATTAGATACACGGCTCAGCAGTCAGTATCACACAGGAGAGGATTAGATACACGGCTCAGCAGTCAGTATCACACAGGAGAGGATTAGATGCACGGCTCAGCACAGTATCACACAGGAGAGGATTAGATACACGGCTCAGCAGTCAGTATCACACGATAGGATTAGATACACGGCTCAGCAGACAGTATCACAGGATAGGATTAGATACACGGCTCAGCAGTCAGTATCACACAGGATAAGATTAGATACACAGCTCAGCAGACAGTATCACAGGATAGGATTAGATACACGGCTCAGTAGTCAGTATCACACAGGATAAGATTAGATACACAGCTCAGAAGACAGTATCACACAGGAGAGGATTAGATACACGGCTCAGCAGTCAGTATCACACAGGAGAGGATTAGATACACGGCTCAGCAGTCAGTATCACACAGGATAGAATTAGATGCATGGCTCAGCATAGTATCACAGTATAGGATTAGATGCACGGCTCAGCAGACAGTATCACACAGTATAGGATTAGATACACGGCTCAGCATAGTATCACACAGGAGAGGATTAGATACACGGCTCATCAGTCAGTATCACACAGGATAGAATTAGATGCATGGCTCAGCATAGTATCACAGTATAAAATTAGATGCATGGCTCAGCAGACAGTATCACACAGTATAGGATTAGATACATGGCTCAGCATAGTATCACAGTATAGGATTAGATGCATGGCTCAGCAGACAGTATCACACAGTATAGGATTAGATACACGGCTCAGCATAGTATCACACAGGAGAGGATTAGGTACAGGGCACAGCAGACAGTATCATACAGGAGAGGATTAGGTACATGGCACAGCAGACTATCATACAGGAGAGGATTAGATACATGGCTCAGCACAGTGTAGTGATAGATACACGGTCTGATGTCCTTGATCAGTGGCTGCAGTGAGAGGCAGGGTCGGGTCGGAGCAGCACAGAGATTCTCCCCCCCCCCCCCTGTTACCTCTCTGCAGCTCCTGATAGAGGACATCAGACCCCAGCACTTCACCCTCTCTAGCGATTCTAGAGATTGAGCCAGGGCACCAGGCAGCAGAGGACAGGGAACGGCCGACTGCTGACAGTGTGAAAGGAGAGGCAGCTGGAGCTGCCCCTCCAACAGCACAGCTCTCAGTCACAGTGGAGCTCACACACTGTGGGCTGAAGAAACATGGCGCCGACCTCCTGCCTCTGCTGTGATGTGGAGACAGCCCAGGGGGCGTGGCCAGATCAGAGCAGGAGATAACGCGGTCGGCTCCCGACTGCTGAGTCCTATGCACAGGGCTGCCGTAAATGCAGAGTGTAAATGTCCTGCTGGGACTCTTACACTCCTGCAAAGCAAAATGGCGGCGCCCAGTGGCTGCAAAAATTATTAATAATAAAAAAGATATTAAGGTTAAAAAAAATAATTTTGTATTAAAGATAATTGTTTATATAAACAATCATTTTTAATACAAAAACAAAATTGCGGCACCTTTCCTTTAATGCCAGAAGCAGAGTGTAGCCTGAGAAGAAGCCAACTTTATTCTTAAGGTTATCATTTTCAACCCCTTTACTCCCGAGGGTGGTTTGCATGTTAATGACCAGGCCAATTTTTACAATTCTGACCACTGTCTCATGAGGTTATAACTCTGGAACGCTTCAACGGATCCTGGTGATTCTGACAATGTTTTCTCGTGACATATTGTACTTCATGATAGTGGTAAAATTTCTTTGATATGACTTGCGTTTATTTGTGAAAAATACAGAAATTTGGCGAAAATTTTGAAAATGTTGCAATTTTCCAACTTTGAATTTTCATGCCCTTAAATCACAGAGATATGTCACACAAAATACTTAATAAGTAACATTTCCCACATGTCTACTTTACATCAGCACAATTTTGGAACCAAAATTTTTTTTGTTAGGGAGTTATAAGGGTTAAAAGTTGACCAGCGGTTTCTCATTTTTACAACACCATTTTTTTTTTTTAGGGACCACATCACATTTGAAGTCACTTTGAGGGCTCTATATGATAGAAAATACACAAAGGTAACACCATTCTAAAAACTGCACCACTCAAGGTGCTCAAAACCACATTCAAGAAGTTTATTAACCCTTCAGGTAATTCACAGGAATTTTTGGAATGTTTTTTAAAAAAAATTAACATTTAACTTTTTTTCCGACAAAAAATGTACTTCAGATCCAATTTGTTTTATTTTACCAAGGGTAACAAGAGAAATTGGACCCTAAAAGTTGTTGTGTAATTCGTCCCGAGTACCCTGATACCCCATATTTGGGGGTAAACCACTGTTTGGGCGCATGGCAGGGCTCAGAAGGAGCGTCGTTTGACTTACCAATGTAAAATTGGCTGGAATTGAGATCAGACGCCATGTGATGTTTGGATAGCCCTTTATGTGCCTAACCCTAACTTTAGCCCCAACCCTAACCCTAAATTTAGCCCTAAATTCAAAGCCATAATTCTGACCATCTTTCAAATTCCATCTTTCAAATTACAGATTTCTAATTACTCTGAATTAGACTAGAATTCCATGATGCACTTACCCATTCATCACTGCTGTACTATCATCATCCTCATCACCACCTGTATCATCTAATCGAGTTGTTTTGTCTACCCACAGGTATGCTAATCCACTCAGCTTTCCTGCTTTGTCTGTCTATATGAAGTGCATAAAATCCAGACCTGGTATGCTCATCCACTCAGCTTTCCTGATTTGTCTGTCTATATGAATATATGAAGTGCATATAATCACCACCTGGTATGCTTTGCTTAGCCATTATTTTCTATCCATATGTACCTCATTCCTCTTGCTTCTCCCTTGCATACCTGAATGGTCAGTCTAACCCCTCTCACTCTTTATGACCTGGCTTAACTGTGAACATGTACTCTAGACACAAACACCATCATGCCCTCTAAGCTGCGAGACCTTAGGTGCACATAAATTCAAAGCCATGAGTCTGACCAGACGTGTCTGACCATCTTTCAAATTACAGATTTCTAATTACTCTGAATTAGACAAGAATTCCATGATACACTTACCCATTCATGACTGCTGTACTATCATCATCCTCAACAACACCTGTATCATCTAATCGAGCTGTTTTGTCTATCCACAGGTATGCTCATCCACTCAGCTTTCCTGCTTTGTCTGTCTATATGAAGTGCATATAATCCCCACCTGGTATGCTCATCCACTCAGCTTTCCTGCTTTGTCTGTCTATATGAAATTCATATAATCTCCACCTGGTATGCTTTGCTTAGCCATTATTTTCTATCCATATGTACCTCATTCCTCTTGCGTCTCCCTTGCATAACTGAATGGTCAATCTAACCCCTCTCACTCTTTATGACCTGGCTTATCTGTGAACATGTGCTCTGGACACACACACCCTCATCCCCTCTAAGCCGCGAGACCTTAGGTGCACATAAATTCAAAGCCATGAGTCTGACCAGATGTGTCTGACCATCTTTCAAATTCCATCTTTCACATTACAGATTTCTAATTACTCTGAATTAGACTAGAATTGGACTGGAATTGACTGGAAGGTAAAGGAATAGAAAACTACTATAATGTTTCGGTTCCTTTTTACATTCACCCCCATACTATTTTATTTCTTCCTATCTCATATAATCCCTCCACCTAGTAAGGAACTAGTCATTTCTCCCTCCATCCTCCCCAGCCACCTCACCTCCTCCACAGAACTGTTCCTCCACATACAATCCCTTTTCTCCAGACACACATGGCCGCATCATGACCTATCCAGCTCCCACCTTCTAAAGCTCTGCATGCTACTGCTCATTGCTGGCGACATATCCCCTAATCCTGGCCCTCCTCAACACATCCCCACACTCATTTCTTACCCCCTGCCACTATCCTCTACACATCTTTGCAACAACGATAACCTTATACCCATTCATCAAGCCTCCACTCCCCCTTCCAGAAGCACTATGGAACACACGCTCTGTCTGCAACAAACTGTAATTTATCCATGACCTCTTTATCACTAACAAACTCACCTTCCTTGGCATCATGGAAACCTGGCTCACCCCCTCTGACTCAGCCTCTCCAGCTGCACTTTCTTATGGCGGACTCAATCTCTCTTACAACCCTCGCCCCACCAGCAAACGTGGTGGAGTAGTTGGCTTGCTCCTGTCCGATACCTGCTCCTTTACCCCGATTCCACTACCACCTTCCGCTACTCTTCCCTCATTTGAGGTGCACTCCGTCCACATCTACTCCCCCTCCAACCTTCAGCTGGCCGTCATTTACCGCCCCTCTGAACTAGCCATCACCACCTTTCTTGACCACTTCATGACCTGGCTACTTCATTTCCTCTCAACCAACATCCCCACTATCATCATGGGTGACTTTAATATCCCCATCTTCACCCGCCTCTGTTCCCTTACTAATTTCACTAACTCACCCCTCCCCCTGTCTGACCACAACCTACTGACATTCTCTTCCCTCTCCTCTCCTAGTGCGCAACCCTCACTCCACAAACTCAATCACGCTCGCAGAAATCTCAAACATCTAAATTTACACTCACTCTCTGAGTCCCTTCTTCCTCTTACAGACATAGCTTCCTTCCATGACAGAGATGCTGCTGCCATTTTTTATAACACCACAGTAACAGCTAAACTTGATTCGGCCGCCCTTCCCTCACGCATAGCAAAACTCGCACAATCAACAGACAGCCCTGGCTCACCAGCCTGACCAAAGAACTGAGACGGGCTTCCAGGGTCGGTGAGCGGAGATGGAAGAGATCTCGTTCTGCTGAGCACTTTATTGCATACAAGCAGTCCCTCACCAGCTTCAAGTCCACTCTCCCTGCCACAAAACAAACCTATTTCTCATCTCTCAAATCCTCCCTGACTCACAACCCTAAAGAGCTCTTCAACACTTTAAATTCTCTCCTCCATCCCCCAGAACCTCCTCCCTCTTCTCTCATTTCTGCTGAAGACTTTGCCTCATTCTTTAAGCAGATCAATAACATCAGAGAAAGCTTTGGCCCGCAGCCCCCAATGCCCCTCCTCTTGACTGCTCAGCCTTGTTCTTCCAAAGCCAGCTTCTCCACCATGACAGACGATCAGCTCTCCACCCTTCTGTCAAGATCACATCTCACCACTTGCACGCTTGACCCGCTCCCGTCCCACCTCATCCCTAACCACGCCAAAGTCTTCATCCCAACCCTAACACAATTCTTCAACCTCTCACTTACAAACTGTGTCTTCCCTTCATCCTTCAAACATGCATCAATCACACCTATCCTCAAAAAACCTTCCCTCGATCCATCCTCTGTGCCCAGCTATCGCCGATATCCCTTCTCCCTTATGCCTGAAAACTACTGGAATAGCATGTCCATCTTGAACTGTCCTCCCACCTCTCCTCCTGCTCCCTCTTTGACCGGTTACAATCTGGCTTCCGAATACATCACTCAACCGAAACTACCCTAACTAAAGTGACCAACGACCTACTAACCGCTAAGAGCAAGCGACACTACTCTGTCCTCCTCCTGGACCTGTCTTCTGCCTTCGACACTGTGGACCATTCGCTCCTGTTACAGATTCTCTCATCTCTTGGCATCACAGACTTGGCCCTATCCTGTATCTCATCATATCTAACAAATCGGACATTCAGTGTCTCCCTCTTCCACACCACCTCCTCATCTCGCCCCCTGTCTGTCGGTGTTCCCCAAGGCTCAGTTCTAGGACCCCTACTCTTCTCCATCTATACCTTCGGCCTGGGACAGCTCATAGAATCCCACGATTTACAATATCATCTCTACGCTGATGACACGCAGATCTACCTAACTGGACCTGACCTAACTTCCTTACTGACCAAAATCCCACAATGTCTGTCTGCTATTTCATCTTTCTTTTCTGCTCGCTTTCTAAAACTGAACAGGTACAAAACAGAATTCATCATCTTTCCCCACCTCACTCTACCCCTCCTCTCGACCTATCCATCAATGTCAATGGCTGCTCATTTTCCCCAGTCCCCCACGCTCGGTGCCTCGGGGTGATCCTTGACTCTGCCCTCTCTTTCAAGCCACATATCTAAGTCCTTGCCTCCTGCCGATTCCAACTCAAAAACATTTCCCGGCCCCGTGCATTCCTTGACCATGAAACCACAACACTAGTGCATGCCCTTATCATCTCCCGTCTCGACTACTGCAACCTCCTACTCTCTGGCCTCCCCTCTTGCACTCTGGCACCACTCCAATCCACCTGTCTCCCCGTTATTCCCCACCCTCTCCTCTCTGCCAGACCCTTCATTGGCTTCCTATTGCCCAGAGGCTACAGTTCAAAACACTAACAATGACATACAAAGCCATTCTCAACCTGTCTCCTCCATACATCTGTGATATGATCTCCCGGTACCTACCTACACGCAACCTTCGATCCTCTCATGTTCTCCTTCTCTACTCCTCTCTTCCTCCCACAACCGCATCCAAGACTTCTCCCTTGCTTCCCCTATACTCTGGAACTCCACCCCAACACATCAGGCTCTCACTTACCACGGAAACCTTCAAAAGGAACCTGAAGACCCACCTCTTCCGACAAGCCTACAACCTGCAGTGATCCTCAGTCTACAGAACCGCCACATGACCATCTCTACCCTCTCCTAGTACATCCTCACCCATTCCCTTTAGACTGTGAGCCCTCGCGGGCAGGGTCCTCTCTCCTCCTATACTGGTGTGTGCCTTGTTTTACTCATGTTTATTGTACTTGTCTATATTTGCCCCGTTCACATGTAAAGCGCCATGGAATAAATGGCGCTATAAAAATGTATAATAGTAATAACTCTAACTTTAGCCCTTTGATAAAGCAGTTTTATTGTTCGGGTTAGTACCATTACAGCGATACCTCATTTATATCATTCTTTAAGTTTTGGCTTTTATATAATAAAAACTATTTTATATAAAAAATAATTATTTTTGCATCGCTTTATACTGAGAGCTATAACTTTTTAATTTTTTTGCTGATGACGCTGTATTGTGGCTCGTTTTTTGCTGGACAAGATGACGTTTTCAGTGGTACCATGTTTATTTACATCCATCCTTTTGATCGCGTGTTATTCCACTTTTTGTTCGGCGGTATGAAGATAAAGCATTGTTTTTTTGCCTTGTTTTTTTATGGGGTTTACTAAAGAGGTTAACTAGTGGGACAGTTTTATAGGTTGGGTCGTTACGGACGCGGCGATACTAAATATGTGCACTTTTTTTTTTTTTACCTAAAGAAATGTATTTATTGGAAAAATATTAGGTTTTTTTATTTAGGAATTTTAAAAAATACATTTTTACACATGCTAATATTTTTTTTTTTAACTTTTCTACATTGTCCCAGGATGGGTCATCACTATATAAAGTCAGATCGCTGGTCTGACACTTTGCACTGCATTGTATCAGATCAGCGATCTGACAGGCTTGCCGGCGCCTGCTCTCAGCAGGCACTGAGTAGCCACCTCCCTGTATGACCCGGAAGGACCCCGTGGCCATCACGTTGTTCTGCTTCTCTATGCCTCTGCCGGCACCGGAACTCTGCGATCTTGTGTGATCGCAGTGTTCTGGGGGTTAAAGTACCGCGAGCGGTCCGTGACCGCTCCTGGCACTTAGTGCCGGATGTCAGCTGTGAGAATCAGCTGACACCCGGCCCCGATCGGCCGCATACCACCCGTGTGTGCGGATGATCGGCTTCAACGTACTATCCTGTCCATGGTCATAAGGGCCCGGGTCACAAGGACGGGATAGTACGTCGGATGTCAGAAAGAGGTTAATGTCAGCCTCATGGTGGTGGTAGCATACACCCATGGTTTCCTAGGTCCCCCAATGAAGTGCCTGAGAAATGTAGCTTTTTCATTATAGTGACACAAAAAATGGAACAGTGATCAAACAGTCTTATAGAAAAAAAATGGTATGACTGAAAATGTCACCTTGTCCCTTCAAGGAATGTGACCCGTCAACTTCACATTTTTTCTATGTGTGGCCCATTTACCTTGACTAAAGTAGGAAATGTTCTAAAATAATGGAACAAGCATTACCTCTTAAATCCCCAGCAGTTCCAACACCGCCACTCTGCTAGTCTCTGCGGTTACTGGAAGTGACAATATCCCATCCATCAGTCAACATTAGCAATCCATGCCTTCAGTGGTCAAGTGCTGTAAATGCAAACATCACTGTTAAGGTGACTGATGAGCAGGATATAATCACTTCTGGTCTTGGCGTGGACAACCAGATTGGCGGCACTGGAGCATCACATCACGTGGGTAATGTTACAACATTCCCTTATCATTGCCCAAAACCTCTTTAACTGATCATTCATCTTTTAATATTACAATACACATTGGCAGATACAGAAAACCAAGACCACCATACCTTGAATTTACATTCGCCAAACACTTTTCTGGCTACATCAGATATATTCAGAGCAGAATCAAAATATATAAGTATCTGGCTTCCATTCATCTGTCCTACAGTTGTCGAAGCATATAAACTGACGGTCAACAATATCTTGTTGTTTAATTCTGTACAAAATTGAAAGAAGAGAGAAAAAAAAAAAAAGCAGTCTGAAAAAACTGGAAAGACGTTTTCAGTAAAACAGTGATCCTTCAGTTACAAAACTGAAAAAATACCGAGCTGCTGAGTAATCTATATATATATATATAATTGTCTAAGGGGTACTTCCATGTTTCTGTCTGCAACTTCCGTCACGGAAATCCCGCGTCGCTGATTGGTCTCGCCAGCTGCCTGTCATGGCTGCCGCGACCAATCAGCGACGGGCACAGTCCGATTAGTCCCTCCCTACTCCCCTGCAGTCAGTGCCCGGCGCCCGCATACTCCCCTCCAGTCACCGCAAACACGGGGTTAATACCAGCGGTAACGGACCGCGTTATGGCGCGGGTAATGCACTCCGTTACCGCTGCTATTAACCCTGTGTGTCCCCAACTTTTACTATTGATGCTCCCTATGCGGCATCAATACTAAAAATATGTAATGTTAAAAATAATAAAAAACGGCTATTCTCACCTTCCGTCGTCGGACGATGCGCGAGCGCCTGCCGCCATCTTCCGTTCCCAGAGATGCATAGCAAAATTACCCAGAAGACTTAGCGGTCTCGCGAGACCGCTAAGTCTTCTGGGTAATTTCGCAATGCATCCTGGGAACGGAAGATGGCGGCAGCCACGCGCGCATCGCCAGGGCTTCGGTGGATCCCTGCGGGTGAGTATATAACTATTTTTTATTTTATTTATTTTTAACAGGGATATGGTGCCCACACTGCTAAATACTACGTGGGCTGTGTTATATACCGCGTGGCTGCTATATACTACCTGGGTGCTAGATACTGCGCGGGCTGTGCTATATACTATGTGGGCAATGTTAGATACTACATGGCTGCTGTATAGTGCGTGGGCAGTGTTATATACTATGTGGGCAATGTTATATACTGCGTGGGCTGTGTAATATACTGTGTGGGCTGTGTTATATATTACGTGGCCAGTGTTATATACTGCGGGAGCTGTGCTATATACTGCGTGGCTGCTATATACTACGTGCCCTGTGTTATATACTGTGTGGCCTGTGTTATATACTACGTCGCCTGTTATATACTGCGTGGCTGCTATATATTGAGTGGGCTGTGTTATATAGTACGTGGGCTGTGTTATATACTGCGTGGCTGTATTAACACATCGGGTATTCTACAATATGTATGTATGTATGTATATAGCAGCCATATAGTATATAGCACAGGCCACGTAGTATTTGTCTGCTATATACTACATGGCTCCTATATACTACGTGGCCTGTGCTATATACTGTGTGGCTGCTATATACATACATACGGTACATATTCTAGAATACCCGATGCGTTAGAATCGGACCACCATCTAGTTTCTTTATAAACATCTTCACCAAAATCGCTCAGTTCACAAGTTGAAGCAATTGAGCAAATAAGGTAATGAGGTAGGTCCAAAGAAAAAAATTAAATTTTTACACAATTGAATAAAATTGCTGCCATTGTAAATGTATTCTACAATCTATGAAGATTAGAATGGGAACTGGGGAATATTTGGATTTTGGGACTGTTAGAACTGAATTTTTAGTTAACAAGAGCACGTTTTTAATTAATAAAAAAGTTATAACTAACCTTCTACATTGTACGTATCCACTTCACTTTCAGTCATGCAGACCATCGCCCAATGGTGACTCTGAAGAACACAATAGCTGGTAAGTATCCTGGGAGCCAAATAAATATTGGCAATTTTTGTGAGCTACGATTTACACGTTACCTCATTGCTATCATTTGTAGAAACGTAGAAGGAAATACTTTGAGTTCCAACATTGAAATCAATCCAGAATTCTTCAAGTTTTTCATCAGGTGGCGACTGCAACTAGGATATGTGATCATAACATTTATGATGCATACGAACTGCTGGGTCCAAATAACAAGTCTTAGGCCGGTTTCACATGGAAAAATCAGTGTTCGTGTCTGTAATGCTTGCAGCACACGTGTGGCAACCGTGTGCCGCTTTGAGTACCACATGTACTGGTGCCTGAGAAGCAGCGGTACAGTAAGCGCTGTTCCCAGGCTCTGGGTGATGATGACCATATTCATCATTCTCCCATGCTCTGTCGGTGATCAGAGGAGAATGAGTTATATTCAACCGATAACAATGACAGGAGGCGGCGGCTGATGGGATTATTAATCCCATCAGCCTACACCTGCTGCCACTAATTTCAGTGAGAGAAGGCGGCAGCTGATGGGAGTATTCATCATCACCCACCATCTGCGCAATGAATAGATAAAAAATCCGATGTCCGATGTGGATTCCCCTATATTTTTGATAACCAGCCAGGCAAAACTAACTGTTGGGGGCTGCAACCCTCAGCTGTCAGCTTTAGTAAAGCTGGTTATCAAGAATAGAGGGGTCCCCACGCAATTTATTTTTTAAATTATTTAAATAATTTAAAAAAATGTTGTGGGGTCCCCCCTATTTTTTACAACTAGCCATCCTAAAGCAGACAGCTGTGGACTGGTATTCCCAGGCTGATAAGGGCCATGAATATTGACCCCCTCAGCCTATAAAGTGAAGAAGTTGCCACGAATCATGCGTTGGGGCTGCACGGATCATACTCTCTGAATTAGTTGTGTTATTAATTTATTTGTTTAATCTCTAGTGCACCCCCGATTAACTTTAGATATGATTTGCCTCCAGTAGTTGATTCTTACTATTGGGGCACACTTTAACAAGCAGTGTTTTGCATAATCTGTCTCAGGATCCCTGTAATATTGCTAGACAGTCTCTGTTAGCATGCTATTTCTTGTTCATATCACACAATGAATTGAAATAAAAGTTTTTATTTAGCTAATATACTGCTCGGGTGTTTCTACCCTTATTTGTTTGGACAAATCATTTTTGAGTTTGCCAAAATCCAATTTCAATCTGTGTTTAGTGTTAATAAAGTGAATAAGAAACCTGAAGTGTCATGCACACGTTGAGCATTTTTGACTTGCAGATTTGGTGCAGAAAATAATCTGCAGCATGTGAATTCTTGATGCATTATGTCCCTGCGTTTTTCACCATTGACTTAATTCAAATCAATAAAAAACGCAGGCAAAAGGTGCGTTTTTGGACCTACCTTTTTCCTGCCAAGAGTTGCAGAAATGGTGCAGAAATTTTACTCAATGTGTGCACATAGCCTAAGGCTATGTGTGCACGGTGTGGATTTGCTTTTGTAAAATTCTGCACGGATTCAGCCTCTCTTGGCAGAAAACGCAGTTGAAATTCTGCACGGTTTTTATGAGTTTTTTCATGCAGATTTGATGCGGATTTTCATGTGTTATTTTCATGCGGATTTGTATGCGTTTTTCTAAAGTATATAAAGATATTGTATATTATTTAAAAAAAAAAGAATTGTGATGTAATTTCCTAGTTCAACCTCTTCTTTTTCATTCTCCATTGAAGACCATAATATCATTACATACCATGTTCAAATATAATGTTTACACACAAAAAACAAATAATAGTGATTATAATATATATATATATAGTGGTGTGACTGGTGGTCGCGTGGTTAATGGGAGGTGTGTATCACAGGGATGGATGCTCCCTGCGATGCAACCCGGAGTATTTTGTCTTTAGTGCACGTGAGCACTAAAGATGTCGTTTAGTGCACCTGGGTCCGGGTTGCGGGTAGCTATGAGAGATGGGAGGGTCTGGCTACCCATATACCTCACCTCTGAGTGGGGGCGCTAACTGTACCCTTTTCCCTGCAGGAGTTTGAGGACCTGCAGTGAGGTCATGATCACATGATAGTGCATGTGATGTTACCTCACCTGTGGGTGTGGTTACAGGCTACCTAAAGGAGGTGTGTTTAGCACATGGTAGTAAATGTTTGGGAGTCTGTCAGTGTGGACAGATTTCCTTGTGTCCAGGCTGGACACTACAGAGTAGTCTGTGTATTGGGAGGAGAAGCCTTTCTGTGTCCGTGGCTTCAGATAGAGCCTGAGTGCTGGACATAGCACAGCCTGTGTGCCCACAGGCCTGAGAAGAGCAGAGCTCTTCTATGGACAGTAATGCTGTGTCGGCCTGATGTACGGACTGTTTACCTTTTTGTTGCTGCCTTGATGGTTTATGGAGCAAATAAACCCACATAGACATTGAAGAGGATGTGCCTCCTGTTTCCTCCTACGCATCTGAGTGAGTAAAATCCTTAATATATATATATATATATATATATATATATATATATATATATATATTAGCTATTGAACCCGTTCTACGCCCGGGTGGCGGGCATTTATATTGGTATATGGTCTCCATCCTGGTATGTGCTGCTCCCATCTTGCTCCCCCATCCTGTCATATGCTGCTCCATCCTGCACCCCCATCCTGTCATGTGTGCGCCCCTATTCTGTCATGTGCTGCTCCCATCGTGCGCAACTATTCTGTCATGTGCTGTTCCCATCCTGCGCAACCATTCTGTCATGTGCTGCTCCCATCCTGTGCCCCATTCTGTTGTAATGTGCTGCTCCCATTCTGCCTGTTCCCAGTCTGCCATATGTTGCTCCCATCTTTCTCTCTCCGGCTCTACTGCCCGAGTGCGGGCGGCTGTGCTGAGTGCGGGCGGCTGTGCTGAGTGCGGGCGGCTGTGCTGAGTGCGGGCGGCTGTGCTGAGTGCGGGCGGCTGTGCGTGGCTGTGCTGAGTGCGGGCGGCTGTGCTGAGTGCGGGCGGCTGTGCGTGGCTATGCTGAGTGCGGGCGGCTGTGTGTGGCTGTGCTGAGTGCGGGCGGCTGTGCTGAGTGCGGGCGGCTGTGCTGAGTGCGGGCGGCTGTGCTGAGTGCGGGCGGCTGTGCTGAGTGCGGGCGGCTGTGCTGAGTGCGGGCGGCTGTGCTGAGTGCGGGCGGCTGTGCTGAGTGCGGGCGGCTGTGCGTGGCTATGCTGAGTGCGGGCGGCTGTGTGTGGCTGTGCTGAGTGCGGGCGGCTGTGCTGAGTGCGGGCGGCTGTGCTGAGTGCGGGCGGCTGTGCTGAGTGCGGGCGGCTGTGCTGAGTGCGGGCGGCTGTGCTGACTGCGGGCGGCTGTGCTGACTGCGGGCGGCTGTGCTGAGTGCGGGCGGCTGTGCTGACTGCGGGCGGCTGTGCTGACTGCGGGCGGCTGTGCTGACTGCGGGCGGCTGTGCTGAGTGCGGGCGGCTGTGCTGACCGCGGGCGGCTGTGCTGAGTGCGGGCGGCTGTGCTGAGTGCGGGCGGCTGTGCTGAGTGCGGGCGGCTGTGCTGACTGCGGGCGGCTGTGCGTGGCTGTGCTGACTGCGGGCGGCTGTGCTGACTGCGGGCGGCTGTGCTGACTGCGGGCGGCTGTGCTGACTGCGGGCGGCTGTGCGTGGCTGTGCTGACTGCGGGCGGCTGTGCTGAGTGCGAGCGGCTGTGCTGAGTGCGGGCGGCTGTGCGTGGCTGTGCTGAGTGCGGGCGACTGTGCTGAGTGCGGGCGGCTGTGCGTGGCTGTGCTGAGTGCGGGAGGCTGTACTGAGTGCGGGCGGCTGTGCGTGGCTGTGCTGAGTGCGGGCGGCTGTGCTGAGTGCGGGCGGCTGTGCGTGGCTGTGCTGAGTGCGGGCGGCTGTGCTGAGTTTGTGCAGATTTCCTTGTGTCCAGGCTGGACACTACAGAGTAGTCTGTGTATTGGGAGGAGAAGCCTTTCTGTGTCCGTAGCTTCAGATAGAGCCTGAGTGCTGGACATTGCACAGCCTGTGTGCCCACAGGCCTGAGAAGAGCAGAGCAGAGTGAGAATTTTCTCACGCAGCGGTGCCGCAAGTGAGAACCGAAGCTGCAGTGATACACTATAGGAGGGATCACCTCCTATCAGTGTATCACTGGAGGCCGGGCTGAGCAGTCACATCTCCCGATGTTGACTGTTCTACAAGTGAGATCGTTGTGTGACAATCTGGATTACCTGGACTATGGCGGACAGGGAGTATATGGTGGTTTATTATTGTTGTTGCAGAAGACGCGGGCGTCGGGGATTAGGTGTTTGGTAAGTATGAATGATTTTTTTTGTTTTACAATTGAACCCAGTCGCCGGATAATGGTTCATGCTGTCACTGGTATATGTGACAGCAGACATAGCGGATGGGAGTAGTAGTCTCATCAGACAACACCTGGCTACTCACAGACACCTGCAGACAGACACGCACATATTCTCCGCTCAAACACATTCTCCGCCCACACACATATTCTCCACCCACACATATTCTCCGCCTACACACTTTTCCTCCTTCCTTTCTGCAGCATTTTTGGCACGCAAATCTGCAGCAAATCCGCAAACCTTTTTATATCCGCGTTTTGGCTGCGGATTTGACCGACTCAATGTAAGTCAATGGGTGCAGAAATGCTGCAGATCTTAAAAAGAATTGACATGCTGCAGAAAATAAAACACTGAGAATCAGGACGGAATTATCTGCAGCAGGTACACACCAATCCTATAATCCCATTGATTAAAATTGCTTAAGCAATCCTTTGCAGATTTGGTGCAATTCCGCTCAGAAAAAAACACTGTAAATCTGCAACAAATCCGCAACGTGTGTACATAGCCTAAATGTTAAGTTTGCAGCTTATATAAATAAACTAGTAGTAAAAAAGTTACAGCTTTTTTGCTGCTCCTAAAGCACGAACAGATACTGTTCAACTGCACAGGAAATATAGGCAATATTGACTGAAGGTCAGTGGGCACATTTTACATGAAAAAAATATACATTTGTTAGTGGTTACCTTTGGGTAAAGCAGTTGTCCACGTGTGGAGAAAATTATTTTTTCTAAAATTAATGCATATATTTTTGGCAAAAAATTATGTCTGCATTTCACTGTGTACTGGTGGCTGCAAAATAGGTTAAAAGGATTTTCCAGGCCTGGGGTTCAAGTCTGCAGTCACTCTATGTGACTGCAGACTTGTGAATCTTCATAGTGTGCAATGCATGCACTGTTCTCCAGTTCACGCTGACAGTAGCGGGCAGGTGTGTGACTGCAAATATGCAATTTCCATGTCACATGTTGACAAGACGTGCGCCGCTTTGCTCAATAGAAGTGTATTGAGCAAGGCAGGACATGTCCAGTTAAAATGCTGCCGTAAGTATGCAAATCACATACTTATGATCACATGACTGCGTGCTCCAGCGCCCTCACAGGAGAATCACTGTGTGTGCTGTGAAAATTCACAAGTCTGCTGTCACACTAGTGACTACAGACTTGAGCTCCAAGACCATACAAACCCTTTAAATGCGTTTCTAAGTTCTTTAACTGTATTTTTTAGCTCCTCTCAACTGATTTATGACCATATAAAATTTGAATTTGCAGAGAAAATATCGCTTGTAAATGAAATTTCTAAAATAATTTTTGACCTCAAATATATGCATTTAAGTAAAAAAAAAACTTTTAACAAAATTCCACTAAATTTCTTTGCACTCTTCATTCATTTTCATACACCATGAAGTGATATGCGGTTTGCAATTTACTACAAGTTTCAGAGTTTTCTCTTAGGGTACATACCCATATGCGAGAAAAAAAATGTTCCGATATCTGGACTGAAAAAACGGACGAGTGCCAATGCGAGTACAATGCGATTTTCACACCTAACATCCGATTTACATCCGAGTGCATTGCGATTGCTATCCGATTGCAATGCAATTTTAAAGGGAACCTGTCACCCCGTTTTTTTCAGTATGAGATAAAAATACCGTTAAATAGGGCCTGAGCTGTGCTTTACAATAGTGTATTTTTTGGCCCCTGATTGCCCACCTATGCTGCCGAAATACCTTACAAAAGTCGCCGTTTTCGCCTGTCAATCACGCTGGTCTGGTCAAAAGGGCGTGGTTAAATCGTTGTTTCTCCCCCACCTCTTGCTTATCTTCCCGAGTTCGCATCTCGGCTTCAGGAAAATGGCCGCCGCGATCTCCATCTGCGCACGCGCGGCATCCCGCGGCCATTTTCCTGAAGCCCCGTGAAGCAGAGCACTCCATCTGCGCACGCGCGGCCTCAGGAAGATGGCCGCCCCCACCGATAACCAGAGGAATAGCACAGATCGCGCTCTTTTTCGGCCGTTGCGCAGTGTATTCGGCTGCTGCGCATGCACGAACCACTACGCCAACGCCAGGAAGATAAGCAAGAGGTGGGGGAGAAACAGCAAATTAACCACGCCCTTTTGACCAGACCAGCGTGATTGACAGGCGAAAACGGCGACTTTTGCAAGGTATTTCGGCAGCATAGGTGGGCAATCAGGGGACAAAAAATACACTATTGTAAAGCACAGCTCAGGCCCTATTTAACGGTATTTTTATCTCATACTGAAAAAACGGGGTGACAGGTTCCCTTTAACATGAGCTTTTAGATACAGCAGTTCTCTGTCATTTACAAATCGTTTTCAAAGGAAATATTCGTCAAAACACACACACAAATATATATATACAGTATATACTCTGTATGATAGATAGATAGATAGATAGAATTTCAAAAAAAGAGGCAGCACTCCATATTTCCAATGTAAAAACGTTCAGGGTTTAATTTACCTGGCCTGAATATGTGGGTAAATTAACCCTGCACGTTTTTACATTGGAAATATGGAGTGCTGCCTCTTTTTTTGAAATTATATCTACTTGGACGATTGGTGGACTGGTTGTCTGGGGGCTCTGCACCCGAAGATAAGTATATTTCTGTGCTGTTCCCCTTTTTTTTTTTTGGTAGATAGATAGATAGATAGATAGATAGATAGATAGATAGATAGAAGAAAAGCCGGCAATTCCTGTGCGCGTACAGTAAAATCACACTGACAGGTTAGAATAGGATAGAATAGATATATGCACATAGAATGACAGTGACACACACACATATATATATATATATATATATATATATATATATATGTATGTATTTATATTGCATAGAGAGATAGATAGAAGAAAAGCTGTTAATACATCTGTCGGGTTCTGTAAAATCACTGCAGGAGCCGACTGGATAGAAGAGATGGATTACATACCATAAATACATTTAGAATAGGTAGATCTATATATGTCTGTGACAAATTCAATTAGTACAGTGTGCGTGCAAATTACTGGACAGTATTTAAAGTTTTTTTCGGGGACAAATGGCGTGGGCTCCCGCGTAATTTTCACAACCAGCAGAGGGAAAGCCAGCGACAGGGGGCAGATTTTCATAGCCTAAGGGGGTAATACCCATGGAGCTTCCCAGCCTATTAATATCAGCTCACAACTGTATACTTAGCATTTACTGGCTATTAAAATGGGGGACCCCCCCAAAAAATGACGTGGGGTCCCCCATAATTAATAACCAGCAATGGCTACGCAGACAGCTGCAGGCTGATATTAATAGCCTAGGAAGAAGCCATGGATATTGCCCCCCCCCCTTACTAAAAAAATCAGCACTCAGTCACCCCAGAAAAGGCACATCTGTAAGATGCGCCAATTTCGGCACTTAGCCTCGCTCTTCCCACTTGCCCTGTAGGCGGTGGCAAAGTGGGTAATAGTTGTGGGCGTTAATGTCACCATCAGGTATCATCAAGCCCCGAAATTAGTAATAGAGAGGCGTCAATGGTGAATGAACTGCTGAGAACGGAGCTTCAGTGACTAGCAGTGACGTATGTATGTATGCATCTATGTTAGTAAAGTTTTTCCCATGAACCGCTTGCTTCAGGTCCTTCCAGGAACACTTCTATAGAATTGAGGTCAGGACTTTTGACTTGGCTATTCCATTACTTTATTCTTCTTTAACTTTCTTTTATAGAACAACTGGTGTGTTGTGGGACATTGTCTTTCTGCATAACTCACATTTTCTTGAGATTCAGCTCATAGATATTTTCCTTTAGTATTTTCTGATAAAATTCAGAATTCATTATTCCATCAATGATGGCAAGCTGTCCTGAGACAGATCTAGCAAAACAGGCCAAAATGACAATACTACGACAATTGTATACTAAAAAAGGAAGTAGAAAGCACTGGTGCTCCTAATACAGGTCCTTCTCAAAAAATTAGCATATAGTGTTAAATTTCATTATTTACCATAATGTAATGATTACAATTAAACTTTCATATACTATAGATTCATTATCCACCAACTGAAATTTGTCAGGTCTTTTATTGTTTTAATACTGATGATTTTGGCATACAACTCCTGATAACCCAAAAAACCTGTCTCAATAAATTAGCATATCAAGAAAAGGTTCTCTAAATGACCTATTACCCTAATCTTCTGAATCAACTAATTAACTCTAAACACATGCAAAAGATACCTGAGGCTTTTAAAAACTCCCTGCCTGGTTCATTACTCAAAACCCCCATCATGGGTAAGACTAGCGACCTGACAGATGTCAAGAAGGCCATCATTGACACCCTCAAGCAAGAGGGTAAGACCCAGAAAGAAAATTCTCAACAAATAGGCTGTTCCCAGAGTGCTGTATCAAGGCACCTCAATGGTAAGTCTGTTGGAAGGAAACAATGTGGCAGAAAACGCTGTACAACGAGAAGAGGTGACCGGACCCTGAGGAAGATTGTGGAGAAGGACCGATTCCAGACCTTGGGGAACCTGAGGAAGCAGTGGACTGAGTCTGGTGTGGAAACATCCAGAGCCACCGTGCACAGGCGTGTGCAGGAAATGGGCTACAGGTGCCGCATTCCCCAGGTAAAACCACTTTTGAACCATAAACAGCGGCAGAAGCGCCTGACCTGGGCTACAGAGAAGCAGCACTGGACTGTTGCTAAGTGGTCCCAAGTACTTTTTTCTGATGAAAGCAAATTTTGCATGTCATTCGGAAATCAAGGTGCCAGAGTCTGGAGGAAGACTGGGGAGAAGGAAATGCCAAAATGCCTGAAGTCCAGTGTCAAGTACCCACAGTCAGTGATGGTGTGGGGTGCCATGTCAGCTGCTGGTGTTGGTCCACTGTGTTTCATCAAGGGCAGGGTCAATGCAGCTAGCTATCAGGAGATTTTGGAGCACTTCATGCTTCCATCGGCTGAAATGCTTTATGGAGATGAAGATTTCATTTTTCAGCACGACCTGGCACCTGCTCACAGTGCCAAAACCACTGGTAAATGGTTTACTGACCATGGTATTACTGTGCTCAATTGGCCTGCCAACTCTCCTGACCTGAACCCCATAGAGAATCTGTGGGATATTGTGAAGAGAAAGTTGAGAGACGCAAGACCCAACACTCTGGATGAGCTTAAGGCCGCTATTGAAGCATCCTGGGCCTCCATAACATCTCAGCAGTGTCACAGGCTGATTGCCTCCATGCCACGCCGCATTGAAGCAGTCATTTCTGCCAAAGGATTCCCGACCAAGTATTGAGTGCATAACTGAACATTATTATTTGATGGTTTTTTTGTTTGGTATTAAAAAACACTTTTATTTGATTGGTCGGGTGAAATATGCTAATTTATTGAGACAGGTTTTTTGGGTTATCAGGAGTTGTATGCCAAAATCATCAGTATTAAAACAATAAAAGACCTGACAAATTTCAGTTGGTGGATAATGAATCTATAAAATATGAAAGTTTAATTGTAATCATTACATTATGGTAAATAATGAAATTTAACACTATATGCTAATTTTTTGAGAAGGACCTGTAGTTCCTAGTGAGGGAACAAAATTGCTGAATGTAGAGTGCTGCTGGTGATTGTGACAGGTTCTGTGTAGACCTGTAAAGTATATCAAATGAAAAAAAGTGGTATTCACCTGCATTGTCTACAAAAACAAACAATAAAATGAAAAATAGATGAGTAAATGAATAAGAGAGCACTTACCGTATATACTCGAGTATAAGCCGACCCGAGCATAAGCCGACCCCCTAATTTTGCTACAAAAAACTGGGAAAACTTAATGACACCGGTAAATTTCAAAAATAAAAAGATACCAATAAAAGTAAAATTAATTGAGACATCAGTAGTTTAAGTGTTTTTGAATATCCATATTGAATCAGGAACTCCATATAATGCTCCATACAGTTTATGATGGGCCCCATAAGATGCTCCGTATTAAAATATGCCCCATATAATGCTGCACAAATGTGGTTTATGGCCCCATAAAATGCTCCATACAGATATTTGCCCCCATATAATGCTGCACATGGCCCCATACAGATGCCCCATACAGATATTTGCCCCCATATTATGCTGCACATGGCCCCATACAGATATATGCCCCCATATCATGCTGCACATGGCCACCCCATACATTTATTTGCCCCCATATCATGCTGCACATGGCCACATACAGATGCCCCATACAGATATTTGCCCCCAGATCATGCTGCACATGGCCCCATACAGATGCCCCATAGATATATGCCCCCATATCATGCTGCACATGGCCACCCCATACAGATATTTGCCCCCATATCATGCTGCACATGGCCCCATACAGATGCCCCATACAGATATTTGCCCCCATATAATGCTGCACATGGCCACATAAGATGCTCCATACCGATATTTGCCCCATATGCTGTTGCTGCGATTAAAAAAATAAAAAAATTACATACTCACCTCTCCGGCCCCCGGCACTTGCTATAGTCACCTGCTCCCCGTTCCACCGCTGACCGCCGCTGTGTCTTCCCATCCTCTGCACAGACGTTCTGGAAGAGGGCGGAGCGCACTAATCGTGTCACCGCACCCTCTGACCTAAGCGTCACTGCGGAAGACACAGCGGCGCCAACGGTGGAACTAGGACCAGGTGAATATCGCGCACTGACCCCGTCATACTTACCTACCCCTATGGGAGGTGGAGCCGCATATTCATTACTGTAATGAGCGGTACCATGTGACCGCTCACTACAGGAAGAAACTGCAGCGCCGGGAAGCCAGGGACCTGCAGGGACCGCGCCAGGAGCAGGTAAGTATAATTAGACAGCCCTCGCTCCCCCTCCCCTGCCGACCCCTGGGTATGACTCGAGTATAAGCCGAGAGGGGGACTTTCAGCCCCAAAAAGTGGGCTGAAAATCTCAGCTTATACTCGAGTATATACGGTACTTAATGAGTAATCATTGGTTATGCAGTGGATGTTGTAATAGGTCCTTAAAGTACTACCAGAATCTTAGGGGAATGAGAAGAAAAAAAAAGTGTAAATATTTGTATTGGTGAATATAGTGAGACTAAATAGATTTATAATATACACTCACTCAGATATTAAATGGAAATGTGAAATGAAGAGACGTGATCCCTGTGTATCTGCAATAGATGCGGGTATTGTGATGACCACAGTTGCTTAATCTTCAGAGGTTTATAGTAGATGCCCCTGCTTAAATAAATGTACAACCTTTATAGGTATGGTTTTAAATAGACCGCATTTACTTAAAACCATACCTATAAAGGAAGGAAGATTAAGCACCCGTGGTCATCACAATACCCGCATCTATTGCAGATACACAGGGATCACGTCTCTTCATTGCACATTTCCATTTAATATCTGAGTGAGTATATATTATAAATCTATTTAGTCTCACTATACTCACCAATACAAACATTTACACTTTTTTTTTTTTTTTTTTCCTTCTCATTCCCCTAAGATTCTGGTAGTACTTTAAGGACCTATTACAACATCCATTGCATAACCAATGATTACTCATTAAGTAAGTGATCTCTTATTCATTTATTCATCTATTTTTCATTTTATTGTTCGTTTTGTAGACGGCGCAGGTGAATACCACTTTTTTTCACTACAACAATTGTGTTTCACAAATGCTATGAGGTTTTCATGCTGTAATGCAGTGTATATCTGTCTCCAAACATAATGCGTATTATTTATTATTAGATTGTGAGCCCTCGCGGGCAGGGTCCTCTCTCCTCCTGTACCAGCTGTGACTTGTATTGTTCAAGATTATTGTACTTGTTTTTATTATGTATACCCCTCCTCACATGTAAAGCGCCATGGGATAAATGGCGCTGTAATAATAAATAATAATTATTTAAATCAAAAAGTTGTTTTGATCTCATCTGTCCACAAAATATTGACACAATAGCATTCTGACTTGTCCAAGCGATAGTTAACAAATTGCAAACAGGCAGCAATGTTCATTTTTAAGATAACAGTACCTTTCTACTTGCTGTCCTCCCCATTATTTTTCAGTGTCCACTTGATGTCTTGAAGGCAGACAGATGAACATTAAAGGGTATATCCGGGACTTTATAAAAAAAACCACCAAAAATCTACATTTGCACTAAAAGGCAGGTAACTGCAACTTACCTGCCAGTTGTGCATGGCGCTGTAATTCCCAGGCACAGAGCTATCACACAGCGCTCTTGCCGGGGATTCAGCTGCCTCTGATGAAGCGACAAGGTGTGACTTTTGACATCATTCTGACCGCCAGCCAGCCCCGAATGTCGGAAGTCCCGCCCTGTGGACAGAGTGGAATGGAAAAGAAGCCTCCACTCTGTAGATGTGAAGTCAGCAGAGGCTTCTGAATGTCTGGCAGGAGTGTTCTGTGCTGAAGAAGAACGGCACCATACACAACAGGTATGTAAGTTGCAATTAAGGGTCACCCATCTAACCCAAGAAGAGGTGCGAAATAAGATTAAAATAGAAAAATATCTGGGTCCGGATAGCATACACCCACGAGTACTAAGAACCAAGTAATGTAATAGACAAGCCATTATTTCTTATATTTAGGGACTCTATAGTGACGGGGTCTGTTCCACAGGACTGGCGCATAGCAAATGTGGTACCAATATTCAAAAAAGGGCTCTAAAAGTGAACCTGGAAATTATAGGCCAGTAAGTCTAACCTCTATTGTTGGTAAAGTATTGTCAGGACTCTGAACATTTTTTATTACCTTTTGTGCATTACTGCCCTTTTCCAAGATGGCGTCTTTGGTCTCATGTGCACTGTCTTCCTGCTATAAAACTCCACCCCAGCCTTCAGTCTGTGCTAGAGTATTCTGCCTTGCATCCAGCTCCTGACCTCTGATGACTCCCTGGCTATATACCTGCTCCTGTGAACCTGTGGGGTTATCCTGCTACTCTGCTCTGAGTTCCTGCTGCATACACCAGTTCCAGTAATCCTCCTTCATCTGCTGCTCGTGTTTACTTCCATCTGCATTTGCTGGACATGTAAGCTGTTTCTGCTCTGCAAGAACCTGAGACTATTACCCAGACCTCCCTGGTTGAGCTAAGATATTATTTGAACTGCCTTATAAGCATATCTATCTGTGTTTTGGACTAAGCAAGGACTTATTCGTGTCAAGTATCTTCAAGAATAACTGTGCTTCATAGACTTTCTGCGTGATTGCATTTTCCTCTGAAGTTTCCTATAGACTGCTGAGCTGCATGTGATATTTGAACCAAGTGTTGTGGACTTGCGTTTCTCTCTGCACCTGTTTGAATCACCGTGTGATAATATAGACTTTACCACTTATAAAACTGTGTCCTGTAGTTGTCTTGTTCCACACAGAGTCTCCTGAGTTATCCCCTATAATTATTACAAGTATTTGAAGGGTTTCTGAGAGATGTTATTCTGGATTATCTCAATGAGAATAACTGTTTAACTCCATATCAGCATGAGGTTTATTAGGAATCTCTCCTGTCAAACCAATCTAATCAGTTTTAATGAAGAAGTAAGCTATAGACTGGACCAAGGTGAGTCATTGGATGTGGTATATCTTGATTTTTCCAAAGCATTTGATACCGTGCCACACTAGAGGTTGGAACACAAAATGAGGATGCTGGGTCCGGGGGAAAATGTATGTAAATGGATAAGTAACTGGCTTAGTGATAGAAAGCAGAGGGTGGTTATAAATGGTATATTCTCTAACTGGGTCGCTGTGACTAGTGGGGTACAGCAGGGGTCGGTGTTGGGGCCTATTCTCTTCAACGTATTTATTAATGATCTGGTAGAAGGTCTACACAGTAAAATACCGATATTTGCAGATGATACAAAACTATGTAAAGCAGTAAATAAAAGAGAAGATAGTATTCTGCTACAGATGGATCTGGGCAAGTTGGAATCTTGGGCCGAGAGGTGGCAGATGCGGTTTAACAATGATAAATGTAAGGTTACACACATGGGAAGAAGGAATCAATATCACCATTACACACTCGACCAGGAAACCACTGGGTAAATCTGCCATGGAGAAGGACATGGGGATCCTAGTTAATGATGAACTTACCTGGAGCAGCCAGTGCCAGGCAGCGGCTGCCAAGGCAAACAGGATCATGGGGTGCATTAAAAGAGGTCTGGATACACATGATGAGAGCATTATAATGTCTCTATACAAATCCCTGGTTAGTCAGCACATGGAGTACTGTGTACAGTTTTGGGCACCGATGCTCAGGAAGGATATAATGGAACTAGAGCGAGTACAAAGGAGGGCAACAAAATTAATAAAGGGGATGGGGGAACTACAATACCCAGAGAAATTAGCAAAATTAGGATTATTTAGTCTAGAAAAAAGATGACTGAGGGGCGATCAAATAACCATGTATAAGTACTGTATACAAGGGGACAATACAAATATCTCTCCGAGGATCTGTTTACACCAAGGAAGGTGACGGGCACAAGGGGGCATTCTCTGTGTCTGGAGGAGAGAAGGTTTTCCCACCAACATAGAAGAGGATTCTTTACTGTTAGGGCAGTGAGAATCTGGAATTCCTTGTCTAAGGTGGTGGTGATGGCGAACTCAATCGATGGGTTCAAAAGAGGCTTGGATGTCTTCCTGGAGCGCAACACTATTGAATCTTACAGTTATTAGGTTCTTTAGAAAGATGTAGATCTGGGGATTTATTCGGACGGAATATAGGCTGAACTGGATGGACAAATGTCTTTTTCTGACCTTGCTAACTATGTAAGGCTACGTTCACATTTGCGGTCAGCGGCGCAGCGTCGGGCGCCGCAGCGTCGCCGCATGCGTCATGCGCCCCTATATTTAACATGGGGGCGCATGGACATGCGTTGTGCTGCGTTTTGCGCCGCATGGCCGCAAGCGTTGGACGCAAGAAACGCTTCAAGTTGCATTTTTTTTGCGTCCAACTTTCGGCCAAAAAGGACGCATGCGGCGCAAAACGCAGCGTTTTAGCGTGCGTTTTGCCGCGTTTTTGTTTCCGTTGTGCGCTGCGGCGCCGACGCTGCGGCGCACAACGCAAATGTGAACGTAGCCTAACTATGTAATTATCTGCCTGTCAGTGATTAGGTACATTTTTTTTTAAAGTCCTGGATATCTCCTTTAACTAATGTGAGAGAAGTCTTTAGTATTTTAGTAGTTTTAGCTTTGGGTTTCTTTGTGAGCGCAGACTATTATATGCCACGTTCTTGGATTGTTTTTGGTTGGTTCAGTACTCCTGGTGTCATAATGACCTGAAATTTCCTCCACTTATACACAATCTTTCTGATTGTGGATGGTGAAGTCCAAACACTGGAGATGGCTGATGAGAATCAACAAATCTTCAGAGGTCCTCAGAAATCCCATTGGCTTGTGCCATCACACACTTCCACATTCTTGTGTTGTGAAGACTAAGCTTTGATATATCCCTGTTCTTTAACCCCTTCATGACCCAGCCTATTTTGACCTTAATGACCTGGCCATTTTTTGCAATTGCATTTTTTGCAATTCTGACCAGTGTCCTTTATGAGGTAATAACTCAGGAACGCTTCAACGGATCCTAGCGATTCTGAGATTGTTTTTTCGTGACATATTAGGCTTCATGTCAGTGGTAAATTTAGATTGATAATTTCTGCGTTTATTTGTGAAAAAACGGAAATTTGGCGAAAATTTTGAAAATTTCGCAATTTTCACATTTTTAATTTTTATTCTGTTAAATCAGAGAGTTATGTGACACAAAATAGTTAATAAATAACATTTCCCACATGTCTACTTTACATCAGCACAATTTTGGAAACAAAATTTTTTTTTGCTAGGAAGTTATAAGGGTTAAAATTTGACCAGTAATTTCTCATATTTACAACAAAATTACAAAACCATTTGTTTTAGGGACCACCTCACATTTGAAGTCAGTTTGAGGGTTCTATATGGCTGAAAATACCCAAAAGTGACACCATTCTAAAAACTACACCCCTCAATGTGCTCAAAACCACATTCAAGAAATTTGTTAACCCTTCAGGTGTTTCACAGCAGCAGAAGCAACATTGAAGGAAAAAATGAACATTTAACTTTTTAGTCACAAAAATGATCTTTTAGCAACATTTTTTTTATTTTCCCAAGGGTAACAGGAGAAACTGGACCACGAAAGTTGTTGTCCAATTTGTCCTGAGTACGCTGATACCTCATATGTGGGGATAAACCACTGATTGGGCGCACGGCAGGGCTCGGAAGGGAAGGAGCGCCATTTGACTTTTTGAATGAAAATTTGGCTCCAATCTTTAGCGGACACCATGTCGTGTTTGGAGAGCCCCCGTGTGCCTAAACATTGGAGCTCCCCCACAAGTGACCCCATTTTGGAAACTAGACGCCCCAAGGAACTTATCTAGATGCATAGTGAGCACTTTAAACCCCCAGGTGCTTCACAAATTGATCCGTAAAAATGAAAATACTTTTCTTTCACAAAAAAATTCTTTCAGCCTCAATTTTTTCATTTTCACATGGGCAACAGGATAAATTGGATCCTAAAATTTGTTGGGAAATTTCTCCTGAGTACACCGATACCTCATATGTGGGGGTAAACCACTGTTTGGGCACATGGTAAGGCTCGGAAGGGAAGGAGCGCCATTTGACTTTTTGAATGAAAAATTATCTCCATCGTTAGCGGACACCATGTCGCGTTTGGAGAGCCCCTGTGTGCCTAAACATTGGAGCTCCCCCACAAGTGACCCCATTTTGGAAACTAGACCCCCCAAGGAACTTATCTAGATGCATAGTGAGCACTTTAAAGGGAACTTGTCCCGCCAAATTCAGGTGACAGGTTCCCTTTAAACCCCCAGGTGCTTCACAGAAGTTTATAACGCTGAGCCGTGAAAATAAAAAATAATTTTTCTTTCCTCAAAAATGATTTTTTTAGCCCGCAATTTTTTATTTTCCCAAGGGTAACAGGAGAAATTGGACCCCAAAAGTTGTTGTCCAGTTTCTCCTGAGTACGCTGATACCCCATATGTGGGGGTAAACCACTGTTTGGGCACATGCCGGGGCTCGGAAGTGAAGTAGTGACGTTTTGAAATGCAGACTTTGATGGAATGCTCTGCGGGCATCACGTTGCGTTTGCAGAGCCCCTGATGTGCCTAAACAGTAGAAACCCCCCAAAAGTGACCCCATTTTGGAAACTAGACCCCCAAAGGAGCTTATCTAGATGTGTGGTGAGCACTTTGAACCCCCAAGTGTTTCACAGAAGTTTATAACGCAGAGCCGTCAAAATAAAAAATCATTTTTCTTTCCTCAAAAATAATTTTTTAGCCTGCAATTTTTTATTTTCCCAAGGGTAACAGGAGAAATTGGACCCCAAAAGTTGTTGTCCAGTTTCTCCTGAGAAGAAAAAAAAAGGTGGGGGGAATAGTTTCAAGTCCCTGAAATCTATTAGGCTGTTTTCACAAGTCCTGATATTTCCGGTACAGGAAAAAACAGTATCGGAGACATCAGTGTCCGTGTGTACACTAGGTATAGCAACAGTGTGTCGCATCAGTACCACACGTACGGCCGCCAAGGAAGTAGCGCTACTGTACGTGTTGTTCCCCGGCGGCTGGTGCTGAAGCCGGCTGTCATCCATTCTCCCCTGCTGTGTCGGCGATAGGCGCGAGCAGGGGAGAATGAATGATACGCAGCGAGCACAGGCTCAGTAACTAGAGCTGACATCACTGAGTCTGTGCTCGCTACCGGCATGAACTCCTGTGACCTCAGGAGAATGCAAGTGAAGAGGTCACGGAAGTTCAAGCTCTGTCAGATACCTCATCACTTGCATTCTCTCACGGTCTTGGGTAACAGGAGTTCATGCTGGCAGTGAGCACAGACTCAGTGACGTCACCGCTAGTAACTGAGCCTGCTCACGCTGCGTGTAATTCATTCCCCAGTAGTTTACAGCCGGAGCGGTCACATTAGCACCACTCCCGGTTGTAAACTGTATATCCCCTAGATATGGATTACGGCGTGGGACAGGTATGGGTATATTGTTGATTTATTATTTTTATTTTTTTTACATGAGATAGAGGGCGTCGCTTGGATTACAGTATAATAAAGATGGCAAAACTGTGTGGTGTATGATTTCATTAAAAAACTTTATTCTTACTGTGTGTTTATTTAACCCTTTACCAACTATAGGATTAGTAATGGAGGTGTCTTATTGACACCTTTCCATTACTAAGTCAGGCTTAATGTCAACTTACAATAGGAAGATGACATTAACCCCTCATTATCCCACTTGCCACCGCTACACGGCAAGTAAGAAGAACACGGCAAAAATCCAGAATTGGCACATCTAATAGATGCGCCTTTCCTGGGCAGCTGTGGGCTACTGTTTTACTGGGGGGGTCCATATCCATGGCCCCTTACCAGCCTGAGAACAGCAGCCCACACCTGTGAGTTTTGCCGGGTTGGTTTAAAAACATAGGGGGACCCCACGTCGGGTATTTCATTCATTCATTCTCCCCTGCTCGCGCTGCTCACTGGCAGAGCAGGGAATAATGACAGCCGTGTTCAGCACCAGCCGCTGGGGAACAGCAGCTTACAGTAGCGCTACTTCCCCGTCGGCCGACCGTGCACACCGAGGACAGAGTGCACTGTTCTCCGTGTGCACATGTTAGGCACGTTTTGCGGCCCGTGTGTCCAGGTGAAAACGGACATGTCTGCGTGTTTTGCACACTGACACACGGTCCGTGAAAACACACTGACATGTGCATAGACCCATTCATTTGAATGGGCCTACGTGTGTCAGTGTCTCAGGTATGTGAGAAAACTGTCACCACCCGTACCAGAGACACTGATGTGTGAAACCGGCCTTAGTGATAGGCAATTAAATTGGAGCTCTCCCCCCACTCCAGCCTTACTACTTAGATGATGAATTCATTATTTAATGCAGCATTTAAAGGGAACATGTCTTGTCAAGAATGGTCTGCAGGCAGGATGTTCTAGTACAGTGGGAGCTAATCAGACTGATAAACGGTTTTGAAGGAAAAGTTTAAATAAAACTTGCATTTCATTTACTAAAATCTATGTATACATATAAGTCTAGTAGGAGGTCCTTTTAAGTGACTGACAGCCTTCCCAGTATGACTGTGCATGCAGAGACAGCTGTTAATTACCGAGTAGGACCACTCAGTCATCTTTTCCCACAAACCTACATACTAGTTTGAAAAGCTTTTCTCTCTCTATACCATGCTGTCCATTAATCGGACTTCATGTGACAGATTTCCTTAAAGTACTGGAATCATTATCTCCACATAACCAAGTAAAGCAAAAAGAACAAACAAATAATATATACATTTTGATTACTTACCTTATGATTATCTAAATGAGCAGAAATGCAGGGAAAAGTAAACACTCTATAAAATAATGATGAGAAAATAGTTCTACTGTAAGTAATCAATCTAAATTATTAGGAAGGAATTTATGTTACAAAGGCGAAGGAATTGAATACTACTGTCAATCTACATGTATTCGATTTTTCCAACGTAAACCTGTCTGCAAATTTCCTTCCAAAACCACAGCAAGATATGATTGGGTAACATAAGGATTTTGCTGTAAATTCAGATATGGCCCAGAAACAGAGTAGGGCAAAGGCCTAGAACTGTGAGGGAGTTGGTGTTGGCCCTCTCAAAGGTTGAAGAAAAGTGCAGGAATTTGTGGCACAGTTCTATGGTTTTTGGGTGTATGGTATGCAAAAGGTAATATAACTGGGAAAAAGGATCCAGTGGTCATTAAGACAGCGTCTTACCAGTGAAGAAGAACATGCCCTACCTCCTTTAGTTTTTTTGTGCTTCTGAATAAATTGAAGAAGAAATTTGATTTACAGTGTGGTTTTCGTTAGTTGTCACAGCATGGCGGATCTCGTCCATGCTCAGTAAGCATTATTTGCAAGACCTGCGGTTGTCCTTTGAAAATTTTGTTGGTTATAAAGCATAAAATGAGAATTAACATGGAATGTTTTCTGGCTATGTATGGTATAAAGAACTGTGGCCAACACACATAACCCAGCATTGGTTGGTCAGTATCTTTATTAACCCCTTTACCCCCAAGGGTGGTTTGCACGTTAATGAGAAGGCCAATTTTTACAATTCTGACCACTGTCAGTTTATGAGGTAATAACTCTGGAACACTTCAATGGATCCCCGTGATTCTGAGATTTTTTTTCGTGACATATTGCACTTTATGATAGTTGTAAAATTTCTTCAGTATGACTTGCGGAAAATGGAAATTGGCGAAAATTTTGAAACTTTCCAACTTTGAATTTTCACGCCCTTAGATGACAGAGATATGTCACACAAAACAATTTTGGAAACATAATTTTTTTGTTAGGAAGTTATATGGGTTAAAAGTTGACCAGAAATTTTTCATTTTTCCAGCAAAATTTACAAAATCATTTTTTTTTTAGAAACCACATCACATTTGAAGTCATTTTGAGGTATCTATATGATAGAAAAAACAAATGACACCATTATAAAAACTGAACCCCTCAAGGTGCTTAAAACCACATTCAACAAATTTATTAACCTTTTAGGTGCTTCACAGAAATTTTTTGAGAATAAAAATACAAAAGCAATAAACTTTTTTTCACAAAAAATTGACTTCAGATGCAATTATTTTTATTTTCACAAGGGTAACAGGAAAAAATGGACATCAAAATTTGTTGTGCAATTTCTCCTGAGCATGCCAATACCCCACAAAAGGGAGAAAACCACTGTTTGGGCGCATGGCACAGCTCGGAAGGGAAGCAGCGCCATTTGACATTTTGAACGCGAAATTTGCTGGAACAATTGGCGGATGTCATATCACGTTTGGAGAGCCCCAATGTGCCTAAACAGTGAAAATCCCCCACTAGTGACACCATTTTGGAAACTATACCCCTCAGGGAACTGATCTAGATGTAAGGTGAGCACATTGAACCCTTAAGGTGCTTCACAGAATTTTAAAATTTTGAGCCGTAAAAATAAAATAAAAAATCAAATTACCCTACATTTATATTTTTAGCACAAAATATTGCATTTTCATAAGAGTAACAGGAGAAATTGCACCGTACAGTTTGTTGTGCAATTTCTCCTGAGTACGACGATACCCATATAAGGGAGAAAACTACAATTTGGGCACATGAAAGGCTCAGTAGGAAAGGAGCGTCTGACTTTTTGGATGTCAAATTTCCTGGAATCTTTAGTGGATGTCATGTCCGATATGGAGAGCCCTTGTTGTGCCTAAACAGTGGAAACCTTCCACAAGTGAATGAATTTTGAAAACTAGACCTTCAAGAAATGTACTTAGATATGTGCTGAGCACTAGGGATGAGCGAATCTTACCGGGACCCTGCTTAGCTATAGTACTTACCGAATAGGCTGCATAGGGAACTCAGATGCATGGAGTGCGCCGGCTGATCAGTTGTTTGGCTCCGAAGCTGTATGTGTCGCGGCTGTGTCACTGTCACAACACATGTATGGAGAACCCAACACACAGGCTCTCCATGCATGTGTTATGACTATGACACAGCCGCGACACAAGCAGCTGCGGAGCCGAACAGGTGATCAGTTGGACCGCTCCATGTATCCGGATTCCCTCTGCAGCTTATTCGGTAAGCACTATAGTTTGCTGTATAAGCAGGGACCCGATTAAATTCGCTCATCTCTAGTGAGCACCTTGAACCCACAGGTGCTTCACAGACGTTTCTAACACTGAACAGTGAAAATTAAAAAAAATAAAAAAATCAAATGTCCCCACAAAAATGTTATTTTGGCCCCAAATTTTGCATTTTCATAAGAGTAACAGGACAAAGTGCACCATAGTTTACTGTACAATTTCTCCTGACTACCCTGACACCCCATATGTGGGGGAATACTACTTTTGAGGCACAGTGCAAAGCTCAGAAGGGAAGAGGCGCCGTATTGGTGTTCAGATTTTGCTGGAATGGTTTGAGGGTGCCATGTCTTATTGGCAGAGCACCTGAGATGCAAGAACAACAGAAACCTCCTATATGTGAACTCTTTGACAAACTACACTCCCCAATGAATTCATCTAATGGTGCAGTGGTCATATTGACACCACATGTGCCTCACAGAATTTTATACCACTGAGCAGTGAAGAAATAACATTTTTACCAATAAAATGTTGCTTTAGCCCCAAGATTTTAATTTTTCTAAGGGCTAATAGGATTTTTTTTACAACAAACTGAGGTCCATTTGCTCCTCAGTAGGCCAATACCCTACATGTAATCGGGAAATATTTTTCAGACACAATGCAAAGCTCAGAATGCAAAGAGTGCCAGACTTTACTGCTATGGTTTGCAGGTGCCATGACCCAATGGGAGAGCCCATGAGGTGCCAGAACAGCAGAACTCCCCATAAGTGACCCCACTTTAAAAACTACACCTCTCATTGAATTCATCTAGGTGTGCAGTGATCATATTATTACCACAGGTGTGTCACAGAATTTTATACCACTGGGCAGTGAAGAAAACATTTTTACCATCAACATTTTGTTTTAGCCCCAGTTTTTTCATTTTCACACAAGAAGTGGGTACAAATAGCATCAAAATATGTCCTACAATTTCTAATGAATGTGTCAATACTCCATATGTGGCTATACAGTACTACTTAGCCATACAGAGTGACTCTAGAGGAATGGAACTCTATATGCCTCCTGGAGCGGATTTTCCTAGAACAGTTTTTGGACTCCATATACAAAGTCCCCAATGACTAGAAGAGCAGAATCCCCTCTCAAGTGACCCCATATTGGAAACTATGCCTCTTGGGGAATTTAACTATTTTGACTTCATGGGTATTTTCCAGAAACAAGCAGCTATGAATGTTGCCAAGTGAAAATTGCAAACTGGCGTTGTAGTGACAAGTACTTTATGCCCAGCCCGTGGTTCTGGAGGCATGGACCCATCAGAACACAAGGATTGGCAAATTCGCCACTGGCGCCCTGTGCTCTTCACAGATGAAAGCAGGTTCACACTGAGCACATGTGACAGACGTGACAGAGTCTGGAGATGCCGTGGAGAGCGATCTGCTGCCTGCAACATCCTTCAGCATGACCGGTTTGGCAGTGGGTCAGTAATGGTGTGGGGTGGCATTTCTTTGGAGGGCCGCACAGCCCTCTATGTGCTCGCCAGAGGTAGCCTGACTGCCATTAGGTACCGAGATGAGATCCTCAGACCACTTGTGAGACCATATGCTGGTGAGGTTGGCCCTGGGTTCCTCCAAATGCAGGACAGTGCCAGACCTCATGTGGCTGGAGTGTCTCAGCAGTTCATGCAAGATGAAGGCATTGAAACTATGGACTGGCCCGCCTGTTCCCCACCTGAATTCGACTGAACGCATCTGGGGCATCATGTCTCGCACCATCCACCAACGTCACGTTGCACCATCGACTGCGCAGGAGTTGGCGGATGTTTTAGTCCAGGTCTGGGAGGAGATCCCTCAGGAGACCATCCGCTGCCTCACCGGGAGCATGCCCAGGCTTTGTAGAAAGGTCATACAGGCACGTGGAGGCCACACACACTACTGAGCATCATTTCCTTGTCTTGAGGCATTTCCACTGAAGTTGGATCAGCCTGTAACTTCATTTTTACTTTGATTTTGAGCATCATTCCAACTCCAGACCTCCGTGGGATATTAGTTGTGATTTACGTTGATAATTTTTAGGTTTTATTGTCAACACATTCCACTATGTAATGAATAAAGATTTCCAACTGGATTATTTCATTCAATGATATGCAAAAAAAATGAGTGGAGGTAAAAAGTGCAATAATTTGACTACTACATGTATGAACCTTCACATGCGCAATCAATATGCTTTACTGTGGGAATCTCACTGCGCAAAAATATGGACCAGGGGACCTCAACAACCATCAGCCACTTCATCAATTGCATCTGCTGCTGATTCATCCTCCCCCTCTAGTACTGTGCCAAATTCCTCCCCCTCTAGTACTGTGCCAACTATTAAGACGCAGGCCTTCGACCTCACAACCTTGGAGGTTTACCCGCGCCAGTCACGCTGATTGAGAGCCCGCCGTCAGCTGTAACGGAATTGGACATGCCTGCTGTTTTTGACCGATCTCAGAGAATGAGCACACCACAAGTTTCTCAATCCAACGCAACATCTTCGCCTGCACCTCCCTCACAGTCCAGCAGTTGGTCCGGTTCACCGTAATCCGCCCTCTCACAGCACTGCAGCCAGCCCATTTTCCGTAGTTGTGGTCACATAAAATGCTGCCTTTCCGCCTGGTAGATACAGACGGCTTCTGAACGCTGATGGTCGTCGCAGTCCCTCAGTACCAATTACCCAGTCGCCATTACTTTTCTAAGAAAGCTGTGCCTGCGCTAAACCAGCGTGTCACAGACAACATCACCCGTTCCTTGACTAAATCTCTGTCTGCCAGGGTGCATTTCACCACAGACACTTGAACGCATAAGCATGGCCAAGGGCATTACATCTCGGTGGCTGGGCACTGGATGACTCTGGTGAATGTGGGTACAGGTGCTGCTCCACAAGTCTTGGAATACCCAAGTCTAGCAAGACAAACCTCTACATTTAACTCTTCCTCCACTGCTTCTGCCTCCTCTAGGGCCTCCACCTGCGCCCTCAACCTCTGCCTTAACGAGACATGCGTTCCAACAGTGCAGAGCGAATCACCACCACCTCAGTACTGGCAAGTCAGGGCTCACAGCAATCAGGTAGTATTAAAATTGATATGCCTTGGAGATCGAAGTCATACAGCTGAAGAGTTGTGGACAGCTCTCCAAGCTGTGTTTGATCAATGGCTGTCTCCACTGAACCTGCTTTCAGGGAAGGCCGAGTCCGATAACAGTGCATACCTGGTGGCGGCCCAATGGCGAGGCAAGCTCACACACTTGCCTTGCATGGCTCATGTCAACCTGGTGGTACAGCATTTTCTGCACCACTATCCTGGCTTGGGTGAGCTGCTCCAGAAAAAACGTAAGCTATGTGCTCATTCCCGCTGTTCGCACCCCTCTGGTCATCGACTTGCATCAATAAAGAGGTCTTTGTCCATGCCAGTTAACAGGTTGATATGCAATGTGCCGATGCGGTGGAATTCCACTCTGCACATGTTGCAGAGACTGTGGCAGGAGCAACAAGCCCTGACACAGCATGTCATGTTGTAAAGCCTGGGCCAACGCAGTAGGGATGTGGGGCATAAAATATTTACACAGTGGGCACAGATTAAGGACCTCTGCACCCTTCTGCACAGTTTCGAAATAGGTACTAAGATGATTAGTGCGGACGATGCCGTCATCAGCATCACTATTCCGGTCATCTATATGCTGGAGCAGACTTTGAATAGCCTGCGGGAAGAGATGGTGGTCCCAGAAGAAGAGGAGGAAGTAGAGGTGGAAGAGGAAGGGATAACATTGTCTCTAAGTTCAAGACTGTCGACACACAGGCGGGAGCCAAGGGAAATCCGAAGAACAAATGTAGGAGAAAGAGGAGATGGGAGAGCAACTGTCAGATGAAGAGGATAATCCTCCCCTCTCTGTTGTTCGTGATTGGTGGGAGGGGACTGAGGAAACAAGCCTAATATTTACCCAGCCACCAACACAGCATGGACTTGGACCTCATGGTTGAGCCTGACATTTGAGTGCCTTCTTGCTGCACTATCCGCAACATTATTCCCGTATAATCAAGAAAAGGGAAAAATATCCAGCAAATGGCGAACGTAATTAAAAATTAACTTTTATTCCTTAATGGTAAAAAAGTACACCAACATATGGCATCCAGCACTTTGAAACAACAAGTAGACAAGACCAGTGATCAACGCTTTTCGACATTATCTTATTCATGATCTAACTGAAAGATGGATAGATCTCAAATATATAGTCTTTCCCAAAATCCTCATTGATCTGCTTCCTTGGATAATTTTAACGTGCAGACCAGCATGTTCATTGAAGGTTATTATGCATACATATGTGGTAGCTACATGATACATATAAGAACACGAGAACGATTAAAATCACTGACTCAATTAGATGATGTATACAAAAAAAAAAGGAAAAAATGAAACAATAAATAAAGTTATTTCAAAATAAATTCAATATTGTGTGATTAAATCATGTCTTGCATTAAGACCATTCGGGACAAGAGTATCTAACATAAACATCCAGTAAGATTCTCTATTTTGTAATTTCCTCCCCTTAATGGTTTATAAAAAACCACAAAAGGAAATTCTAAAAAACAATATTCAATTCGTAGCAAAACATGCCCCTACTCTAGGTTCCATTCTATCTCCTAGTTTGTTCACCAGTGATTCTAAGAAATCTTTTCATCCAGAAATTTTGTCATACTAAAGGTTTTATAAATGTGGAGCAAACCGCTGTACAGCATCTGAAAATGCACAAAAAAATAGTTTTTATTCCACTCATAATTCCTTGATTTATCCCATACGCAATTTTATTAATTGCAACAACTCTTATGTTGTGTATGTAATAGAATGCTCCGAATGCAAATTACAATATGTCGGCTGCACAACCTGTCCATTGAAAGTCCGCAATAGGCGGCACCTCTCAGATGCGATTAACCCTACAGCGATTGCAACATCGGCAGCATCAAAACACTTTTCAAACATACACAAGGGAACACCACACATTTCAAATTTACTGGAATAGAAAAAGTATATAAACCATTAAGGGGAGGAAATCATAAGAGGAAATTACAAAATAGAGAATCGTACTAGATGTTTATGTTAGATACTCGTGTCCCGAACAGTCTTAATGCAAGACATGATTTAACCACACAATATTGAATTTATTTTTAAATAACTTTATTTATTGTTTCTTTATTTCCTTTTTTTTTTGCATACATTATGTAATTGTGTCAGTGATTTTAATCGTTCTCGTGTTCTTATATGTATGATCTACCTACCACATATGTATGCATAATGACCTTTAATGAACATGCTGGTCTGCACGTTATTTATCCAAGGAAGCAGATCAATGAGGGTTTTGGGATAGACTATATATTTTAGATCTATCCATTTTTCAGTTAGATCATGAATAAGACGAAAACTCGAAACGCGTTGATCGCTGGTGTTACCTGCTAGTGTGTCAAAGTGCTGGATGCCATATGTTGGAGTACTTTTTTACCATTAAGGAATAAAAGTTAATTTTTAATTACCTTTGCCATTTGCTGGATATTTTTCCCTTTCCTTGGATTTTGCTGTGGCCGTCTCACCCTTATCCGTGCAAAGCGTTGGTATGCAAACAGGAGGTCCAAGGACTGGATGTAATAAGCTGACCCTTTTCCCTTTTTTTTTTCATTATTCCCGTATAGTTATGATTACGAATAATGCTGACTACTGGGCTGCCACTCTGTTAGATCCACGTTATAAAACCAAATTTTACCAGATGCTTTCCACCCTGGAAAGGGACCTGTGAATGCTGGAGTATCAAAAAAAGCTTTTACACAACCTTGAGAGAGCTTTTCCCCAAGACAGCAGTGAAGCACACAGTTCGCATCGCAGATCTAGACTTCCAACCTCCGGCCCGTCAATTTGTCAACACCAAAACATTAGCAGCAGCAGCAGTGGTAGAAGTGAGGCAATTTCTGCGAGTCCCTTGACACTTTTTTTTAGACCAACTTGTGCACCAGCACAATTGAGTCCAAGTCTTACACGTGGTGAACAAATAGAGGATGGTGGAGGAGTACATAAAACTGAATATAAATACCATAAGGGAGGGTTTTGACCCTTTCACATTTTGGTCTGAGTGGCCAGAGCTCGCCTCACACGCCTTGGAGGTTTTATAGTGCCCGGCAGCCAGCGTTCTCTCAGAATGTGTCTTCAGGGCTGCTGATGGTGTCCTGACGGATAAGCACAGCCGGCTGTCCCCTGAAACTGTACACTGCCTATCAACAAGATGGCTCTCCAAGGACTTTTGCACCCCAATCGCAGACTGTACAGACTAACTGATGTTACATTTTTTAGTGTGATGCATTAATAATGTCACATAGCTGCACTCTGTGTGATATCTTTAGTGTGGCTTCTTTGCCTGCTGCTGATGTTAACACAAATTTGTAGAAATGTGAAAAGTCGTGGTTGGTCTCCATCTGCTGTGTTAGCTGTAGTGGAAGACGTCTCGGTCCCAATTATACTATTTCTATTCTCGTGACAGCTATTCCACTTCGGTGGTGTCAGACCCTCATTTTTTAAAATGTAAACACTCCTTGTTGGGTGTCCATCTGCTGGATTGGGTATAGTGGAAGACATGTCGATCCCTATTAAACTATCTAGACTGTGGTGAAATTGATGCCACTTTTGTGGTGTCTGCCAGTAATTTTTGGAAATGTCAACACTCCTTGTTGGGTATTAGAAAAAGGAGAACCGGGAGCCGGAAGTAAATAAACATGTAAAAAATCTTTATTAATACAGCAATATTAAAAACAGGACATAAGTAATCATGACCGGTGTTCCACAACACCATACGAATGGGGGAAGAAAAAACCCCTGGACCCAAAAAAACCCCAATATTAGAAACGGTGCATATGTAGCTCATTAAACATAGTGCATGCCATTAGGCAAATATAACAGGAGGAGATATCCTTAACATGTAAGCACCACAGCCCCCATAATACCGGGGCTAATGACAGCAAGGGAAGCAAAAACAGCTAATTGTTGCTCTGTGCATAGTGACAGAGGATCTAAAATGAGTATATATCGCTAATCATCATGAGTAAATTCATATGTAGCAATGCAACAATAAACAAGAAGCTTACCCGTGCTTGGGGGAAAAGAGGAGAGGGGAGTCCCGCCGGTAGATGGGCCCCGACGCGCGTTTCGCAGCGTATACACGCTGCTTCTTCAAGGGGAAGTAGTCTCAGGTGCTACAAGACCTGCCTATAACCCCCTGACCTGAGTCACGTGTGCGGCAGCCGCCAATCCCAGTAGCGCTATCGGCGCATGCGCACTGCGGCAGGCAGACCTCGCACAAGGACCTGGCGCCACACCGAGCACGCAAGTCAGGAAACAAAGCTCCGGACCTGCGCGCAGGGAGCAGTTGGCGCCCGCCCATCAACCTAACACAGTATGCCAAACAATAGTAACAGTTTATAACAAACATAACACCAATAGCTATCAATATGGCTGTGGCACCAAGGGGAGTGTTGGTATCTTCCAAATGTTTGGCCAGTCAAAATGTTCCAGAAATCCACAGATATGATGAGTATGATGATTCCAGGGGAATGAATGGTAAAAATGAAAGGAGGAGGACCAAGGCAGAGCCCAAGGATTACTAGTAACAAAAAAGAGGGAAAACATTTTTACAAATTAAAAACAAGTTAAAAACATAAGAGAAAAACCACCGGAGGGAACATGATAACAATAAACGATGGGACATCCCATAGAGAGAGACAGGATTAGGGCTAAATGGCAAAAGATAAGTGGCAAAAAATAAGTGGCAAGAAATAAGACAATCCAAAACTACAGGAAGGGGGCGAAACTAAGGGATTCATTGAGACCTTTAGGGGTCATGGTATCAAGCAAGGTAATCCACTTAGTTTCAATTTGAGCTAGACGTTTCTTATTATCCCCACCCCTGATACCCAGATGGAGGACATCAATCCCCCTCACTTGTAGTAGCTTCTCGTTACAGCGATGGTGAAGCTTAAAGTGACGGGGGATTGTTTTGAGTTCCACCCCGGGTGACGCCGTCCTGGCCGCGCCAATGTCCCGCACATGCTCCCTAACGCGAACTCTCAGTTCGCGCGTAGTGAGGCCAACGTATATCCTGGGGCACGGACAAGTGGCATAATATATCACATTGGTAGTCCCACAGGATATACGTTCTTTAATTTGGAATGTTTTTACGCCATCACTAGAAACAAAATCGGAGCAGCGCAGGACATTGGCGCAGGCAAGACAGTGTCCACACGGGGTGCATCCCGGGCGAGGGCCACCAGTACCAAAAAAGTTTCTTACTGGAGCTGGCACATAGTGGCTCCTCACCAACATATTACTGAGATTAGTACCTCTTCTGGGAGTCATGAGGGGGGAGGTACCCAGGGTGGCACACAGGGAAGGCTCAGCCTGAAGGATCGGCCAATGCCTTTTCAATATGGACCGCATACTCTCCCATTCATGATTGTAGGTGGAGATGAATCTAATATGTCCATCTCCACCCACAGTGCGACGTTGGGCCCTAGAGTGCAAAAGATCACCCCGTTGTGTTGAACGTGCCCGGTCGTATCCGGCTTTTATGGACCTGCGGCTGTAACCACGAGCCGCAAATCTATCCTTTAAATCAAGGGCCTGTGATTCAAACCTGGCCTCACTGGAGCAAATCCGCCGCACCCTGAGGAACTGTCCGACCGGGACAGCCCTAATGGTGGCCGGGTAGTGGGCTGAGGATGCATGCAATAAAGAATTAACAGCGGTCGGCTTCCTATAGACATCCGTCTGGATGCGCCGGTCCGAATCGACCTCCAGACGGATGTCCAGGAAGTCGACCACGACCTCACTACAATGATGTGTGAGCCGTATATTAACTAAATTATCATTAAGACACCTCATGAAATCCTCGAGCTGGCGGGCAGACCCCCCCCCCCCCCCCCCCACAAAAACAGAATATCGTCGATATAGCGATACCATCACAGCACATGGGCAGCAAGCGGTGGGCCCCCGTCGCCAAAAATCTCCCTCTCCCAGGCGCCAAGGAAGAGGTTAGCGTACGAGGGCGCACACGCCGCGCCCATGGCTGTGCCGCGTTTCTGAAGATAGAAACTGTCTTTAAAGACAAAAAAATTGTGGGTGAGGATATACTCCACCAGCTCGAGGATTAGCCCACACATAGGGCCGCCCAGGTCGGAGGCCTCCAGGAAGCGGCGGACAGCTGCCAACCCATGAGAGTGATCTATGCACGTATAGAGGCTCTCGACATCGGCTGTAACAAAAATAGTGCCCGGGTCCACAAGGATGCCATCGACCCTAGACAGGACGTCCGTCGTGTCTTTTACAAAAGATGGCAAGGTCTCTACCAATGGTTTAAGATAGTAATCAATAAAGCGACAGACTGGGTCACATATACCATCAATACCCGACACGATAGGACGACCTGGGGGGGTCGAGGGCATCCTTGTGGACCTTGGGCAATAAGTAGAAAGTCGGGACTCTTGGTGACCTTACCAGCAGCCCATCAAGAACCTGCTTGGTGATCACACCATCATCAAGAGCCCCGATGAGGATGTTTTCCAGCTCCCGTAGGAAGGAGACTGTGGGGTTGGAGGATAACTTGAGGTAAGTATTGGGATCTCTAAGCTGGCGGAAAACCTCCCGCTCATACTTAACACACGGCCAGATCACCACGTTCCCCCCCTTGTCCGCTTGCTTAAATACCACGTCTTTCAAAGATTTAAGTTGTTGTACAGCTTGGCGTTTTTTAAAGGTCAGATTGTCATATGTTCGCCGTGCTGACAGCTTCTTGAAGTCCTCACCCACCAATTTGGTGAATACTTCTATTGCTGGAGACAGGGACAAGGAGGGAAACTTGGCCGATCTGGCACGGGTGAAGGAGGGAAATTTACTTACATCCAATGTCTGTTGTTCCTCAAGTAGGTCCTCCAAATCCCGAAGAGTCTCCCTCTCTAATTCACTCATCCCCACCGTACAATCTCTGTTGGCATGGAGCTTCCTTAAGATGAGTTTGCGCGAAAACAAATGTAAATCCTTCAACGCTGCAAAATAATTAAAGGAATTAGTGGGGGAAAAGGTAAGACCCCTACTAAGAACATAAATCTGATCCTCAGAGAGAGTATGGGTAGAAAGATTGAGCACTTGTAAATGACCCTGTGTACCAACCTGGGCAGCCCTCCCTCCGGACAACTGGGATTTATTATGTTGTCTTGTGACCATTCTTTTATCACTGGATCCCAGAGGAACAGTACCACTAGAGTGAGCGGAGGCGATGGTATCTTCCTCACAGGTAGACTTGTTGGATCGGGTAGAAGTAGACCTTGATCTGGAGTAAAAACCATTTCTCGATCTATTACGGGAACGACCCAACGGATTTTGCCACCTATACACTCTCGACTGTTGCTTGTCTTGGATATCACGCTGGAATTTTTTAGCTTTAGTGGCCTGTATCTCTTTGGCCCACCTCTGAAGATCCGTATCAATTTCATCATTCAGTTTTTTTAAAGTATCACCTGTCATGTCTTTATGTAGGGTGGCCTGTAGGCTATCGATCTCAGTCTCAATGAGATCCAGGGATTTTTGATTCATCTGTTTAAGTAGGGTCATGAACCCTAGAGAACAGGTGTTACTAAGATCCTCCCATTTGCCCCTAAATTCTTCGTCATCAATCGGGAAAGAGGGGAACACTTGAATACGGAGTCCCCTAGGTATGAGGTCTCTTTGGATATATTTATCGAGGAATTCATAGTTCCACCAAATCCTCGTTCTTTTGCGGAGAAGGTCCTTAAATCGTATAATGACCTCCTGTAACTCTCTGGTAGGTCCATCGTTACCCCCTTCAATGCCGTCATGGAACACCTCGTTGAGCTGTGCGCGCCATGTACGGTCACGCGCACGAAAGTCCATTATAAACACTGAAAAAACTGTGAAACACACAGAAATAGTTAATAATAACCAAGGATCCGAATACATATTAGATAATCCAGGGAAAAGTACCAGTGTACCTATAATAGTAACCCGGATTTATTAAACCATTGCTCCAACTACTGAATATTAGAAAAAGGAGAACCGGGAGCCAGAAGTAAATAAACATTCCAAATCAAAGAACGTATATCCTGTGGGACTACCAATGTGATATATTATGCCACTTGTCCGTGCCCCAGGATATACGTTGGCCTCACTACGCGCGAACTGAGAGTTCGCGTTAGGGAGCATGTGTGGGACATTGGCGCGGCCAGGACGGCGTCACCCGGGGTGGAACTCAAAACAATCCCCCGTCACTTTAAGCTTCACTATCGCTGTAACGAGAAGCTACTACAAGTGAGGGGGATTGATGTCCTCCATCTGGGTATCAGGGGTGGGGATAATAAGAAACGTCTAGCTCAAATTGAAACTAAGTGGATTACCTTGCTTGATACCATGACCCCTAAAGGTCTCAATGAATCCCTTAGTTTCGCCCCCTTCCTGTAGTTTTGGATTGTCTTATTTCTTGCCACTTATCTTTTGCCATTTAGCCCTAATCCTGTCTCTCTCTATGGGATGTCCCATCGTTTATTGTTATCATGTTCCCTCCGGTGGTTTTTCTCTTATGTTTTTAACTTGTTTTTAATTTGTAAAAATGTTTTCCCTCTTTTTTGTTACTAGTAATCCTTGGGCTCTGCCTTGGTCCTCCTCCTTTCATTTTTACCATTCATTCCCCTGGAATCATCATACTCATCATATCTGTGGATTTCTGGAACATTTTGACTGGCCAAACATTTGGAAGATACCAACACTCCCCTTGGTGCCACAGCCATATTGATAGCTATTGGTGTTATGTTTGTTATAAACTGTTACTATTGTTTGGCATACTGTGTTAGGTTGATGTATGTATGATTCAATGGCCACAATGTTCAGCTTATTTTCCCTCATATGTATCCATGGGTCTACCTGAGTGCATATACATTTTTGCAGCGCACGCCCCCTTGTGGCCGTGCGCATCGCCCTGCTTGCGGGCGGCTGTCGCACATGGGCGGGCGCCAACTGCTCCCTGCGCGCAGGTCCGGAGCTTTGTTTCCTGACTTGCGTGCTCGGTGTGGCGCCAGGTCCTTGTGCGAGGTCTGCCTGCCGCAGTGCGCATGCGCCGATAGCGCTACTGGGATTGGCGGCTGCCGCACACGTGACTCAGGTCAGGGGGTTATAGGCAGGTCCTGTAGCACCTGAGACTACTACTTCCCCTTGAAGAAGCAGCGTGTATACGCTGCGAAACGCGCGTCGGGGCCCATCTACCGGCGGGACTCCCCTCTCCTCTTTTCCCCCAAGCACGGGCAAGCTTCTTGTTTATTGTTGCATTGCTACATATGAATTTACTCATGATGGTTAGCGATATATACTCATTTTAGATCCTCTGTCACTATGCACAGAGCAACAATTAGCGGTTTTTGCTTCCCTTGCTGTCATTAGCCCCGGTATTATGGGGGCTGTGGTGCTTACATGTTAAGGATATCTCCTCCTGTTATATTTGCCTAATGGCATGCACTATGTTTAATGAGCTACATTTGCACCGTTTCTAATATTGGGGTTTTTTTGGGTCCAGGGGTTTTTTCTTCCCCCATTCGTATGGTGTTGTGGAACACCGGTCATGATTACTTATGTCCTGTTTTTAATATTGCTGTATTAATAAAGATTTTTTACATGTTTATTTACTTCCGGCTCCCGGTTCTCCTTTTTCTAATATTCAGTAGTTGGAGCAATGGTTTAATAAATCCGGGTTACTATTATAGGTACACTGGTACTTTTCCCTGGATTATCTAATATGTATTCGGATCCTTGGTTATTACTCCTTGTTGGGTGTCCATCTGCTGGACTGGGTGTAGTGGAAGACCTGTCGGTCCCTATTATACTATCTATACTGTGGTAAAATTGATGCCACTTTGGGTTGTCTGCCAGTAATTTTTGGAAATGTCAACACTCCTGGTTAGCTGTCCATCTGTTGGATTTGGTGTAGTGGAAGAATTATACTATTTCTATTCTAGTGACAGCTATTCCACTTCGGTGGTGTCAGGCCCTCATTTTTTAAAATGTGAACACTCCTGGTTGGGTGTCCATCTGCTGGATTGGGTGTAGTGGAAGACCTGTCGGTCCCTATTATACTATCTATACTGTGATGAAACTGATGCCACTTCTGTGGTGTAAGACCCTCATTTGTTTAAATGTGAATACTAATGGTTGGGTGTCCATCTGCTGGATTGGGTGTAGTGGAAGACCTGTTGGTCCCTATCATACTATTTCTACTGTGGTGAAAATTATGCTACTTTTGGGGTGTCTAGACAGTAATTTTTGGAAATGTGAACAATCCTGGTTGGGTCTCCTTCATGCGTGTTGCCTGTAGCAGTAGGACTCCGACACATTCAGGCATCCACTTCCTTGGACTCAACTACCTATGTTACTATCCTTAAAGTTTTCTGACAAATGGTAGTCTACAAAACTGATATTTGTACCACCTGAGTGTGGCTCAGCATGAAAGCAGGTAGACGTGCTGCTCACAGCCTACATCAATCGCTCACCCACCTCGTCTTACTGTGACATTCAATTGAAAGCTGTAAGTGCTGTCCCAGACCCCGATACCTCATGCATGGCTTGCTGCAGTTCCATGCTAAAATTTGCACTAAGGGGGAATTGAGTCCACTTTCCTGGTGTCTGTCCCTCATTTGATGTGTTTTGGCAGCATTTTGGGCCGTTCAAGGTGTTGTGCATGCATTTGTTTTTCCTCCCATTGAGCTGAATGGCGTTCGGTAATGTTCGGCGAATTAATGGGCGAATATTGTAAATTCGGCGATCGTAATCCGAACAGAACATTGGAATATTCACTCATCTCTAGTCCCAATAATTACACCCAGGACCGTTTCTCTTCCCATACTGTCAGGACTCGAACTCAGCAGCTCTTGTGCACCAGGCGGCAGCTCTTCTCTCTGAGCAATTCGGCTCACTGGACAGTTTGTTGCTAACCCAGATAATAGTACCTGTGTGGTTCCTGATTGTCTCCACCTGCTTGAACATCCTACTTAAACCTGGCATTGCACTTCCTTCCTTGCAAGATTATTGAGCTCCCAGTCTTTAGTCTAGCTTCCTTTTCACCTGCTGCTTTAATTACAAGATTGTACTGCTGCTCAGTGTACCAATCTCTGGTAATTTCCTGACTAACCAACTTTCTGATGCTTCAACTACATTGCATCTCTGTGTACCAACCCCTGGCTATTTCAGGAGTACGCTTCCTGCCATTGCTGCCCCTAGTGATTGCAATACCAGTACTCCAACCCAGGTCAGTCTGTAACACATACTAATAGTTAGGCTTCACGTAACTTGTCTTATCTATTGCATTATTCCTGTGTATTGCTGTGCATAAATATTTGACTCTTCAGATTTTGTATTATTCTATGCCTTATGAAGAGACCTGAGTAGTCGCAAAAGCTTGCAATTTGATACCATCTTTTGTCGGCCATTAAAAGGCATCAACCACTGACTACTCTCAAATCTTATATAATATAATATAATATTTTTCTATTTACTGGCTAATAAGTTACATAGAATTATAAGGAATAGGAAGGTTTCATTTCAGGACGATTGCAAGAGAGGAGGAAGATGGCTGAGACAAATTTCATCATCTGTAACATGTATCTGATCAGTCAGAAATGTATGTTTGTAAATAAACTCTGTCTCAGTCACTAAGTGGTTAAGCTATTTTAACCTTAACCCCTTTATGACCTTAGACATATCCATACGTCCAAGTCGCCTGGTACTTAACGACCTTGAAAGTATGGATAGGTCATATATTTAATCCGGTGATCGCATTAAAGTTCTGCTGCAAGCTTACCACAGGCCACATGGAGTCATGGTCCTGGGGAGTGGTGACACCATTCGCAACTGTGATCTTGATGATTGGCTGTTTAACCCCTTCATGACCGGAGATTTTTTTCAGTTTTGCATTTTCGTTTTTCGCTCCACTCCTTCCCAAAGCCACAATTTTTTTATTTTTCCTTCAATATGGCCATGTGAGAGTTTTTTTTTTTTTCGGGACAAGCTGTATTGTTGAACGACACCATTGGTTTTACCATGTCGTATACTAAAAAACGGGAAAAAAATTCCAAGTACAGTGAAATTGCAAAAAACTGCAATCCCAAACTTGTATTTTGCTTCGCTTTTTTGCTAGGTTCACTAAATGCCAATTAGTGTTGAGCCACCCCCCTAGTGTTCGAGTTCGGTTCGGTTCGTCAAACTGGGACGTGTTCGATGAATGTTCATCAAACGTTTGACGGACACCATCGAACCCCATTGAAACCAATGGCAGGCAAACACAAACACATACAAACACATAGAAAACACATAGAAAACACCTTAAAAAGGTGTCCAAAAGCTGACAAACTGCTCACAAGACACAACAATCACATGGAAAAGTCACAACTACATATAGTCATGCGAAAAGAAAAGAGGTGGAGGAGTAAAAGGAGGAGGAGACACAGAGTTAGGCATGTCAGGCCCTTCTAAAATCAAGAAAGGCTGAAGTAAAAATCTAAAATCACCCTACCAACACCTAGACATTGTTAAAAAAAATATATATATCTTTAGGTAGAATGGCGGCGGGTCCATTCAGAACACTTTCCTTAGAAGACGTAGTGGTACCCCCATTGGGAGTTGTGCGAAAAAAGGAACCCAATACATCCAGACTAATCCACCATTTGTCATATCCAAGGGGCAGGTCAGTAAACGACAACATCGACGCGGAACCAAGTACAGTACTATGTACTGTACCTCCTTTGACGAGGCAATCAGGCGGGTCAAGAAGTTGGGAAGGGGCACCCTAATGGCCAAAACAGACATTGAGGGGGCGTTCCGGTTTCTACCTGTGCCTCCGAATAGTGTCCTCCCATTGGGCTGCTTCTGTGAAGGAGCATACTACATAGATCGCTGTTTGTCCATGGGGTGCTCCATATCCTGCTCACTATTTGAGGCGTTTAGTTGCTTCCTCGAATGTGTCGTCATGGATGTTTCTAAGGCGGCACATATTATCCATTACCTCGACGACTTCTTATGCCTGGGCCCAAAAGACTCGCCACAGTGTGAATACACGCGGTAGTCCACCTGTGAGAAGGAGAGAGCTGGAGGAAGAGTGGACACCCCAGAGCCGAGGGGTTAGATTGAGAAAGGAAGAAGGCGGTGTAGCTTGCTTCATGGGTGGGGTACTATGCTGAGTAGCAGAAATTGCTACTAGGCCCAAAAGGATTTCCTGGGCCAGATGCCGTATAAAAATAGTACTTAGGTAAACAGGCGGTGTAGCTTGCTTCATGGGTGGGGTAAGCTGCTGAGTAGCACAAAATGCTATTAGGTACAAAACGATTTCCTGGGCTAGATGCAGTTAAAAATTATTAATTAGATCAACAGGCCGTGTTGGTTGCTTCATGGGTGGGGTACTCTACTGAGAAGCAAAAATTGCTACTAGGCCCAAAAGGATTTCCTGAGCCAGATGCCGTTAAAAAATAGTAGTTAGGTAAACAGGCGGTGTAGCTTGCTTCATGGGTGGGGTACGCTGCTGAGTAGCGGAAATTGCTACTAGGCCCAAAAGGATTTCCTGGGCCAGATGCCGTTAAAAAATAGTAGTTAGGTAAACAGGCGGTGTAGCTTGCTTCATGGGTGGGGTACGCTGCTGAGTAGCAGAAATTGCTACTAGGCTCAAAAGGATTTCCTGGGCCAGATGCCGTTAAAAAATAGTAGTTAGGGAAACAGGCGGTGTAGCTTGCTTCATGGGTGGGGTACGCTGCTGAGGAGCAGAAATTGCTACTAGGCCCAAAAGGATTTCCTGGGACAGATGCTGTAAAAAAATAGTAGTTTGGTAAACAGGCGGTGTAGCTTGCTTAATGGGTGGGGTACGCAGCTGAGTAGCAAAATTGCTACTATGCCCAAAAGGATTTCCTGGGCCAGATGCCATTAAAAAATAGTAGTTAGGGAAACAGGCGGTGTAGCTTGCTTCATGGGTGGGGTACGCTGCTGAGTAGCAGAAATTGCTACTAGGCCCAAAAGGATTTCCTGGGCCAGATGCCGTTAAAAAATAGTAGTTAGGTAAACAGGCGGTGGGTGGATGGGCTACTCTGCTGACTAGCAGATACTGAAGCTTTGGAGCAGACCTCTGAATCCCAGGCCATAGTATGAGCGTAAACGACTCTGCAGACGACCCCACCCACCTGGAACTGACGATGGCAACGTCATGCAAAACACAGCAAGGGGACTCAATAAAGAGTCTCTATTTTTTCCAAAAATTCGGCCACAGACACCACTTAAGTGGCATCAATTTCGCCAGAGTTTTTTAAAACGGTTGGTGAGGTGATTTTCAAAAATCATCAAGCTTTTAGTCTCCCCAGGATGACACAGGAGTAGAAAAGTCCTTGCGGATCCAGGATTTGTTCATCTTGATGAACGTTAGTCTGTCTACATTGTCACTGGACAGCCGCATGCGCTTATCTGTCAGCACACCACCAGCAGCGCTGAACACATGTTCAGAGAGAACGCTAGCTGCAGGGCAAGACAAGATCTCACAAGGCGTGAGTGGCGAGCTCAGGCCATTTTTCAAGATTTGAAGCCCCAAATGAGCAAGGGTCCAGTTCCACACTCATGGCATCGATGTTAACTTGGAGATATTCTTGTACCATCCTCTCTAGGCGTTGGCTGTGAATCAGACTTCTTGTCTCCTGTGGCCTTGCAAAGGATGGTCTAAAAAAATCTTGAAACGATTGAAAAAAATTGCTGTTACCACCAGATACGATGTTACTGTTACGGTTTGAGTGATGACTCGATAGTCCCACGGTTGGCAAGTTAGAACACAGAGATTCACTACGTGCACCACTGGTGTTTTGTGGAAAAGCAGATGTTAGATTCTGTAACAGTCTCTGCTGATACTCCTGCATGCGTGAATCCCTTTCTATGGCGGGAATTATTTCGCCAAATTTACTTTTGTACCGGGGATCTAAGAGTGTGGCAACCCAGTAGTCGGCATTACTTCGGATTCTGACAATCCGAGGGTCATGTTGCAGGTAGTGCAGCAAGAAGGCACTCATGTGTCTTGCGCATCCAGGAAGACCAAGTACTTGTTGTCTTGGTGGCGGCGAGGTGAGAATCATGCGTCCTTCCTCTGCCCTTTCTCCCAACCTCGCACAACAGAAATTTGATCAAGGTCTCCCTCATCTGATGAGTCTTCCATGCCCAGCGCCAATTCGTCCTGCACTTCTTCCTCGCCTCCTGCACTTTCCTCAACAGTTTGGCAGCTACCATGCGCCTTCGGTAATCCCTCTCCCCCAGCCTCCAATGCCAGCCGCCTTGGTGCTGCCGACCGTCTGGACCTTGGAGATATTATCCCTTCGGCATACGACTCCTCCTGTTCCTCCTCCTCTTGTTCCACCACCTGACTCCGAATACTGTTTAAGGTGTGCTCCAGCATGTAAATCACCGGAATAGTCATGTTGATAATGGCATCGTCAGCACTAAACATCTTTGTCGCTATTTCAAAACTGTGCAGAAGGGTGCATAGGTCCCTGATCTGAGACCACTCCTGCAGCGTGATTTGCCCCACCTCTGGATCTCGTTGGCCCAGGCTATATGTCATAACGTATTGCACCAGGGCTCGTCGGTGCTGCCACAGTCGCTGCAACATGTGCAGAGTTGAATTCCACCGTGTGGGCACATCGCATTTCAGCCGGTGAACTGACAGGCCCAACGACTTCTGTAGAGATTTAAGTCGTTGAGCTGCGGGATGCGAACGGCGGAAGTGAGCACACAGCGACCGTGCCCTCTGCAGAAGCCCATCTAGTCCGGGATAGTGGGATAAAAATTGCTGGACAACCAGGTTCAAAACGTGAGCCATACAAGGCACGTGTGTGACATTTCCCCGGCGAAGGGCAGCACCCAGGTTTGCAGCATTGTCGCACACAGCCTTCCCTGGCTGCAGGTTGAGTGGAGACAACCATTGATGGAACTCGGTCTCCAGAGCTGACCACAACTCCTCAGCTGTGTGACTCACATTTCCCAGACATTTCAATGTAAACACTGCCTGATGCCATTGAGCTCTGGTGACAGCATAGTAAGGAGGTGTGCAGGATTCCTTCTGCTCAGTTAGAACGCGGGTGGCATTACCAGACAGGCTTTGGGTGCAGGTGGAGGACCGAGAGGAGGTTGAGGAGGCAGAAGCAGTGGAGGAACTTCTAGATACAGAGGATCAACAAGCAACTCGTGGGGACAGCAAGACTTGGACAGCAGCCCCTTCTCCTGATGTCACCATAGTTACCCAGTGCCCAGTCACCGACATGTAATGCCCCTGTCCATGTCTCCTCGTCCAAGTGTCTGTGGTGAAATGCACCCTGTCATACACAGAGTTTCTCAAGGAAGCGGTGATGTTGTGTGCGACATGCTGGTGTAGCGCAGGCACAGCTTTCTTTGAGAAGTAGTGGCGACTGGGCATCTGGTACTGGTGTACTGCGACGGACATAAGGTCACGAAAATCCTCTGTGTCCACCAGGCGGAAAGGCAGCATTTCTGTAGCCAATAGCTTGCAGATGGTGAAATTCAACCTCTTTGCTTTGTCATGGCTAGGAGGAAATGGTCTTTTACTTGTCCACATCTGAGGGACTGAGGGCTGGCTGCCGTGCTTACACGGAGTTGAGTAGGGTGTCCCGGGCAAACTGCTGGTCTGTGATGAAGGTGCAGGCGGAGATGTTATGTTGCCTTGATCAAAATGTGGTGTCGATGTCTGAGAGCGCTCAACACCAGCAGGTGCTTCCACTTGCAAATGTCCTGACGACCTGCCAATCACACTGGCTGTTGCCGGTAAAGAGGTGGAAGTTCTGCGTCCAAAACCATGTGCGACTGCTGTCCCCACAGTCAGAGAGGATGAAGACGAGGACGCGGATGCACTTGATGGGGCGGACAGTGGTTGACCTGGCCAACTAGGCTGCGTTGTGGCACAGTGAGCTTCCCACTGCAACTTATGCCTCATATCCATGTGACGGTTCACGCATGAAGTACTCAAGCTAGTGATTTTTTGGCCTCTACAGAGATTTTGTTGACAAATCTTACAGACAACATGAGTTGGGTCATCCTTTGCAATGTCAAAAAATGCCCAGGCTATGCAAGGCTTAGAGCCCGTGCGACCTGAAGAGCCACCACGACTTCTGCTAAGAGGCACAGTTGGGGTTGAGGATGCAGTTGTTGACGTGCTTCCAGTACTCCGTCTCTGTCCAGGTAGGCGCAACCTAACCTCGTCGTCAGACTCGTCACTAGCATCCTCCTCCACCTCCTCTGCTGACCTCAAGGACTGGCGGACTGTGGGTTGACAGTAAGTGGGGTCTCCAACCTCGTCATCATCATCCTGTGTGTTCTGACACCCGTCGTCCTCAGAGCCAACCTCTTCCTGCCCTGACCGAAAAGTCAAGTTCCAATCAGGTATCTCAGTCTCATCATCATCTTCCTCATTGTCTCCACCAACAGGAGTTACAGTTTGGGAACGAGGGTCTACATTATGCTCAGAACTTTCTTCATCTGGGCCTGGATCCAACTCACAAAGAATCTGGGCATCAGTGCAGATCATTTCCTCGTCTGGATTCACAGAAGCTCTGGAGTAGACCTCTGATTCCCAGGCTATAGTATGAGTAAACAGCTCTGCCGACTCAACATCTGTGTTACCCCATACTCAGACGGGTGGCTGGAGACTTGGGAGCTGTGAGCAAGCAAGTGCGATTGGGGTGACAACTCTGAGGACTGGAGTAGTTGTGATGTTTAAGTTGACATGGAGGAGAGCCCACTTGAACGAGCACTTGATAGCCGTTCAAGCACCTGCTGTTTTTGTGCCTCATCTGGAATTTTTGGCGATGCTCGTAAGAAAGGGATCATATCAGATTGTCCGTGAAAAGAAGTAGACATCTTACTTTGGCTGGAAGATCGTCTTTCTTCTGCAGATGTTACTGTTACTTTACCACCTACCCCATGGACACAACCTTTTTTTCTCTTTCCAACACGCCTATTCCCCTTTCCACCAGCAGGCCTTTTGCCACTCATTTTGGTGCTTAACTAATTGGCAACTCTGTATCTGTAATTGTTGGCACAACAACCGATGGATGACAACCGAGCAGAACTGAGTGGCCAAACTGTGGTACTAGGCCCAAAACTATTTACTGGGTTAGATGCAGAAAAAAAAATAAAGATACACAGGCGGTGTAGTTAGTTTCACAGGCGGGCTACTCCACTGACGTGCAGACACTGCTCCTAAGCCCAAAACTATGTACTGGGTTAGATGCAGGACAAATTTAGATATACAGGTGGTGTAGTTAGCTTCACAGGCGGGCTACTCAGATGACTATCAGTCAATGCTACTAGCCCAAAAGGATTGGCTGAGCTGGATTACACCAAATGCTGTGACAAACACTTGCACAGCACTGGCACAGACCTGCCTGGCAAAAAGTGCTAGGAACTGCTGTAACCTACCCTGAAAAGGGCTGATATTACAACTAGTCCCGACTCCCTAAACCTATCTCTCTCTATCTAACAGAAAATTTGCTCGCAAAAAACACTCTTAGAATGTATAGCGCCCACAGCAGCAGCGGTGCAGAAGCTGACACAACTCGATCGGCTCTGCTACATAGAGGCGATGGTCAGATCGCCTCTATGTAGTAGAATTTCAGTCTTGCTATGAGCGCCGACCACTGGGTGGCGTTCACAGCAATCTGGCAGTGATAACCATAGAGGTCTCCAGGAGACTTCGGACTGTCATGCCGACACACCGGTGACGATAACGTTACAGAGGTCACCGGTGTACGCATAGTATTTCCAGTGCGATTGCCGGAAGCTCCATTTAAATGCCGCTGTCAGAGTTTGACTGTGGCATTTAACTAATTAACAGCCGTCGGTGGTTCGCGATTCCACCCGCGGCTATTGTGGGCACATGTCAGCTGTTCAAAACAGCTGACATGTCCTGGGAAACATGTGGGCTCACCGCCGGAGCCCACATAAAAGGGAGGGATACCAAAATCGGTGTACATACAGATATTTGCCCCATATAATGCTGCACATGGCCCCATAAGATGCTCCATACAGATATTTGCCCCATATAATGCTGCACATGGCCCCATAAGATGCTCCATACAGATATTTGCCCCCATATAATGCTGCACATGGCCCCATAAGATGCTCCATACAGATATTTGCCCCATATAATGCTGCACATGGCCCCATACAGATATTTGCCCCATATAACGCTGCACATGGCCCCATAAGATGCTCTATACAGATATTTGCCCCATATGCTGTTGCTGCGATTGAAAAAAAAAATAAAAAATGCCATACTCACCTCTCAGGCCCCCGGCACTTGCTATACTCACCTTTCCCGTTCCACCGCCGCTGTGTCTTCCCCGTCCTCTGCACAGACTGTTCAGGCAGAGGGCAGCGCGCACTAATTGCATCATCCCGCCCTCTGACCTGAGCATCAGTGCAGAGGACGCAGAAGACACAGCAGCGCCGATGGTGGAATGGGGAGCAGATGAATATCGCGCACTGCGTTATACTCACCTGCTCCTGGCGTGGTCCCTGCACGTCTGTTCCCTTGCGCCGGCAGCTTCTTCCTGTAGTGAGCGGTCACATGGTACCGCTCATTACAGTAATGAATATGCGGATCCACCCCTATGGGAGTGGAGTCCACATTCATTACTGTAATGAGCGGTACCATGTCACCGCTCACTACAGGAAGAAGCTGTCAGCGCCCAGAGAACCAGGGACCGCTACAGGAGCAGGTGAGTATTATTAGACAGCTACCCCTCCCCTGCCGACCCCTGGGTATGACTCGAGTATAAGCTGAGAGGGTTACTTTCCGCCCCCAAAAAATGGGCTGAAATTCTCGGCTTATACTCAAGTATATACGGTATGTGCTTCAGACTTAAATAAGCCCCAAGTATAGCCAACTGGTATTTACCTGTTTGCAAATATAGGAGACGTCCCCTGAATGCATCCTGCCCAGACGTTCGTTTCGGCGTCTGCCTTCGTCAGGGGGCAGATGACAAAAGGCGCGACGAGGGCAGGGTGCATTCAGGGAACGTCTCCTATATTTGCAAACAGGTAAATACCAGTTGGCTGTATTTGGGACTCTGAAGCACATATCTTTGCCTACCTCTTTCTTAATTTTCATGTGTCTGCTTTGGCCACTTTTATTTTTGCACTCGCACTTTACTTAGGTTTACCTGATATTTACCACTCTATATGAACAAATTCGTTAACTGTAATTTTCCTCTCATTCGTAGTATTCATATATGCAGCTTGTGATTATTGTGGTGATAATACTAATAATTTTGTCATCCATCCATTTTGATATTTTTTGCATGCTACCACATTACCTTGCAATTTGTGTCGTCCCCTGGTTTAGTGCCCCCTTTTTTGGTATTTTGTTTCCCACTCTACCTCACGTTGTTGCACATCCTTTAAATAAATATTATTATATATCAAATCATTGGACACTGTTTCGGTTATTTCTCTGTTTATGATTTTAATCTCCGAGTTGTCCGTTGCATTGTCCTTTTGATGTACATATAGCGATGATGGTAACTCCACCCCCCCCCCTTTTTTTCTTTATTTATATATATATACCTTACCTTGAGTCTTTTGTCCTATTACCGATGTTGTAAAAGCCTCGATCATACCCTGGGTCTCAGCAGGGCCAGCTCTAATTGGCGCGATCGACGATGACATTGATTGCACTAATCAGAGCGCACAGGCGTGGTGTGACCTGGCAGTGACAGCCGTGCACTTCCTCATTCAAGCTGCGGATTTGTACAGGGAAGTCACTTTGTCCCTGTGTGCACCATGCTAGGGCTTGTGGTGCCACAGAAGCCTGAGCCATCACACTTGCTGCTGCTGCCTGTGCTCCTGATGAAAAGAAGAAGAAAGAAGAGTCACTGATCCCTCCCTGATCCTTGGCTGATCTTTCCTAATCAACCCCAGTCCCCCTCTCCCCCCTTTTCTCCCCCTCTCTCAAGATTTTTTTTGCTGCCGAGCGCTTATCAGTACTTGATCGCTTTATTTTTGGCAGTTTTTTTTTTTTTTGCATCCTGCAAATCACTGATCAACGTCCGTGCTTGCTGTTTTCCAGGACACTTTTTTTCCCTGTCCATTTTTTCTCCCCCACCTCCACTTGCACCACCTCGATTAGTGTCCTGCAGCCGCCGAGCATTGATCTGGGATGCAAATCACTGATTCGCACTCGTGCTGGCAGTTTTCCACAAATTTTTCCCACTATTTTTTCTCCCCCCACCTTTGCACCACTCCGTGTGTGCCTCCTACAGTTGCTGAGCCGCTGATCAGATGTACTCCACTTTTTAGCACCCATGCTTGTCTATGGCAAGGACTTTTTTTTATATTTTTAATTATGCCCTTTTTGCACAACATCCGTGCGTGCGTCCTACAGCCGTCCAGCGTCGGTGAAAAACATCACTGACTGGCCTCCGCTTGTTTTGGTGAAAAAAAAGTGAAGTAAAAAAAATCATTTTGATTGGCTGATAGGACTAGATTAAGGACAATAAAAATGTGTAATAATCGTCATCTACTACAGTATTTTTCACTGAATTGAGTTAGTGTCAGATAGTAAAGAGTAAAAATACACTGTAATAATCGTTGTCTACTACAGTATTTGTTACTAAATTGAGTTAGTGTCAGAGCGGAAAAAAAGAATCATCTGTTCATCCTTCAGCCTTCAAGCGCTGATCACTGATGCAGTTCAGTGGTCAACCTCCGGTGGTTTATTTTTTATTTTGTGAAAAGTGAGTAAAAAAATAATTTAGATTAGAGACAGTAAAATATACTGTAGTATTTAATCGTCTACTAAACTATTTTTTACCGAATTAAGTTAGTGTCAGTGCGGAAAAAGAATCATCCGTGAATCCTACAGCTGTTGAATGCATAAGTAATCAACTCCGATTGTTTCTTTTTTTCTTTTCTGAATAAAAAAAGATAACACCAAGCACGCACACACACCTGAATAAAATTTGGTACTCACAAAAATACCACATACGTAAAAAAAAATGTCCCACTCGTCCCAAACCCGGTATTAAGCAAAGGAGGCATACGCCTTCCTTGCCTCCAACACGGATAGTAAGGGAGAGGATCCCAACTTCCTTTATTTTTCCTCCTCCTCTTTCTCAAATGATACTGAACCGCTACGCAGACGCCCCAGGACAGAAACTTAACTAGCGCCCACCTTTACTGACCCCGTATGGACCTCACCACCCAAAGATTATGAGCCACTGAATCCTGATTTTATGGTGCAAACAGGAATCAAATTTGACATCAGAAGCCTCACACAAACAGATTTTTTTCAAAGTCTCATTCTCTAAGGATTTTGTAAACCTCATTGTGGCCCAAAAAAATTTGTACCCCCAGCAATTTTTGGCACAAAAACAACTGGACTCCTGTAGAAGCAGTAGAAATTATGATGTTTTGGGGCCTGAACATTCACACTGGGATAGTGAAGAACCCAGAAGTTTGGCAATATTGAATGTTGATGCTTTATACAACACTCCAGTGTTCCACATTGTCATGACCGTAAACATTTTGAGTCCATCCAAAAATGTTTGCATTACAATGATAATGCAAGATGTCCTACCCAAGATGACCCCAACTTTGCCCTTCTTTTCAAAGTTCAGCCAGTCATTAAGCACTTCAGCAACAAGTTTGCTGAGGTGTACTTGCCCCAAAGGGACATCTGCATGGATGAGTCTCTAGTTTATTTCAACAGGAGGCTCAAATTACGGCAATGCCTTCCCAGTCAGAGGGCCAGGTACGGAATTAAACTGTACAAACTGTGTGAGAGTACCTCAGAATACTCCCACAAGTTTAAAGTTTATGAAGGCAAGGACTCCCGGATTAAAACCCCTTAATGCTCCTCTGGCCTGAGAGTGAGAAAATTGTGTGCGATTTGTTGAACCCAATGCTGGATCAAGGCTATCACTTCTACGTAGATGACTATTATACCAGCATCCCACTCTACCAGACCCTCTCTTCGCGAGATACAGCAGCTTGCTGTACTGTCTGCAAAAATCAGAGAGGCTTTCCAAAGCAAGCAAACCCATGAATCCCCGTGAACAGACATTGGCATAATCTTCCCATTTTTCACGAAAAACAGTATCCTCTACTTCAAAGGACGGAAATACTTGTATTCTAAGGCCCCTAGGTATGAGGCCCCTCTCCAGATATTTATTTAACCCCTTCACGACCTTTGACGCAGCGTATGCGTCATGGAGGGATCGCGTCCCTGCAGATCGGGTGAAGGGGTTAACTCCCATTTTACCCGATCTGCAGAGACAGGGGGAGTGGTGCTTCAGCCCAGGGGGGGTGGCTTCACCCCCCCGTGGCTACGATCGCTCTGATTGGCTGTTGAAAGTGAAACTGCCAATCAGAGCGATTTGTAATATTTCACCTAAAAAACAGGTGAAATATTACAATCCAGCCATGGCCGATGCTGCAATATCATCGGCCATGGCTGGAAAACCTGAAGTCACCCCCCCCACACCCAACGATCGCCCCCCCAGCGCTCCGTTAGTCCTCCGGTCCCCTCCGTCCGCCTGCCGGCTCCCCCGTCCTCCTGTCCGCTCCCTCCTTGCTCAGGATCCCCCCCCTGTGCTCCGATCCCCCCCCCTGTGCTCCGATCCACCCCCCCACCACCCCTTCATACTTACCGATCCTCCCGGTGTCCGTCCGTCTCCTCGCTGGGCGCCGCCATCTTGGAAAATGGCGGGCGCATGCTCAGTGCGCCCGCCGAATCTGCCAGTCGGCAGATTCCTTACAAGTACATTTTGATCGCTGTGGTAGGTTCTATCACAGCGATCAAAATAAAAAAAATAATAAATAACCCCCCCCCCTTTATCACCCCCATAGGGACAATAATAAAATAAAGAATTTTTTTTTTTTTTTCCACTAGGGTTAGGGTTAGAACTAGGGGTAGGGTTAGGGGTAGGGTTAGGGTTACGGGTAGGGTTAGGGGTAGGGTTATGGCATGTGCACACAGAGCGGATTGGCCGCGGATCCGCAGCAGATTGGCAGCGGATCCGCAGCGGATTGGCCGCGGATCCGCAGCGGATCGGTAGCAGATTGGCCGCGGATCCGCAGCAGATTGGCAGCGGATCCGCAGCGGATCGGTAGCGGATTGGCCGCGGATCCGCAGCGGATTGGCAGCGGATCCGCAGCGGATTGGCCGCGGATCCGTAGCGGATTGGCCGCTGCGAATTCGAAGCAGTTTTCCATCAGGTTTACAGTACCATGTACACCTAAGGAAAACCAAATCCGCTGTGCCCATGGTGCGAAAAATTCCGTGCAGAAACGCTGCGTTGTATTTTCCACAGCATGTCAATTCTTTGTGCGGATTCCGCAGCGTTTTACACCTGTTCCTCAATAGGAATCCGCAGGTGAAATCCGCACAAAAAAACACTGGAAATCTGCTGTAAATCCGCAGGTAAAACGCAGTGCCTTTTACCTGCAGATTTTTCAAAAATCGTGCGGAAAAATCTCACGAATCCGCAACGTGGGCACATAGCCTTAGGGTTAGGGTTGGAATTAGAGTTAGGGTTGGAATTAGGGCTAGGGTTTGAAATAGGGTTAAGATTAGGCTTGTGGTTAGGGTTACGGATAGGGTTAGGGGTGTGTTGGGGTTACAGTTGTGGTTAGGGTTGGGATTAGGGTTACGGTTGGGATTAGGGTTAGGATTAGGATTGGAATTAGGGTTACGGGTGTGTTGCGGTTAGGGTTGTGGTTAGGGGTGTGTTGGGGTTAGGGTTGTGATTAGGGTTATGGCTACAGTTGGGATTAGGATTAGGGGTGTGTTGGGGTTAGTGTTGAAGTTAGAATTGAGGGGTTTCCACTGTTTAGGCACATCAGGGGTCTCCAAACGCAACATGGCGCCACCATTGATTCCAGCCAATCTTGCGTTCAAAAAGTCAAATGGTGCTCCCGCCCTTCCAAGCCCCGACGTGCGCCCAAACAGTGGTTTACCCCCACATTTGGGGTACCAGCGTACTCAGGACAAACTGGGCAACAACTGTTGGGGTCCAATTTCTCCTGTTACCCTTGCAAAAATAAAAAATTACTTGCTAAAACATAATTTTTGAGGAAAAAACAATTATTTTTTATTTTCACGGCTCTGCGTTATAAACTTCTGTGAAGCACTTGGGGGTTGAAAGTGCTCACCACACATCTAGATAAGTTCCTTCGGGGGTCTAGTTTCCAAAATGGGGTCACTTGTGGGGTGTTTCTACTGTTTAGGCACATCAGGGGCTCTGCAAATGCAATGTGACGCCCGCAGACCATTCCATCAAAGTCTGCATTTCAAATGTCACTACTTCCCTTCCGAGCCCTGACGTGCGCCCAAACAGTGGTTTACCCCCACATATGGGGTATCAGCGTACTCACAACAAACTGGGCAACAAATATTGGGGTCCAAATTCTCCTGTTACCCTTGTGAAAATAAAAAATTGCTTGCTAAAACATCTTTTTTGAGGAAAGAAAAATTATTTTTTATTTTCACGGCTCTGCGTTGTAAACTTCTGTGAAGCACTTGGGGGTTGAACGTGCTCACCACACATCTAGATAAGTTCCTTGGGGGGTCTAGTTTCCAAAATGGGGTCACTTGTGGGGGGTTTCTACTGTTTAGGCACATCAGGGGCTCTGCAAATGCAATGTGACGCCCGCAGACCATTCCATCAAAGTCTGCATTTCAAATGTCACTACTTCCCTTCCGAGCCCTGACGTGCGCCCAAACAGTGGTTTACCCCCACATATGGGGTATGAGCGTACTCACAACAAACTGGGCAACAAATATTGGGGTCCAAATTCTCCTGTTACCCTTGTGAAAATAAAAAATTGCTTGCTAAAACATCTTTTTTGAGGAAAGAAAAATGATTTTTTATTTTCACGGCTCTGCGTTGTAAACTTCTGTGAAGCACTTGGGGGTTCAAAGTGCTCACCACACATCTAGATAAGTTCCCTTGGGGGTCTAGTTTCCAAAATGGAGTCACTTGTGGGGAGTTCCTACTGTTTAGGCACATCAGGGGCTCTGCAAACGCAACCTGATGCCCGCAGAGCATTCCATCAAAGTCTGCATTTCAAAACATCACTACTTCCCTTCCGAACCCCGACGTGTGCCAAAACAGTGGTTTACCCCCACATATGGGGTATCAGCGTACTCAGGAAACTGGACAACAACTTTTGGGGTCCAATTTCTCCTGTTACTCTTGCAAAAATAAAAAAATTCTGGGCTAAAAAAATATTTTTGAGGAAAGGAAACACATTTTTTATTTTCACGGCTCTGCGTTATAAACTTCTGTGAAGCACTTGGGGGTTCAAAGTGCTCACCACACATCTAGATTAGTTCCTTGGGAGGTCTAGTTTCCAAAATGGGGTCACTTGTGCGGGAGCTCCAATGTTTAGGCACACAGGGGCTCTCCAAACGCGACATGGTGTCCGCTAATGATTGGAGCTAATTTTCCATTCAAAAAGCCAAATGGCGTGCCTTCCCTTCCGAGCCCTGCCGTGCGCCCAAACAGTGGTTTACCCCCACATATGGGGTATCATCGTACTCAGGACAAACTGGAAAACAACATTTGGGATCCAATTTCTCCTATTACCCTTGGGAAAATAAAAAATTCTGGGCTAAAAATCATTTTTGAGGAAAGAAAAATTATTTTTTTATTTTCACGGCTCTGCGTTATAAACTTCTGTGAAGCACCTGGGGGTTATAAGTGCTCACTATGCATCTAGATAAGTTCCTTGGGGGGTCTAGTTTCCAAAATGGGGTCACTTGTAGGGGAGCTCCAATGTTTAGGCACACAGGGGCTCTCCAAACGCGACATGGTGTCCGCTAACGATTGGAGCTAATTTTCCATTCAAAAAGTCAAATGACACGCCTCCCCTTCCGAGCCTTGCCGTGCACCCAAACAGTGGTTTACCCCCACATATGAGGTATCGGCATACTCAGGAGAAATTGCCCAACAAATTTTAGGATCCATTTTATCCTGTTGCCCATGTGAAAATGAAAGAATTGAGGCTAAAAGAAATTTTGTGTGAAAAAAAAGTACTTTTTCATTTTTGCGGATCAATTTGTGAAGCACCTGGGGGTTTAAAGTGCTCACTATGCTTCTAGATAAGTTCCTTGGGGGGTCTAGTTTCCAAAATGGGGTCACTTGTGGGGGAGCTCCAATGTTTAGGCACACGGGGGCTCTCCAAACGTGACATGGTGTCCGCTAAAGATTGGAGCCAATTTTTCATTCAAAAAGTCAAATGGCGCTCCTTCCCTTCCGAGCCCTGCCGTGCGCCCAAACAGTGGTTTACCCCCACATATGAGGTATCAGCGTACTCAGGACAAATTGGAAACAACGTCCGTGGTCCAGTTTCTCCTTTTACCGCTGGGAAAATAAAAAAATTGTTGCTAAAAGATCATTTTTGTGACTAAAAAGTTAAATGTTCATTTTTTCCTTCCATGTTGCTTCTGCTGCTGTGAAACACCTGAAGGGTTAATAAACTTCTTGAATGTGGTTTTGAGCACCTTGAGGGGTGCAGTTTTTAGAATGGTGTCACTTTTGGGTATTTTCAGCCATATAGAACCCTCAAAATGACTTCAAATGTGAGGTGGTCCCTAAAAAAAATGGTTTTGTAAATTTTGTTGTAAAAATGAGAAATCACTGGTCAAATTTTAACCCTTATAACTTCCTAGCAAAAAAAAAAATTGTTTCCAAAATTGTGCTGATGTAAAGTAGACATGTGGGAAACGTTATTTATTAACTATTTTGTGTCACATAACTCTCTGGTTTAACAGAATAAAAATTAAAAATGTGAAAATTGCGAAATTTTCAAAATTTTTGCCAAATTTCCGTTTTTTTCACAAATAAACTCAGAAATTATCGACCTAAATTTACCACTAACATGAAGCCCAATATGTCACGAAAAAACAATCTCAGAACCGCAAGGATCCGTTGAAGCGTTCCTGAGTTATTACCTCATAAAGGGACACTGGTCAGAATTGCAAAAAACGGCAAGGTCATGAAGGGGTTAAAAAAGCTCGGTTCCACCAAGTACGTGTACGTTTATTTAACAAATCCTTGAGCTTCTTAATTAATTCTTGTAAATTCTTAGAATACAAGTATTTCCGTCCTTTGAAGTAGAGGATACTGTTTTTCGTGAAAAATGGGAAGATTATGCCAATGTCTGTTTACGGGGGTTCATGGGTTTGCTTGCCCAAATGAATCAGACATCCTTAGATGATTTAGACAAAGAAATCGAATCTATTCAAATGAAATTAAAACAAGAGTTATCTAATGAAGCCCTAACTGCATTGAATAAAGATCTTGATGTGGAGTTTGCTAAGTGGGAGAAAGCCATCTGTGAAATCAAGGCTAAAAAATTCCAACGTGACGTTTCTGACCACCAAACCAATTCCATTTACAAATGGAATAAGAATTTCAAAAACTACAACCATTATAGGAGACCCTCGCGCTCTCGATCTGCCTCTTCTGTTTCTTTGGCATCTAGTGAGGATTCCATTAGACTGACAACAACCAAGCCTGATCCAAGGAACACGCAATTTAATTATCAGAGAATGACAACTAGAAACAATAAATCTCGTCCCAGTTTCCAAGAGAAGAGAAACAAACAAGGCTCTGAGGTAATAAATTTATCCAGTCATGTTCTGACAAAGACACATTTAGAAGTCCTTCAAAAAGGTTTGAATTTTTCCCCTACTAACAATTTTGACTTATTTGTAGCAACGAAAGATCTTTTTCTCTTCTCTAGGAAATTGGTAATGAGAAAACTCATGTCTCAAGATAAAACAACAATTTCTACTACTGATCGGGTTGAACAGGAGGCCTTGAGGGATCTCGAGGATCTCTTGCAGGAACAGGAACCTGATAATTTGGGTAGGTTTCCAAAAAATCTGTATCCAAAATCAAAGAAATTTCCCCCCTTGTCGACTGTTCCAGCTGTGGACATCTTCACACGCTTGGTAGCTCAAGAATTCAAACAGATTTCAACAAAACGTAAGTTTGATAACTTGACTGCTAAACAACGGCAAGCTGTGAATGAATTACAATCGTTTGATGACATTGTCATCAAACAGGCCGACAAGGGGGGAAATGTTGTTCTTTGGCCTCGTTCAATGTATGAGCGAGAGGCTAGTAGGCATCTTAAGGATGCTAACACCTACACCAGACTAGATGATAATCCGGTTCATAAATTTCAGAACCAATTGGAGGAAATTCTCCAAAGGGCATTGGAACAGGGAATCATTCCTAAAAAAATATGTGATGGACTTTTTACTAAGTTCCCTAAAGTCCCTACACTGTATTTTATCCCTAAGGTGCATAAAGACCCAATCAACCCTCCGGTTCGTCCCATCGTCTCTGGCACAGGAGGGCTTTGCGACCCGATATGTAAATTTATTGATTACTATTTGAAACCTTTAGTTGAGTCGCTCCCCTCCTATGCCAGAGACACTTCTGATGTTCTTACCAGAATTAATGGCATACAACTTGAGGAGGATATGTTTCTAGTTACTGCAGATATAGAAACGCTCTATACTTGTATCCGCCATGATGATGGCATGGAGGCGGTCCGCTTCTTTCTGGGGACTAGCAACTGGGATGGCCACACATGTGAACTTATTCTTGAATTGTTGGATTTTATTTTAACAAAAAAATTTTTTGTATTCAAAGATATTTTTTATTTACAGAAACGCGGCACTGCCATGGGCACAGCCTGTGCGCCATCTTTCGCCGGCCTCTTCCTGGGTTACTGGGAGAGAGGGGTATTCGGCGGGGATGGCGTTCGGGGGCGCGGACCATGTGCAGTGCTGGTTACGTTATTTTGATTTTACTTATTATTTGGCAGGGTACTGAAATAAAATTACAGAAGTTCATGCAGCAATTGAATTGTAATGACCTGAATATTAAATTGACATACTCTTGTAGTAGGAAGTCCATTGAATTTTTGGACATCAATATTCAGGTCGATCGAGATCTGTTTTTACAAACAGATGTACATAGAAAACCTACTTCTACAAATTCATTGCTGCATGCTAACTCCAGTCACCCTTACAGTACCATCAAGGCCATCCCAGTTGGTCAATTCCTCAGAATGAGGCGGATCTGCTCTTCTGAATCTAATTTTCAATCTCAGGCCAGGGATCTCCGTGAAAGATTTTTGGAGAGAGGATACTCTAAGAAATGCATCAAAGCAGGATATAACAGGGCAAAATCTTGCTCAAGAGAGGACTTGTTATGCCCTAGGGCTAAATGCAGTGAAAGGGAAAATAAAATCCGTTACATTTCAACATACAATGGACATTGGCAAGAAATGAGAACCTGTATGGGGAGAGTGATCGCTCTCAGGGCTGACATCTTTAAAAACATGGGTAAATAACCTTTATACTGTTTTACTTTTTATGTGCGGTTCCTTATTGGATGTTAGGTGTGACGCTTACTATTATTAGATCAGCGCTGTTACTTAATTAGCGCGGCTAGGACTACTATATCCAAACCTGTGTCACACTTATTTAACACAAGACTATTTGGTGTTATTTTGTATACGCCTATTTGGCAGTTTAGTAATTATTTGGAATCCTGGCACATTGTCAGCCCTTTGTTAGTGATCACGCTGCGCTATCACCGAGTTGGATCATTTTTCCATATTGACATATCGTCTTTTGTACTATTGTAATGATGACTATTTGTTAATACTATATGTAATAAAATATACATTTATTTTTATACGTAAAAACTCTTGATTTCTCCTTATTATTCAGCATTCTGTAATGCTATAAATAAGCCCCCGATGTAACCTGAAAGATAAGAAAAACAAGTTAGCTTATTATACTCACCCAGGGGCGGTCCCGATTCTGGTCCGATGGGCGTCACGGGTCCGGGTCCTAACATATTCTTGCGATGACGTCCTCTTCCTTGCTTCCATCGCGGCTCCTGCGCAGGCGTACTGATTTGCCCTGTTGAGGGCAGCGTAAAGTACTGCAGTACGCAGGCGCCGGGCCTCTCTGACCTTTCCCATCGCCTGCGCACTGCAGTACTTTACGCTGCCCTCAACAGGGCAAATCAGTACGCCTGCGCAGGAGCCGCAACAAAAGCAAGGAAGAGGACATCATCGCATGAAGATGGGAGGCGCCGGACCCGAATCTGCGACACCCATCGGACCCGGACCAGCCTTGGGTGAGTATAATCTAACTTGCTTTCTTATCTGTCAGGTTACGTCAGGGGCTTATCTACAGCATTATAGAATGCTGTAGATAAACCCCTAATGGCAGTGGCCGCAGCTTATATGAGTAAAAACGAGGTGACAGATTCTCTTTAAGGACATTTGTAGTGCCCCGAACATAACAGAACAGCAGTAAAACCTACAATGTACAAATTGCATCTCTAAGTCAATTCATCTATGGCTGCAGTAACTATTTTGTAACATCCATGCAAAGATTTTTTTTTCTGAAGAATTGAAAATATGAACGTTCAGTGCCCATACATTGTAACCCCATAAAGTGTAGAACCCCCTTACATTGTTCCCAGCTTGTGCTTCTGGAGACATGCACCTCATAAATTGTTAAGTGCTCTCTCCACGCCACAATAATGCCAAACATGTGGCTGCTTACTGTGGTTTAGGCACAATGGGGTTCAGAAGGAGGGGGCTATTGGATTTGGGAGTGCAGAATTCACTGGATTTTATTTGAAAGGACGGGAGCCATGTTGCTCTCTCAGAGTCTTTGTTCTTCCAGTAACGTGAGAACCCCTATATTTCCAGTGACAGATGATGGACCTGAGTGGAGGCTGGTTTTGTGCAGGATAAATTACTTTTTTTTATTGGTAACATTTTAGGGTACATAATATTTTTTAATCGCTTCCAGAATAAGGCTGAGATCACAATCTTGTGCTCTATGCTGAGCACTTACGTCTGGGTATCCATGTAAATCCGACAAAAATGCAATTTAGACGAACTCCTCAACAGAACCACCCACCATAATAAGGCAGATAGAGACACTTTGGAGTCAGTTTGGCATCTACTCCTGTGGTATCTATCTTTTTAGGCGTGCTCAGATCTCGCCCACACTGTGCACTAAAAAGATGCCTAAAATGTTCGGACACCGCCGGAAGACAGACCAGTCCAAAGTGACTCCATCTGCCTCATTAGGCTATATGCACACGTTGCAGATTTGACTGTGGAATTTTCTGTGCAGATTCTGCATTTCTTGGCAGAAAACGCAGGTCAGAATCTGCGCCTTTTTATGGTGTGTGCACACGTTGCAGATTTTTGTGCAGATTTCTTCCTTTTTTTTACCCCTGCAGATTTCTATAATGGAATGGGCGCAGAAACGCAGCAGATCTGCACAAAGAATTGACATGGTCCTTTTTTAAATCTGCTGCGTTTTGCATGCAGATTTTTCCGCACCATCAGCACAGCATTTTTTTTTGCCATTGATGTACATTGTACTGTAGTCACTTGCAGATCTGCAGCGTTTCTGCGCGGAAAAAAAAGCTGCAGTTCTGCAGGAAATCTGCAACGTGTGCACATTGCCTAAGTGAGTTGCTCCGTAAAGGTTATGTATGAATCACAGTTTAGGTGAAGCGTTCAGTGGAAATCGCAGGATAAATACGAACAGAGTCTTATTTCGATTTTTGGGAGGTAGAATGAACAAATATACAGCAGTACAAGATTAGTTATCATTTTTATTTTTGTCTGGCTCACCATGCAGTATAAGTTCTTCAGGTCGGTGCAAATACGGCGATACCACATTCATGTTGTTTTTTTTTTAGGTTTTGCTGCCATCACACAGTAAAAGTGCATTTTTAAAATAAAAAGTAGTTTTTTCATAGCTGTATTTTGATAACTTTTTTATCTTTTGGCGAACAGAGCTTATGAAGCCTTATATCTTGTGGGACGATTTGCAGAGTTGTTTGGTCCAATTTTGGGGTACATAATATTTTTTGATCGCTTTTTATTAAGATTTTTCAGACACAGAATATACAAAAACCAGCAGTTCAGTTATTGCTTTTATTTTTTGCACCCTTAACAGTGTGGTAAAAGTGATAAGACCAATTTGTTTGTCGGGTCAGTATATTTACAGCGATAACAGAATTATACAGGGTTTTTTAGGTTCTGCTGCTATCACACTGTAAAAATGTTTTTTATAAAAAGTAGTTTTTTTCGTCACCATATTCTAAGAGCTCCAAATGTATAAATATTTCGCGCTGGTATACCCTATAATCATACACTCAGATGAGTGTATAGTCAGACAATTAGCTCAACAGTACACTGTATTAAAATCGTAAGCCTCCTGTGTAAAAGAACAGTTAAGACGCTACAACCTGCAGCTTAATCATGCAACCTGGATAAAGAGTCAGTACCTTAAAAGTAGAGCTGCATCATTTGTCCATTACTGTGATTCATCGGAGTTCCTGGGTAATGTAGATGAAGTCTTTGCCAGAGTGTCTGTATCGGAGAGCTGCCCCGGCCGGTGGCAGCTACTCCGTGCACCGAGTTTCAGCCAGGGGCGGGAACACTCCGTCTAGGGCCGGCAGCGCCGCACAGTGCGAGTAATGTGAGCGGCGCGTCTAGGACCTGTGTGACGCAGTGAAACAGGTGACTGCCCCACGTGACTGCAACGTTCAGTACCGATCGCGGTAAGGACCAACACAGCCTACGCGTTTCGAAAACAACTGTTTTCTTCCTCAGGGCTGGTCCTTGCCCGACTTAAGGGTCCTTATATAGCATCCGCGATCCTCACTGTTAATAAAAACCAAACAGCTCCTCCACTCCGCAATTGAGTCCTCTGGGAATTAGCGTATCTAGTAAGAAAATCCATTTGCTCTCAGTCCTAGACATGGATTTTATATAGTCGCCTGTTGTGATTTTGCTTTTTGCTCCCTCTAGTGGTCATTAGTGATTTGACTCTGGAGCGTCTGTCTTTTCCTATATCCTCACCTGGGCCGTTAGTTCAGGGGCGTTGCTATATAAGCTCCCTGGTCCTTCAGTTCAATGCCTGGCATCGTTGAAATCAGAGCTAATCTGTTGTGCTCTTGTCCTATGATCCTGGTTCCTGTATTTCAAGCTAAGTCTGCTTCCTTGCTTTTTGCTTTTGTTTTGTTTGGTATTTTTGTCCAGCTTGTTCCAATCTGTATCCTGACCTTTGCTGGAGGCTCTAGGGGGCTGGTGTTCTCCCCCCGGACCGTTAGACGGTTCGGGGGTTCTTGAATCTCCAGCGTGGATTTTTATAGGGTTTTTGTTGACCAGATAAGTTATCTTGCTATATTCTGCTATTAGTAAGCTGGCCTCTCTTTGCTCAACCTGGTTCATTTCTGTGTTTGTCATTTCCTCTTACCTCACCGTTATTATTTGTGGGGGGCTTGTATCTTGCTTTGGGGTCCCTTTCTCTGGAGGCAAGAGAGGTCTTTGTTTTCCTCTTCTAGGGGTAGTTAGATTCTCCGGCTGGCGCGAGTCATCTAGCGATCACCGTAGGCATGATCCCCGGCTACTTCTAGTGTTGGCGTTAGGAGTAGCTATTTGGTCAACCCAGTTACCACAGCCCTATGAGCTGGATTTTTGTATCTCGCAGACTTACACGTTCCTCTGAGACCCTGTCCACTGGGGTCATAACAGTATGCCAGGCCAGTATTAAATGTTTAATGCATTGCAGAAGTGGGATTATAAGAAAGAAAATTTTGAGTTTTTTTTTTTCCTCTCATTTTATTTTTTTCTTTTCCCCTTTACCTCAGAGTGGCTTAAGCTTGCTGCAGACATGAATGTCCAGACCTTGATTACAAGTGTGGACCAGCTTGCCGCTCGTGTGCAGGGTATACAAGATTATGTTACCAGAAATCCTAGGTCTGAACCCAAAATACCGATTCCTGAACTGTTTTCAGGAGACCGATTTAAGTTTAGGAATTTCAGGAATAATTGTAAATTGTTTTTGTCCCTGAAACCTTGTTCGTCTGGAGACTCTGCTCAACAAGTAAAAATTGTTATTTCATTCTTACGGGGTGACCCTCAAGATTGGGCTTTTTCGTTGGCACCAGGAGATCCGGCATTGGCTGATATTGATGCGTTTTTTCTGGCGCTCGGTTTACTTTATGAGGAACCCAATCTTGAGATTCAGGCAGAAAAAGCCTTGCTGGCTATGTCTCAGGGCCAGGACGAGGCTGAGGTGTATTGCCAAAAATTTCAGAAATGGTCCGTGCTGACACATTGGAACGAGTGTGCACTGGCCGCTAATTTTAGAAATGGCCTTTCTGAGGCCATTAAGAATGTTATGGTGGGTTTTCCCATTCCCACAGGTCTGAATGATACCATGTCCCTGGCTATTCAAATTGACCGGCGGTTGCGGGAGCGCAAAACCGCAAATTCCCTCATGTTGTTGTCTGAACAGACACCTGATGTGATGCAATGTGATAGAAAAACCGCAAATTCCCTCATGGTGTTGTCTGAACGGACACCTGATTTGATGCAATGTGATAGAATCCTGACTAGAAATGAGAGGAAAATTCATAGACGCCGGAATGGCTTGTGCTACTACTGTGGTGATTCTACACATGTTATCTCAGCATGCTCTAAACGTATATCTAAGGTTGTTAGTCCTGTCACCGTTGGTAATTTGCATCCTAAGTTTATTCTGTCTGTAACTTTGATTTGCTCACTGTCATCTTATCCTGTCATGGCGTTTGTAGATTCTGGTGCTGCCCTGAGTCTTATGGATCTCTCAATTGCTAAGCGCTGTGGTTTTATTCTTGAACCATTAGAAAATCCTATCCCTCTTAGGGGTATTGATGCTACGCCATTGGCAGAAAATAAGCCGCAGTATTGGACACAGGTTACCATGTGCATGACTCCTGAACACCGCGAGGTGATACGTTTTCTCGTTCTACATAAAATGCATGATTTGGTTGTTTTGGGGCTGCCATGGTTACAGACCCATAATCCAGTCCTTGACTGGAAGGCTATGTCAGTGTCTAGTTGGGGCTGTCGTGGTATTCATGAGGATTCCCTGCCTGTGTCTATTGCTTCTTCTACGCCTTCGGAAGTTCCGGAGTATTTGTCTGATTATCAGGATGTCTTTAGCGAGTCCAGGTCCAGTGCATTGCCTCCTCATAGGGAATGTGACTGTGCTATAGATTTGATTCCAGGCAGTAAATTTCCTAAGGGAAGACTGTTTAATCTGTCGGTACCTGAACATACCGCCATGCGTTCATATATCAAGGAGTCTCTGGAGAAAGGACACATCCGTCCGTCTTCTTCCCCTCTTGGTGCGGGATTCTTTTTTGTGGCTAAAAAGGACGGATCTTTGAGGCCTTGTATTGACTATCGGCTCTTAAGTAAGATCACTGTCAAATTTCAGTATCCTTTGCCGCTGTTGTCTGACTTGTTTGCCCGGATTAAAGGTGCCAAGTGGTTCACCAAGATAGACCTTCGTGGTGCGTACAACCTTGTGCGCATTAAGCAAGGGGATGAATGGAAAACCGCATTCAATACGCCCGAAGGTCATTTTGAGTACTTGGTGATGCCTTTTGGGCTCTCTAATGCCCCTTCAGTTTTTCAGTCCTTTATGCATGACATTTTCCGGAACTATCTGGATAAATTTCTGATCGTTTATCTGGATGATATTCTGTTTTTTTCTGATAATTGGGACTCGCATGTGGAGCAGGTCAGGATGGTCTTTAAAATTTTGCGTGAAAATTCTTTGTTTGTCAAGGGCTCAAAGTGTCTTTTTGGTGTACAGAAGGTTCCCTTTTTGGGGTTCATTTTTTCCCCTTCTGCTGTGGAGATGGACCCAGTCAAGGTCCGAGCTATTCTTGATTGGACTCAGCCCTCGTCAGTTAAGAGTCTTCAGAAGTTCTTGGGTTTCGCTAACTTCTACCGTCGTTTTATCGCTAACTTTTCTAGCATTGTGAAACCTTTGACGGATATGACCAAGAAGGGCTCCGATGTGGTTAATTGGGCTCCTGCTGCCGTGGAGGCTTTCCAGGAGTTGAAACGTCGGTTTACTTCGGCGCCTGTTTTGTGCCAGCCTGATGTCTCGCTTCCCTTTCAAGTTGAGGTGGATGCTTCAGAGATTGGAGCAGGGGCCGTTTTGTCGCAGAGAGGCCCTGGTTGCTCTGTTATGAGACCTTGCGCCTTTTTCTCTAGGAAGTTTTCGCCTGCGGAGCGAAATTATGATGTGGGCAATCGGGAGTTGTTGGCCATGAAATGGGCATTTGAGGAGTGGCGTCATTGGCTCGAGGGTGCTAAGCATCGTGTGGTGGTCTTGACTGATCACAAAAATCTGATGTATCTCGAGTCTGCTAAACGCCTGAATCCTAGACAGGCCCGCTGGTCATTGTTTTTCTCCCGTTTCGACTTTGTTGTCTCGTATTTACCAGGTTCAAAGAATGTGAAGGCCGATGCTCTTTCCAGGAGCTTTGTGCCTGATGCTCCTGGAGTCGCTGAACCTGTTGTTATTCTTAAGGATGGAGTTATCTTGTCTGCTATTTCTCCTGATCTGCGACGTGTGTTGCAGAGATTTCAGGCTGATAGGCCTGATTCTTGTCCACCTGACAGACTGTTTGTGCCTGATAAGTGGACCAGCAGAGTCATTTCCGAGGTTCATTCCTCGGTGTTGGCAGGTCACCCTGGAATTTTTGGCACCAGAGATCTGGTGGCCAGATCCTTTTGGTGGCCTTCCTTGTCTAGGGATGTGCGGTCATTTGTACAGTCCTGTGGGACTTGTGCTCGAGCTAAGCCTTGCTGTTCTCGTGCCAGCGGGTTGCTCTTGCCCTTGCCTGTCCCTAAGAGACCTTGGACACATATCTCCATGGATTTCATTTCTGATCTTCCGGTGTCTCAAGGGATGTCTGTTATCTGGGTGATATGTGATCGCTTCTCCAAGATGGTCCATTTGGTTCCTTTGCCTAAGCTGCCTTCCTCTTCCGATCTGGTTCCTGTGTTTTTTCAGAACGTGGTTCGTTTGCACGGCATCCCTGAGAATATTGTGTCAGACAGAGGATCCCAGTTCGTTTCCAGATTCTGGCGATCCTTTTGTAGTAGGATGGGCATTGACTTGTCGTTTTCGTCTGCTTTCCATCCTCAGACTAATGGACAGACGGAGCGAACTAATCAGACTTTGGAGGCTTATTTGAGGTGTTTTGTCTCTGCTGATCAGGACGATTGGGTGACCTTCTTGCCGTTGGCTGAGTTTGCCCTTAATAATCGGGCTAGTTCCACCACCTTGGTTTCGCCGTTTTTCTGCAACTCTGGTTTCCACCCTCGTTTTTCTTCGGGTCATGTGGAACCTTCTGACTGCCCTGGGGTGGATTCTGTGGTGGATAGGTTGCAGCGGATCTGGAATCTTGTGGTGGACAACTTGAAGTTGTCACAGGAGAGGGCTCAGCGCTTTGCCAACCGCCGCCGCGGTGTGGGTCCCCGACTACGTGTTGGGGATTTGGTGTGGCTTTCTTCCCGCTTTGTTCCTATGAAGGTTTCCTCTCCCAAATTTAAACCTCGTTTTATTGGTCCTTACAAGATATTGGAAATCCTTAATCCTGTATCCTTTCGCCTGGATCTTCCTGTGTCGTTTGCTATCCACAACGTGTTTCATAGGTCCTTGTTGCGGCGGTACGTTGTGCCTGTGGTTCCTTCTGCTGAGCCTCCTGCTCCGGTGTTGGTTGAGGGCGAGTTGGAGTACGTGGTGGAGAAGATCTTGGATTCTCGTCTCTCCAGGCGGAGGCTTCAGTACCTGGTCAAGTGGAAGGGCTATGGTCAGGAAGATAATTCCTGGGTGGTCGCCTCTGATGTTCATGCGGCCGATTTAGTTCGTGCCTTTCACGCCGCTCATCCTGATCGCCCTGGTGGTCGTGGTGAGGGTTCGGTGACCCCTCACTAAGGGGGGGGTACTGTTGTGATTTTGCTTTTTGCTCCCTCTAGTGGTCATTAGTGATTTGACTCTGGAGCGTCTGTCTTTTCCTATATCCTCACCTGGGCCGTTAGTTCAGGGGCGTTGCTATATAAGCTCCCTGGTCCTTCAGTTCAATGCCTGGCATCGTTGAAATCAGAGCTAATCTGTTGTGCTCTTGTCCTATGATCCTGGTTCCTGTATTTCAAGCTAAGTCTGCTTCCTTGCGTTTTGCTTTTGTTTTGTTTGGTATTTTTGTCCAGCTTGTTCCAATCTGTATCCTGACCTTTGCTGGAGGCTCTAGGGGGCTGGTGTTCTCCCCCCGGACCGTTAGACGGTTCGGGGGTTCTTGAATCTCCAGCGTGGATTTTTATAGGGTTTTTGTTGACCAGATAAGTTATCTTGCTATATTCTGCTATTAGTAAGCTGGCCTCTCTTTGCTCAACCTGGTTCATTTCTGTGTTTGTCATTTCCTCTTACCTCACCGTTATTATTTGTGGGGGGCTTGTATCTTGCTTTGGGGTCCCTTTCTCTGGAGGCAAGAGAGGTCTTTGTTTTCCTCTTCTAGGGGTAGTTAGATTCTCCGGCTGGCGCGAGTCATCTAGCGATCACCGTAGGCATGATCCCCGGCTACTTCTAGTGTTGGCGTTAGGAGTAGCTATTTGGTCAACCCAGTTACCACAGCCCTATGAGCTGGATTTTTGTATCTCGCAGACTTACACGTTCCTCTGAGACCCTGTCCACTGGGGTCATAACAGTCGCCACCTCTCCAGTGCGGATGTACAATTTCAATACCGGAGATCTCCATTGTTTGAACCCTTCCACCATGTACTTCTATAAAGTGCTTGGAAAGTGGGTGGCCTGTAAACTTCTTCTTTATGTTGCGCATGTGTTCATTAATTCTGATTTTCAAAGATCTTTTTGTACGCCCCACGTACAACTTTTTGCATGGGCATTTGATCATATAAATTACTCCTGTTGTTGAACACGTAATAAAGTCTCTTATTTTGAAGTTCAAATCCCCTTTCTCTATACTAGTGATCTTATGTGTGTTAGTATGTTTACACACATTGCACCAGCGACATGGAAAGAAGCCTTTTAGTGAATTCTGAAAATAGGAATGATTGGTAAGAAGTGGTCTGTTCTGAACAGTGGGGGCGACCATATTTCCCAAGTTCTGGGCCTTCTTGTATACAAATCTGGGCCGGGTCGGTATTTGATCCCCAATCACCTTGTCCCGGCCCAGATTTGTATACAAGAAGGCCCAGAACTTGGGAAATATGGTCGCCCCCACTGTTCAGAACAGACCACTTCTTACCAATCATTCCTATTTTCAGAATTCACTAAAAGGCTTCTTTCCATGTCGCTGGTGCAATGTGTGTAAACATACTAACACACATAAGATCACACTAGTATAGAGAAAGGGGATTTGAACTTCAAAATAAGAGACTTTATTACGTGTTCAACAACAGGAGTAATTTATATGATCAAATGCCCATGCAAAAAGTTGTACGTGGGGCGTACAAAAAGATCTTTGAAAATCAGAATTAATGAACACATGCGCAACATAAAGAAGAAGTTTACAGGCCACCCACTTTCCAAGCACTTTATAGAAGTACATGGTGGAAGGGTTCAAACAATGGAGATCTCCGGTATTGAAATTGTACATCCGCACTGGAGAGGTGGCGACTATATAAAATCCATGTCTAGGACTGAGAGCAAATGGATTTTCTTACTAGATACGCTAATTCCCAGAGGACTCAATTGCGGAGTGGAGCTGTTTGGTTTTTATTAACAGTGAGGATCGCGGATGCTATATAAGGACCCTTAAGTCGGGCAAGGACCAGCCCTGAGGAAGAAAACAGTTGTTTTTGAAATGCGTAGGCTGTGTTGGTCCTTACCGTGATCGGTACCGAACGTTGCAGTCACCTGTTTCACTGCGTCACAGGTCCTAGACGCGCCGCTCACATTACTCGCACTGTGCGGCGCTGCCGGCCCTAGACGGAGTGTTCCCGCCCCTGGCTGAAACTCGGTGCACGGAGTAGCTGCCACCGGCCGGGGCAGCTCTCCGATACAGACACTCTGGCAAAGACTTCATCTACATTACCCAGGAACTCCGATGAATCACAGTAATGGACAAATGATGCAGCTCTACTTTTAAGGTACTGACTCTTTATCCAGGTTGCGTGATTAAGCTGCAGGTTGTAGCGTCTTAACTGTTCTTTTACACAGGAGGCCTACGATTTTAATACAGTGTACTATTGAGCTAGTTGTCTGACTATACACTCATCTGAGTGTATGATTATAGGGTATACCAGCGCAAAATATTTATACATTTGGTGTTCTTTATTTGTTTTTGACAGTTTTTCGTGGTGACTGTCCTTATTTCGCTGCAGGTATTGCATACCCTGCACCTAAAACCAGCGCCACTTTCATTTTCTATCCTTAGATATTCTAAGAGCTGTAACTTTTTTTTTTCCTGAATGAGTCATACTAAGGCTTGTTTTTTGCAGGAGGGTTTGCCGCTTTCGTTTATACAATTTTTAGTTTACATATGATTTTTTGATCGCTTTTTATTCACTTTTTTGTGAGTCACTATGATGAAAAATCAACATTTGTGGAGTGTTTTATATTATTTTATTTTACGGTGTTCGCCATATGGAATAAATAGCATGCCAGCATTAAAGAACGAGTTGTTACGAACACGGTGATACCAATTAGGTGCATTATTTTTGGTTTACTTTAGTTTTATCACAAACGCTGCGTTTTGAGTGGCAAAACGGCTCTTCGTGATCTGTGCGTCCTTTTTTGTATTATATATACAGTACAGACCAAAAGGTTGGACCCACCTTCTCATTTAAAGATTTTTCTGTATTTTCATGACTATGAAAATTGAACACTCACACTGAAGGCATCAAAACTTTGAATTAACACATGTGGAATTATATACATAATAAAAAAGTGTGAAACAACTGAAATTATGTCTTATATTCTAGGTTATTCAAAGTAGCCACCTTTTGCTTTGATGACGGCTTTGCACACTCTTGGCATTCTCTTGATGAGCTTCAAGAGGTAGTCACCGTGAATGGTTTTCACTTCACAGGTGTGCCCTGTCAGGTTTAATAAGTGGGATTTCTTGCCTTATAAATTGGGTTGGGACCATCAGTTGTGTTGTGCAGAAGTCTGGTGGATACACAGCTGATAGTCCTACTGAATAGACTGTTGGAATTTGTATTATGGCAATAAAAAAGCAGCTAAGTAAAGAAAAACGAGTGGCCATCATTACTTTAAGAAATGAAGGTCAGTCAGTCTGAAAAATTGGGCAAACTTTGAAAGTGTCCCCAAGTGTAGTGGCAAAAACCATCAAGCGCTACAAAGAAACTGGCCCACATGAGGACCGCCCCAGGAAAGGAAGACCAAGAGTCACCTCTGCTTCTGAGGATAAGTTTATCCGAGTCACCAGCCTCAGAAATCGCAGTTTAACAGCAGCTCAGATTAGAGACCAGGTCAAGCCACACAGAGTTCCAGCAGCAGACACATCTCTACAACAACTGTTAAGAGGAGACTTTGTGCAGCAGGCCTTCATGGTAAAATAGCTGCTAGGAAACCACTGCTAAGGACAGGCAACAAGCAGAAGAGACTTGTTTGCGCTAAAGAACACAAGGAATGGACATTAGACCAGTGGAAATCTGTGCTTTGGTGTGCAGAAAAGGTGAACGGATGAACTCTACATGCCTGGTTCCCACCGTGAAGCATGGAGGAGGAGTTGTGGGGTTGCTTTGCTGGTGGCACTGTTGGGGATTTATTCAAAATTGAAGGCATACTGAACCAGTATGGCTACCACAGCATCTTGCAGCGGCATGCTATTCTATCCGGTTTGTGTTTAGTAGGACCATCATATATTTTTCAACAGGACAATGACCCCAAACACACCTCCAGGCTGTGTAAGGGCAATTTGACCAAGAAGGAGAGTGATGGGGTGCTACGCTAGATGACCTGGCCTCCACAGTCAACAGACCTGAACCCAATTGAGATGGTTTGGAGTGAGCTGGACCGCAGAGTGAAGGCAAAAGGGCCAACAAGTGCTAAGCATCTCTGGGAACTCCTTCAAGATTGTTGGAAGACCATTCCCAGTGACTACTTCTTGAAGCTCATCAAGAGAATGCCAAGAGTGTGCAAAGCAGTCATCAAAGCAAAAGGTGGCTACTTTGAAGAACTAGAATATAAGACATAACAAAAAAGTGTGAAACAACTGAAATTAAGTATATAATTCCACATGTGTTAATTCATAGTTTTGATGCCTTCGGTGTGAATGTACAATTTTCATAGTCATGAAAAATCTTTAAATGAGAAGGTGGGTCCAAACTTTTGGTCTGTACTGTATATATATACACTGTGTGCAGAATTATTACATAGGTTACCTAACAAAGTACGAAGTGACATGTAGGAAAGTGAATAAATTTTTTTTTTGTCTTTATTGAAACAATATCTTAAAATTACATAACGTTAAAAGACAGGAAGCCCTCATGCACATATTCTTGTCATGCCCCAAAATTGTGCCTTTTTGGGGTCAAGCTAAGTCCCTCATTGACAAGGTATTGCATACAGATATAGAACTAAACCCGCTGGTGCTTCTCCTGGGTCACGGGGCGCCGGGTATGGGCAAACTCTCCAATAGATTATTGCAACATATCCTTACGGCGGCCAGATGCCTGATTGCGCGTTTTTGGAGGCAGCCGAGTCCCCCTTCGCTTCAGATACTCATTAGACGGATCATGGATGTCAGAAGGATGGAACACCTTACAGCCTTACTAAATGACTCGGTGGTGCGCTTCCAGGCAATATGGTCCCCGTGGGATTATTATGCAGCGGGATCTGACCTGTAGTGCGGCTGAGTTCGGATTTGCTTAGTCGATTTAACTGAGGTTTTTCCCTTTTTTTTTTTTTTCCCCCTCCCCTCCTTCTACTGCTTACTGTCTTGTCTTGTCTTTGTCATTTACGTCCTTGTAAAATTAGGGTCATTTATAGCCTTACATCGTTTATATCGTTTATTATCCATGCACACTATACAGAAACTAAATACTTGTACGACCCTGTTTTGTTATACCATGTTTAATAAAATAAAAATTTTATGGTTAAAAAAGACAGGAAGATGGAAAAAATTGGACCTCCCAAAAAAAAAAAAAAAACCAGGGTGTGACAAAAAAAAAGATGGCATTTTTAAATATATGCAATATATCTGTGTTTCGAAAATATCCCTTTGGGGAGATTATATGGACATGCATATGGGTGGACATAAAAAAACTCTCTTTTTTTGAAAAAAAAAAAACCCTTAGCAGTCCTATATCCGAAAAAAGGGTAACGAGAAATAAACAACAGAATATAATGATTCACTCACATCAGGAAATAGGCATATTTAGAACACAGCTTATGTCATAATCAGTAATTGACCTGAGAACAGGAACAGTATCCGTTCATAGAAAGCAAAAAACCATAAATGCTGTGCAATTTTTGAAACAGTCACTAGATGGCGATAGGGAGTAAAGCCTAAAGGAGTAGTGACTACAGCCGGATTCAAATGGATAAAGTGTGTAAAAAGCTGATCAGTAAGCTGTTCGCTATTACCTGAAAATCGAGAGGAGGAAGATGGTGCAGCATATACAGGAGGAGTGTCACATCCTGCGCCCGACAAGTGCCGTTTCACTGTGCAGCTTCTTCAACGCAGCATCAATAGTAAAAAGTTGGTCACACAGGGTTAATAGCAGCGCTAACGGAGTGCGTTACCCGTGGCATAACGCGGTCCGTTAACGCTGTCATTAACCCTTTGTCAGCGCTGACTGGAGGGGAGTATGGAGCGGGCGCCGGGCACTGACTGGACGGGAGTAGGGAGGGACTAATTCTCGTGTGCCTGTCGCTGATTGGTCGCGGCAGCCAGGACAGGCAGCTGGCGAGACCAATCAGCGACGCGGGATTTCCGTGACGGAAGCTGCAGACAGACAGACAGAAGGACAGACAGAAAGACGGAAGTACCCCTTAGGCCGGTTTCACACGTCAGTGTCTCCAGTACGTGAGGTGACAGTTTCCTCACGTACCGGAGACACTGACACACGTAGACCCATTAAAATCAATGCATCTGTGCAGATGTCATTGATTTTTTGCGGACCGTGTCTCCGTGTGCCAAACACGGAGACATGTCAGTGTTCGTGGGAGCGCATGTATTACACGGACCCATTAAAGTCAATGGGTCCGTGTTTACACGGACCTCACACGGACGTTCTCCGTGTCCGGTCCCTGTGGCGTGCAGGAGACAGCGCTACAGTAAGCGCTGTCCCCCCCACATGGTGCTGAAGCCGCCATTCATATCTTCTGTGCAGCAGCGTTTGCTGCATAGAAGATATGAATAATAGTGTTTAAATGAAAGATCTACCTGTCTAACGCTGCTGCACAGAAGATATCAATCGCGGCTTCAGCACGATGCAGGGGACAGCGCTAAACTTTAGCGCTGTCTCCTGCACGCTCCGTGTGGTACCCACTCGCCACACAGGCGGCACACGTATGCCGCACGTATGGCCTACGTGAGCTCACGGGCACACGGACACGGATAACTCCGGTACCGATTATTTCCGGTACCGGAATTATCTGGACGTGTGGGACAGCCCTTAGACAATTATATAGTAGATGACATAAGCGGTGTTCTAAATATGCCTATTTCCTGATGTGAGTGGATCATTATATTCTGTTGTTTATTTCTCATTACCCTTTTCGGATATAGGACTGCTAAGGGGTTTTTTTTTTCAAAAAAAATAGACCTTTTTTATGTCCACCCATATGCATGTCCATATAATCTCCCCATAGGGATATTTTCGAAACACAGATATATTGCATTTTTCTTTGTGTCACACTCTAGTTTGTTTTTTGTTTTTTTTTGGAGGTCCAATTTTTTCCATCTTCCTGTCTTTTAACGTTATGTAATTTTAAGATATTGTTTCAATGAAGACAAAAACATTTTTTATTCACTTTCCAACGTGTCACTTCGTACCTTGTTAGGTAACCTATGTAAGCATCGATGACTGAAGTGCTATTTAATTGCCTACAAAATTTTAGATTATGGGATTAGTGCAGAATTATTAGGCAAGTTATATTTTAGAGGATTATTTTTATTATTGATCAACAACTATGTTCTCAATCAACCCAAAAGACTCATAAATATCAAAGCTTAATATTTTTGGAAGTTAGAGTGTTTTAATTTTTAGATTTGGCTATCTTAGGAGGATATCTGTTTGTGCAGGTAACTATTACTGTGCAGAATTATTAGGCAACTTAATAAAAACCAAATATAATCCCATCTCACGTGTTTATTTTCACCAGGTAAACCAATATAACTGCACAAAATTTAGAAATAAACATTTCTGACATGCAAAAACAAAACCCCAAAAAATTAGTGACCAATATAGCCACCTTTCTCTATGATGACACTCAACAGCCTTCCATCCATAGATTCTGTCAGTTGCTTGATCTGTTTACGACCAACATTGCATGCAGCAGCCACCACAGCCTCCCAGACACTGTTCCGAGAGGTGGACTGTTTTTCCTCCCTGTAGATCTCACATTTTATGAGGGACCACAGGTTCTCTATGGGGTTCAGATCAGGTGAACAAGGGGGCCATGTCATTATTTTTTCTTCTTTGAGACCTTTACTGGCCAGCCACGCTGTGGAGTAGTTGGAGGCATGTGATGGATCATTGTCCTGCATGAAAATCATGTTTTTCTTGAACGATACCGACTTCTTCCAGTACCACTGCTTGAAGAAGTTGTCTTCCAGAAACTGGCAGTAGGTCTGGGAGTTGAGCTTCACTCCATCCTCAAGCCGAAAAGGTCCCACAAGTTCATCTTTATGATACCAGCCCATACCAGTACCCCACCTCCACCTTGCTGGCGTCTGAGTCGGAGTGGAGCTCTCTGCCCTTTACTGATCCAGCCTCTGGCCCGTCCATCTGGCCCATCAAGAGTCACTGTCATTTCATCACTCCATAAAACCTTTGAAAAGTCAGTCTTAAGATATTTCTTGGCCCAGTCTTGACGTTTTATCTTATGTTTCTTGTTCAAAGATCATCGTTTTCAGCCTTCCTTACCTTGGCCATGTCCCCGAGTATCGCACACCTTGTGCTTTTTGTTACTCCAGTAACGTTGCAGCTCTGAAATATGGCAAAACTGGTGGCAAATGGCATCTTGGCAGCTTCACGGTTGATTTTTCTCAATTCATGGGCAGTTATTTTGCGCCTTTTTTGCCCAACACGCTTCTTGCGACCCTGTTGGCTATTTGCCATGAAACGCTTGATTGTTCGGTGATCACGCTTCAAAAGTTTGGCAATTTCAAGACTGCTGCATCCCATTGCAAGACACCTGACAATTTTGGACTTTTCAGAGCCCATCAAATCTCTCTTCTGACCCATTTTGCCAAAGGGAAGGAAGTTGCCTAATAATTACGCACACCTTATATAGGGTTTTGATGTAATTAGACATCACCCCTCCTCATTACAGAGATGCACATCACCTGATTTACTTAATTGGTAGTTGGCTCTCAAGCCTGAACAGCTTGGAGTAGGACAACATGTATAAAAAGTATCATGTGAACAAAAGACAACTTGCCTAATAATTCTGCACACAGTGTATATATACTAGATGGTGGCCCGATTCTAACGCATCGGGTATTCTAGAATATGTATAGTAGTATATAGCACAGCCCACGCAGTATATAACACAGCCCACGTAGTATATAACACAGCCCACGTAGTATATAACACAGCCCACGTAGTATATAACACAGCCCACGTAGTATATAACACAGCCCACTTAGTATATAACACAGCCCACGTAGTATATAGCACAGCCACGTAGTATATTGCCCGGCAACGTAGTATATAGCACAGCCCGCGTAGTATCTAACACAGCCCACATAGTATATAGCAATGTGGGCACCATATCCCTGTTAAAAAAGAATTAAAATAAAAAATAGTTATATACTCACTTTCCGGCGGCCCCTGGATCCAGCCCAGGCGTTTAGCGATGCTCCTCGCGACGCTCCAGTCCCAAGAATGCATTGCGGCAAGAACATGTGATGATGTAGCAGTCTCGCGAGACCGCTACGTCATCTCTGGTCATTGCCGCAACACATTCTTGGGACTGGAGCGTCGCGAGGAGCGGGAAATCGACCTTGAGGAAGACGCTATAGGCGTCGATACGCGTGGGTCTCAACAACCGTACAGCCTACTAAAACCCACAACAACCTACCTTGCCAGAAGCCCTATGGTATGCCGATCTGATAGGTAGGGTAACAGCCCAGGACTGGGATATTAGGTTCCTGGGATTTGAATGGTGCTTAGCACCTTTTAGGTATACCATTGTTTGGAGTCTTTGTATAGGGCATATTATTGTGTGTCTGGCTTCTCACAGGAGTATTTAATCTAGGTATAGGTTCGTGGGCTACATTGCATTATATCACCTTTACATGTGAATGATATTGGTTTTGTGATGTACCTTCTATGCATATTGGCTGTACAGTGTTGTATGCGGTGTTATGGTATTTACCTGTAATTTGTATGGACCCGTTACCCCAAGTCTGATTGTGGGTTTTTAAATGTTTTTATGTTTTTGTGTGGTGTTCCCTTAATAAAGATGTTTTTGTACATTTTCTAAATCGATGTGGTGATCCCAATTTGTATGCATACACTTTGCGTTGTTTGTTTCTACTTATATACAGTATGCAGGTGGTGATCCCCTTAAATGTATTATATATGTAGATGGTGCCCGCTCAGTTAAGTTTTTCTTGCGAGGAGCGCCGGAAGGCGAGAATAAAATGATTTTTTATTTTTTTATTATTTTTAGCATTAGATCTTTTTTACTATTGATGCTGCATACGCAGCATCAATAGTAAAAAGTTGGTCACACAGGGCTAACAGCAGCGTTTAACGGACTGCTAAGGCCTCTTTCACACTTCCGTCTTTCAGCTCCTGTCATAATCCGTCGATTTTTGAGAATGCAGGATCCTGCAAAAAAATTTGCAAGATCCTGCATTTTCTCATAGACTTGTATTAGCGACGGATTGTAACGGATGGCCATCCGTTTCATCTGTCGTGCACTGGATCCTGCGTAAAAAAATGGTCCGTCGGGCAGAGAAAACATTCAGAGGAACGTTCTTTCTGCATGTCGAAAATCGGTCAGTGACGCATCCTGCGCTGCCCGTCACTGGCTACAATGGAAGCCTATGGGCGCAGGATGCGTCGCTGAATGTGAAAAGCAGGAATCCAGCGTCGGGTCCTGTCTTTTCAAACTGAGCATGAATGGAAGAATTTCCTGTCAGGGAAATTCTCTCTTGCTCGCTCTCTTTCCCTTTTTACTATTGATGCTGCCTATGCAGCATCAATAGTAACAAGATATAATGTTAAATAAAAAAAAGTCAATATTCTCACCTACCGACATCCCGCGCCGCGTCACCAATGCTCCTGGCAGCTAGCGTTCTTAGTAATACCTTGCAAAATCTTGCGGTCTCGCGACTTCTCGTGAGATTTCGCAATGTATTACTAGGAATGCTAGCTGTCGGGAGCATCGCTGCGCAGGACGTCGGTACTGCGATTTTTTTTTATTTTTAACCTGGTTTGTGTTGTGTATGCGTTTTTGCAGCGGAAAACCGCTGCGAAGACGCATACACAACAGGTGCACATAGCCTCGACGGGTCCGTCAGAAAGACGGGCCCAGTGCACACGTTTTCCACAATCTGCACAGGATCCGTCATTTCAACGTCTTGACGGATCCTGTGCAGATTTGGAAGACGGAAGTGTGAAAGAAGGCCGGCCGCGACCAATCAGCGACACAGGATTTCCGTGACAGACAAACAGACGGAAGTGACCCTTAGACGATTATATATAGATATATTATTTCACTTTGTTTACTTAGTCCCACAGTTTTTATATTGATCACTGGTCTCATGCACTGCACTGTTCATGTACTGAATGAGACTGTCAGTGTCTCAATGACCCAACCAGTGAGACCCAGCTTACAGCTAGATATCAGAAGACCTCAGGTGACCACAGTATCCATCGGCACAAACGATTCTAACTGCCAAAGTCCGATGGTTACTAAGGTGGTCTTGTAACCCCCTTGTAACCAATTGAATACTGTGGTCAATATTCACAGCGGTATTTAAGGGGTTAATCGGCCCCTACTGGCTTCAAAACTGGCTTGAGCCTATACCGCAGAAATTGTGGTCGGGCAGGGCTATTCGCTTGCTCCTTATCGCTGTTTTGAAATGGCGAAGAGGGAATAATGCCCCTAACGACCACCGTTTTAACGCATATCGGCGGTCGTTAAGGGGTTAAGCATGATACACATTTGATGGCGGTTGGCCAACGCCACCATACACATTATACTGTCAGTCAAACTCATCGATTTTGGCAGATTTAGGTAATATTAGTCTAAAGAGTATGAGGGCCTTTAGGCTAAACACTTTGTACAAAATGAGTAAAAACAACTAGGGCAATTCAAAAGAATGAAATGTATAACTCTAGTTTAGTGCAGCGGGGTTGGTGCAGTGCGACAGATAGGCAGGGACCACAGAAAAGTTCAAAGCAAATGTCTTTTATTGTCCAAAAACTCACACTTAGGAGTGCTGTCCTCCGGATCGCAGCAGGGTTTCTGTAAGCACAGTCCAGAACTCATAACCCGTTGTCATGGACAATGGCACCGCCGTGTCTTTTGGATGCGTCAGACGCCTGGAAATCCCTAGATCTGTGTTAGCTTCACACAGTCCTGGGGTTGCACAGAGACACCTGCTCTGCAGCTTGCAGATTCCAAACTGACACATCCAAAGGAAAAACTGACAGATTTAAATGGAATCACAGCCATAGAGCTACTTCCAAAACCCGGCTGGAGAGAGTGAACCGCCCCACTACCATCCTGTAGTTCACTCCAAAAATAAAAGCCCTTAACGGGTTTTCCTAAGAATCTGACTGGGTCATCACTTGGACCCAATGCACACTCTGTTATTTTTGCCTTGTGGTTCAAAGGCGTCTTGCTCTAAACCCAAGGCACTCCAGCAAGTTTAATAAGACTCTTCGCATCCTAGGGTACAAATATCGACCCTCGCATATGATCCCCCTCACTGCCTCACACTAGATATAAACGTTTGATGGTACAAAATGAAGAAATTAATCAAGAGTAGCTGCCCGAAACCAGAAAAAAAATAACATAGTAGGAGAAATGTACCGCAATGAACATTATTTTATATTCTCTTTTCTCACTGGTGTGTTTGAGGAAAAACAGAACACTAGAGTCCACTTTAAAGCAGGGGTGCACAACACTTTTGTAGCCCCAAACAACTAGTCACAGAAATGCTTACCTGTGTGCAGCTGTTTGCATGCAGTTTACATAAAGAAAAGTGGGGTTGCACACAGTCATCTTTATCCCCATATATTTTAGGAGTATGGGGTCCCTTTACTCCTATTTACATTGTAGTTTTTTTTTTTTAAGTTTACACTAGAAGAGTCATAATCATAAATGGCCATTCTCTCTCCTACGGGATAACTGTTGGTAAAGGGGAACCTGAGCAAGTACTGTAATGGGCTGGGGGAGACCAAAGAGCGCTGATGATCTGGAAGCAAAGCTAGTGCATGCGCACTACAGTACTGCTGAGGGCAGAGCAAAATATTGTAAAGAACACAGGTCAACTTTACTTCCGCATAATGCGTCATCCACATGAAGCAAGAATGATTGAGATGAGAGGAAGGCTATTGGATCAGACCGCGTCATATGGGGGGATTATGAAAGGTATTTTTTGTGCTAGTCAGAGGGGACTGGGGACTTATACACAGCTTACTAGAATACTGTCAAAAAAACATTAACGGTGGTGACCATAGTTTATAATAGGAAAACCTGTCGACAAGATACCTTTAACGTCAGAAGTACACTATACAGTACATCAATAGAATGGGAAACCTTTTTTAAAATGTAATGGTAATAACTTAGTTACCTTTGATTATCGCCCAGCATGCCATTCATCAGATTGAGGAATTTTCTACAGTCCTGAATAGGAGACAACCATATCAGAACATATTACCAAATACCATTATTCTATCTTTAATTCTGTATTGATACATACAGTTTCAAACTCCGAATCCTTTATTTCCTTGAAAGCGGTAGTGATAAATGCCATTGGAAACAACTGGCTCGCCATCTCCCCCCGTTGAGCCTCAGAAATCATTCTGCACAAAGCTTCTGTAATTGCCACTTGTAAATCATAATCTATAAAACATTTTTGACATACATCAACAGTAACACTACATTAATATCCAACCCACAACAATTCAGAGATTTACTACAAAGTGTGCCTTAAGGTACCTTCACACTAAGCGACGATGCAGCGATACAGACAACGATGCCGATCGCTGCAGCGTCGCTGTTTAGTCGTTGTGTGTTGCTGGAGAGCTGTCACACAGACGGCTCTCCAGCGACCAACGATGCCGAAGTCCCCTGGTAACCAGGGTAAACATCGGGTTACTAAGCGCAGGGCAGCGCTTAGTAACCCGATGTTTACCCTGATTACCAGCGTAAATGTAAAAAAAAAAAACACATACTCACATTCCGGTGCCCGGCGTCCGCTTCCCTGCACTCCTCCTGCATCCTGTGTCAGCGCCGAACATCTCCGGCATCTCCCACAGAGCAGAGCGGTGACGTCACCTCTCTGCTTTACGGCCGGCACTTACACAGGATGCAGGAGGAGTGCAGGGAAGCGGACGCCGGGCACCGGAATGTGAGTATGTGGGGTTTTTTTACGTTTACGCTGGTAACCAAGGTAAACTAAGCGGCCCTGCGCTTAGTAACCCGATGTTTACCCTGGTTACCAGTGAAGACATCGCTGGATCGGTGTCACACACACCGATCCAGCGATGTCTATGGGAGATCCAGCGACGAAATAAAGTTCTGGACTTTCTTCTCCGACCAACGATGTCACAGCAGGATCCTGATCGCTGCTGCCTGTCAAACACAACGATATCGCTATCCAGGACGCTGCAACGTCACGGATCGCTAGCGATATCGTTTAGTGTGAAGGTACCTTAATTGCCTTAATGAGGTTGGAAATTGGATTATTTTTTGTTTTACTCCTGAAAAGGATGTGCAGTCTAGTTAAAAAATGTGTTTATTTTATTTTGGCAAAAATTCATTGGATTGAAGTAGAGCAACTTAATGTAGGTGTCTCTGACCCCTGCAGCTCCCTTATCAACATGAGCACAACTGTATAAGGCCAGAAGGGAAGCTGTTTCTCTATGACAGGTGTGACTTCTTCCGGCTCCCAGCAGATTCTTGGGGACCGCAGTGCCAGGGGCATCAGCCCTTTAATTTCTCTCTAGACAGCGAGCATGTGTATGCAACAAAGGATTACGTGCAAATGCTGGCAACTAACAGGACAATCTGTATAAATGGAGTAAGAGCGCTCCCGTTCTGATGAAGGCAGCAATCGCAGTAAGTCCTATGTAATGCATACAGCAGTCTCCTATGTGATTAGATATTACACACACATACAGTTGTGGCCAAAAGTATTGACACCCCTGCAATTCTGTCAGATAATACTCAGTTTCTTCCTGAAAATGATTGCAAACACAAATTCTTTGTTATTATTATCTTCATTTAATTTGTCTTAAATGAAAAAACACAAAAAGAATTGTCCTAAAGACAAATTGGATATAATTCCACACCAAACATAAAAAGGGGGTGGACAAAAGTATTGGCACTGTTCGAAAAATCATGTGATGCTTCTCTAATTTGTGTAATTAACAGCACCTGTAACTTACCTGTGGCACCTAACAGGTGTTGGCAATAACTAAATCACACTTGCAGCCAGTTGACATGGATTAAAGTTGACTCAACCTCTGTCCTGTGTCCTTGTGTGTACCACATTGAGCATGGAGAAAAGACAGAAGACCAAAGAACTGTCTGAGGACTTGAGAAACCAAATTGTGAGGAAGCATGAGCAATCTCAAGGCTACAAGTCCATCTCCAAAGACCTGAATGTTCCTGTGTCTACCGTGCGCAGTGTCATCAAGAAGTTTAAAACCCATGGCACTGTGGCTAACCTCCCTAGATGTGGACAGAAAAGAAAAATTGACAAGAGATTTCAACGCAAGATTGTGCGGATGTTGGATAAAGAACCTCGACTAACATCCAAACAAGTTCAAGCTGCCCTGCAGTCTGAGGGTACAACAGTGTCAACCCGTACTATCCGTCAGCATCTGAATGAAAAGGGACTGTATGGTAGGAGACCCAGGAAGACCCCACTTCTTACCCCGAGACATAAAAAAGCCAGGCTGGGGTTTGCCAAAACTTACCTGAAAAAGCCTAAACGTTTTGGAAGAATGTTCTCTGGTCAGATGACACAAAAGTAGAGCTTTTTAGGCAAAGGCATCAACATAGAGTTTACAGGAGAAAAAAAGAGGCATTCAAAGAAAAGAACACGGTCCCTACAGTCAAACATGGCGGAGGTTCCCTGATGTTTTGGGGTTGCTTTGCTGCCTCTGGCACTGGACTGCTTGACCGTGTGCATGGCATTATGAAGTCTGAAGACTACCAACAAATTTTGCAGCATAATGTACGGCCCAGTGTGAGAAAGCTGGGTCTCCCTCAGAGGTCATGAGTCGTCCTGCAGGACAATGACCCAAAACTTCAAAAAGCACTAGAAAATGGTTTTAGAGAAAGCACTGGAGACTTCTAAGGTGGCCAGCAATGAGTCCAGACCTGAATCCCATAGAACACCTGTGGAGAGATCTAAAAATGGCAGTTTGGAGAAGGCACCCTTCAAATATCAGGGACCTGGAGCAGTTTGCCAAAGAAGAATGGTCTAAACTTCCAGTAGAGCATTGTAAGAAACTCATTGATGGTTACCAGAAGCGGATGGTTGCAGTTATTTTGGCTAAAGGTTGTGCAACCAAGTATTAGGCTGAGGGTGCCAATACTTTTGTCTGGACCATTTTTGGAGTTTTGTGTGAAATGATCAATGCTTTGCTTTTTGCTTCATTCTCCTTTGTTTTTTTTTCATTTAAGACAAATTAAATGAAGATAATAATACCAAAGAATTTGTGATTGCAATCATTTTCAGGAAGAAACTGAGTATTATCTGACAGAATTGCAGGGGTGTCAATACTTTTGGCCACAACTGTATATATATACCGTATATACTCGAGTATAAGCCGAGATTGTCAGCCCCAAAAAATGGACTGAAAGTGCCCCTCTCAGCTTATACTCGAGTCATGGAAGGCGGGGGGGTCGGCGGGTGAAGGGGAGCGACGCCTGTCAAATACTCACCTGCTCCCGGCGCTCCTGACGCGGTTCCCGCATGTCCCACGGTCTTCGGGCGCTGCAGCTTCTTCCACTTCAGCGGGTCACTGATACCGGTCATTAAAGTAATGAATATGGACTCCACTCCCATAGGGGTGGAGCCGCATATTCATTACTGTAATGAGCGGTACCATGTGACCGCTAACTACAGGAAGAAGCTGCCGCTCCCGAAGACCGTGGGACATGCAGGGACCGCGTCAGGAGCGCCGGGAGCAGGTGAGTATTTCATATTTACCTTCCCTCATTCCACCGCCGCCTCATCTTCCGCGTCCTCTGCAGTGACTGTTCAGGTCAGAGGGCGCGATGACGTACTAGTATGCGCGCCGCCCTCTGCCTGAACAGTCACTGCGGAGTGACGGGACGCTGAGGAGCAGCGGGCAGCGACGAGAGGTGAGTATGTCATTTATTTTTTAGTGCAGCAGCAGCATTACATGTGGCACAATGCTATAAGGAGCGTCTATGGGGCCATAAAGAACTGCATGGAGCATTATATGGAGCATCTATGGGGCCATAACTGCATGGAGCATTATATGGGGCATCTATGGGGCCATAATGAGCTGTATGGAGCATTATAAGGGGCATCTATGGGGCCTTAACTGCATGGAGCATTATATGGGGCATCTATGGGGCCATAAAGAACTGCATGGAGCATTATATGGGGCCATAATGTACTGCATGGAGCATTATGTGGAGCATTACATGGGGCCATAAAGAACTGCATGGATCATTATATGGAGCATCTATTGGGCCATAAAGAACTGCATGGAGCATTATATGGGGCCATAAAGAACTGCATGGAGCATTATATGAAGCATCTATGGGGCCATAAAGAACTGCATGGAGCATTATATGGGGCATCTATGGGGCCATACATAACTGCATGGAGCATTATATGGGGCATCTATGGGGCCATAAAGAACTGCATGGAGCATTATATGGAGCATCTATGGGGCCATACAGAACTGCATGGAGCAGTATATGGGGCATTTATGGGGCCATAAAGAACTGCATGGAGCATTATATGGGGCATCTTATGGGGCCAAAATGAACTGTATGGAGCATTATATGGGGCCTATTTTGTATGGAGCATCTTATGGGGCCATAATGAACTGTATGGAGCATTATATGGGGCTCCTGATTCAATATGGATATTCAAAAACACTTAACCTACTGATGTCTCAATTAATTTTACTTTTATTGGTATCTATTTTTATTTTTGACATTTACTGGTAGCTGCTGCATTTTCCACCCTAGGCTTATACTCGAGTCAATACGTTTTCCCAGCTTTTTGTTGCAAAATTAGGGGGGTCGGCTTATACTCGGCTCATACTCGAGTATATACGGTACATACGTAATGTGTATATATATATATATATATATATATATATATATATATATATATATATACACACACACACACATACTTACAAGAGTCTCAGCGTATTCATTGTGATGTATATACAGCAACCTCGGTGTCTCCTATGTGCTGTTTATACAGCAGACTCCGTGTCGTGATGTGCCACAGTATATACAGAATATATATATATATATATATATATATATATATATATGCCTGTGTGATGTATATACAGCAGCCTCAGGAATGTGATGTACATACAGCAGTCACAATGTCTGCTATGTGATGTATATTCATCAGCCTCAGGAATATAATGTACCGTATATACGGCAGTCTTGGTGTCTCCTAATGCTGTATGTACACCAGTCCCAGTGTATCCTATGTGCTGTATGCACAGCATAACCAGTGTTTGTGCTGTGTATACACCAGTCTCAGTGTATACTATGTGCTGTATGTACAGCAACCTCAGTGTCTCCTATGTGATGTATATACAGAAGTCTCAATGTCTCCTATGTAATGTGTATACAGCAGTCTTGGTGTCTCTTATGTGATATATAGACAGCAGTCTAAATATATACTACCATTTCTACTGTAAAGAACGGTGGTGGATCGCTGATGTTTTGGGGATGTGTGAGCTACAAAGGCACAGGAAACTTGGTCAAAGTTGAAAGAAAGATGAATGCAGAACATTTTCAGCAAATACTGGAGGCAAATTTGCAATCATCAACCCGGAAGCTGCGCATGGGATGTACTTGGACTTTCCAACATGACAACAATCCAAAACACAAGGCCAAGTCGACCTGTCATTGGCTACAGCAGAACAAAGTGAAGGTTCTGGAGTAGCTATTTCAATCTCCTGACCTCAATATCACTGAGGCACTCTGGAGAGATCTCAAGCATGTAGTTCATGCTACACAGCCCAGGAATTTACAGGAACTGAAGGCTTTTTGCCAAGAAGAGTGGGCAGCTTTACCATCTGAGAAAATACAGAACCTCATCCAAAACTACTACAAAAGACTTCAAGCTGTCATTAATGTTAGAGGGGGCAATACACGGCATTAAGAAATGGGGTATGTGAACTTTTGATCAGGGTCATTTGGATGTTTTGCGTTATCATTATAATTTAAAAAGAGAAAACACAATAGTTTAACAATAAATTGCTTCACCCAACCACTAAACATGAACGGAGAAATAATTTTGGTGTTATCATTCATATTCTCGGAAAAAAAGGCCAAGAAAGCAAAAATTCTACCGGGTATGTAAACTTTTGAGCACAACTGTAAGAGCTACATTGCAACCCAAAATTCTTTGGTAATCTTCAAAATTTCATGATGTTTTGCACAGTCACGGAACCTAGTGCCAGAGGCAGCAAAACAACCCCAAAACATCTTTGAACCTATTTTACTGTAGGTACTTTGCTCTTGTTAGGCCTCATTCTCTTTTCAGTAAACAGTAGAACAATGTGCTTTACCAAAAAGCTCTATCTCGGTTTCACCTCTCCACAAGATGCTTTACCAGAAGGATTTTGGCTTACTCACATACATTTTGTTAAACTGCTGTCTAATTTTTTGTGCCTTTGTGCCAGAAGTGGGGTCCTCCTGAATCTCCTGCCATATTGTTTGCTTTTAAAATGTCGACAGATAATTTGTGCTGACACTGATGCACCCTGAGCCTGCAGGACATGTTGAATTTCTATGGAACTTTATTGGGGCTGCTTATCCACCACCAAGACTATCCTGCGTTGCAACGTTTCATCAATTTTTCTCTGCTGTCCACATCCAGAGAGATTAGCTACAGCACCATGGGTTGTAAACTTCTTTATTATTTTGCGCACCGTGGAAAAAGGAACATCAAAATCTCTGGCAATGGACTTGTAATCTTGAGATTGTTTATATTTTTTTTTTTACAATTTTGGTTCTCAAGTCTTCAGACACTTCACTTCTCTTTCTACTCTCCATGCTAAGTGTGGCATGTACAGACACACAATGCAAAGATTGAGTCAACTTTTCCCCTTTTTATCTACCAAAACAAAGCACCACAAAACCGACCATAAGTCCAAAATAATATGATCTTTATTGATGTAAAATTTGAGTAAAAAGCATCAAAAAAGGGAGACAACCAATGCAGATACGAATTATAGGCCACGATGCCTTAATTTAAATGGCATAAGAACATACATAGAAAAACAAGGACGCGTACCCAGGAGGAAATATACTAAAAATATAGCTGAATAGAACATAAAATTGCGAAGTCATATAGACTAGGGAGGGATCACAGTTACAATTGTGTAGGCACACATACATAAAAAGGTAATCGTATAGGGGATTGTTACCCTGTACCCTCTGCCCTAATGAAAAGGTGAACACAACACAACTATCAATATAAAAGTAAAAGTGTACTCTGTGGAACAATCATGTGTACAAAAATCAACCGGTAAAAAAAAAAAAAAAAAAAACAACTAATGATGACAAATAAATTCAATATGCACAGGGTAAAAACAATATAGTGAGTGTTAAATTACAAAGGAGTGAATACTCAAAATGTAGGAGAAAAAATAAATAGCAGTGTGGAAAATCACTCACAGTGTGTCTGCAGCAATACATATCTTTCTTGGATTTAGAATTGTGTGGTATTGCTGGGGAATATATTATTAGCCGAACCCATGTAAAGCCAGTTAGTGGGAATACGATCTTGCATGCAGACAGTAGCCATCCAGCCCACACAATTAAGTCTATACCTGTGGGGGAGCTCACTAGGTTGAAACGTAATTGTAGTAAGGAAGAGGACAAACTAAAAGAATTTCATGAATTAAAAAAGAAACTTAAGGTCCGGAATTATCCGAATTGGACATTTAACAGAGCGACAGATATAGTGGGCAAAAAACGGAGAGAGGAACTACTGGCACCTAGTGCAGTCAATAACTTTAAAAAGAAAAAACTTACGAATAAATTACATTTATGTTTACAATTCTCTCCTCAATTTAACCAAATAAAGAAAATAATCAATAAAAGATTACCCATTCTATATGAGGATAATATATTAATGGACATTTTGAAGGATGGAATTAGTGTAGTAGCGAGAAGGGCACAAACTATTGGTGATATAATTTCCCCTAATTCAGCTCTACCCAAACTTAAGTCAAATACATGGCTTGATTGTAAGGGCTTTTACAAATGCGGTACCGCAGCATGTAGTACGTGTGGGCATGCACAGTTAGGTAACACCTTTCAAAATTCTGAAAAAACTAAAAATTATAGCATAAATAGCTTTATCAATTGCCATACGAAAAATGTGGTATATAAGATAGACTGTACAATATGTCAAGTTTCGTACATAGGATGTACGTCGCGCAAGTTAAAAACGCGCTTAACGGAACATCTTAGGGATGTAAACAATTGCAATGCAATAAATAAGAAAGTGTCAATGGCAGCAAAACATTTCTATAGAAAACATAATGGGGACACTATGGCTTTTAAAGTGCATGGCATTGAGAAAATCTATACTCCTAATCGTGGAGGTGATATGAAGAGACGCCTACTCACAAGAGAGGCGTTTTGGATTTATAACCTTAATACTCGTTTTCCTGTAGGCTTAAACAAAAGAAACGAAATATTGTATCATTATTGTTAAAAGTTTTATTGTTTCTGTTTTTAAAATATCTTAAGATATGTACTATATGTGATTGCAGGACCTTCCCGTTAAGTCATGTGACTAATGAGGGGTGTATCATAGGTCTGTGAGTGGTATATGTGTAGCTCTCATTTCTGAAACAATATGGGCATGAGTAAGACCTATATTGGTCGAAACGCGTTGCCATAATACCTGTACAATCATCTGTTTGGTCCACCATATGTAAGGATTAGTCTTTTAACCACGTTGGATGATTAAAGACATTACTGGTTTTATTGGAGCTGGAGTACCTACATTTGTTTGGATTTGCTTGTGTCTGCAGATCCCTGGCTCCTGGATTGTGTCCTCCCCAACGCGCGTTTCGGCTCTTTGCCGGCAAAGAGCCGAAACGCGCGTTGGGGAGGACGCCATCCAGGAGCCAGGGATCTGCAGACACACTGTGAGTGATTATCCACACTGCTATTTATTTTTTCTCCTACATTTTGAGTATTCACTCCTTTGTACTTTAACACTCACTATATTGTTTTTACCCTGTGCATATTGAATTTATTTGTCATCATTAGTTGTTTTTTTTTTTACCAGTTGATTTTTGTACACATGATTGTTCCACAGAGTACACTTTGACTTTTATATTGATAGTTGTGTTGTGTTCACCTTTTCATTAGGGCAGAGGGTACAGGGTAACAATCCCCTATACGATTACCTTTTTATGTATGTGTGCCTTGTGGTGCAGTGACCAATGTTACAGCCAGGGGGCGCTGTGTGTGCCCTTCAAGATGCGCTTGGAGGCATAATGGTGATGAGACTAAGTCCGACAGGAGTGTTAAGTGCCGGGGTGTGTGTTGCAGAGGAAGACACTCTGTGCTGTCAATCTGAAGTTTGGTTGGTGTGCTGGGACCTGTAGTCCCACAAGTAGTTGTAATGGGAGATTGGCAGGGCTAGTTATGAGAGATGGGAGGGTCAGACTAGCCACACACACCCACACTCCCACCCAGGGGAGTGGTTACAGGTATGTAATGTGACCAGGGTGTGGGTCACATGGTTCCTGTGCAAGGTCCTGGACGGTCGGTGTTGGAAGCTCCTGTGAGTGGAGTCTTCCTGGAAGCACCTGAGACCGTGGACTTAGTGGACGAGGTGTTGGATTGTCCTGGTATGGACTGGAGTCCTGCAAGCACCTGATAAGAGTGTGAGTCCTGGAATGGTCAGGGTGTTGGGATTGTCCTGGGTTGGACTGGAGTCCTGCAAGCACCTGGTAAGATCATGGACTGATGGCCTGTGTGTTGAAAGTGCCTGTGATTGGACTTCCTGAAAGCACATGGAGAGGCTGCATCTACAGAGCCTGAGACGGTTTCTGTGTTGGGGAGGCTACAGTTCCTACTGTGGGTCTGGACTATCTGAGGTGCCCTGGTCACAAGGACGGTGATCCCAGTGAGGCAGCTTTCCCCTGTGAACCAGCACTGGCAGGAGTCAGTATATTAAGCCGGAGCTCCTGTAAGGTAACAAGGGGTTACGGGCAGACACGGATCTGCCATTGGAACAGACTATCGATGGTTAATGTGTTCCGTTGATGTAAATAATGAACTGTTTGTGTTATGGTTTATGACATTTAATAAACCGGAATAGACTGTTTAAGTGGAGAAATCGTGCCTGAGTGCTTAAATCCCATGCCAAGCGAATGTCCCCCAACACACTCAGGTAGCGTTTCACCACAGCCTACACAACTGTAACTGTGATCCCTCCCTAGTCTATATGACTTCACAATTTTGTGTTCTATTCAGCTATATTTTTAGTATATTTCCTCCTGGGTACGCGTCCTTGTTTTTCTATGTATGTTTTTATACCATTGAAATTAAGGCATTGTGGCCTATAATTCGTATCTTCATTGGTTGTCTCCCTTTTTTAATGCTTTTTACTCAAATTTTACATCAATAAAGATCATATTATTTTGGACTTATGGTCGGGTTTGTGGTGCTTTGTTTTGGTTTCTATTGATAATTTTCCAACTGTCCATCTTGTTTACACTTGTCCGGCTTATCAGTAGTTATCGTTACTTAAAAATTGATTTTACATCTATTGACATGACTATTATTTTATGACTACTGTGAGCACTCCTTTGTTTTTATCTACTGATCCCCTTTTTATCTACCGTAGTTTAAATGTGATTTTCATATTGCCTACACCTGTCACTTACCACAGGTAAGAATGAACGAATATCACATGCTTGAAACAAAGCTGCTTACTCACAATTTTGAAAAGGTGCCATTAATTTTGTCCAGCCCATTTTTGAGGTTTTGTGTCAAATTACGTCCAGTTTTTTTCTTGTGCTGTTCTTATACACACAATGGAAATAAACTTGTTTAAAAACATGCCTAATTGCAATAATTTCCTGGAAGAAACACTTATTTTTCTGGAACTATTTCAAGGGTGCCAACACTTTTGGCCATGACTGTAAATATTAAAAGAGCCATTGGAAGAAATAAGAATCTATGAAGGAGTAAGAAGGTAAAAATAATCTTACCTCCTGCGTCCAAAATTTGTTTACCCATAGCTGACCTGCAAAGTATACATTGTTAATATTACTAAAGATTCGATTTTAGAAAAAGATTAAATATTATAAAAAAACTTTTTGACAGTGAGGGTGATCAATGAGTGGAACAGGCTGCCATGAGAGGTGGTTACTTCTCTTTCAATGGCAGTCTTCAAACTGAGGCTGGACACACATCTGTCTGAGATAAGTAGAGAATCCTGCATTGAGCAGGGGGTTGGACAACATGACCATTGTGGTCCCTTCCAACTCTGACATTCTCTGATTCTACTAAAACAGTATGATGGATTAATTTTCATCACATCACATTAATGTAACTATCGGTTGTCCACTACTTTTTATTTATCGCCATTAATACACGATCAGTGGGGGTGGCAACATTCAACACTCCTGTTGATATGCGGTTACTGGTGGTGTTGCCAGAATACAGCAGCGCACCCCACACCAATCAGTTATTGATCACCTATACAAAGGATAAATAAAAAAGTAGTGGCCAACCCAAAAAGTTAGCCAGTTAACCCCTTCACCACTTAACCTGTTTTCACCTTCATGATCAGGTCAAATTTTACAATTCTGACCAGTGTTCCTTTTAAGTGGCAATAACTCTGGAATGCTTCAACGGATCCCAAGGATTCTGTGACTGCTTTTCTGTGACATATTGTACTTCATGATAGTGGTAACATTTCTTCGATACGACTTGCATTTATTTTTCAAAATATTTGAAATCTGTTGCAAATTTCAAACTTTTAATTATTATGCCCTTAAACCAGAGTTATGTAACAGAAAATAATTAATAAAAACTTTAGCCACATTTTTTGTTAGCAAGTTAAAAGGGTTAATAGTTGATCAACAATTTCTTACTTTTCTAACAAAATGTACAAATCCATTTTAAGAGACTACATCACATTTGAAGTGACTTTGGGGGGCCTATACGAAAGAAAATACCACCCAAAAGTGACAATCCTAAAACCTGAAACCCTCAAACTGTTCAAAACTACATTCATGAAATTTATTTTTTTTTAAATCAGATACATTTTTATTATTCAGGAAGTTTATTAACCCCACAGACGCTTCACAGTAATTAATGCAATGTGGAAGGAAAAATGTAACATTTTACTTGCTTTTCACAAAAAATTTACTTTAGCCCCCCAAAAATTTCATTTTCACAAGCCTAACAGGAGAAAATGGAATCCTAAATTTGATGTGTAATTTCTCCTGAGTATATCAATACCCTATATGTGGGGGAAAACTACAATTTGGGTGCTTGGTAGGGCTCAAGGGAAAGTAGCACCGTTTGACCTTTCAAACGCAAAATTGTCTGGAACCATGTCGCATTTGGACAACCCTGAGGTGCCTAAACAGTGGAAACCCCCTCAAGTGACCCTATTTTGGAAACTAGATCTCGCAAGAAATTTATATAGATGTGATGTGAGCACCGAGCTGGTTCACAGTTTATAACTTTATGGCTGTAAAAAAAAACTATTCCACAAATATATTGTTTTTTTTTATTATTTTCACATGGGTAATAAACGAAAAGAGACGCCAAAACTTGTTCTGCATTTTCTACGGAGTTTACCAATAGCCCATATGTGGGGGAAAACTTCTGTTGGGTCGTAGGGCAAGGCTCGTAAAGTAAGGAGTAACGATTTGGAAGACAGATTTTGATGGATTGGTCTACAGGTGTCATGTCGTGATTGGAGAGCCCCTGATGTGCCCAAACATTGTAAACCCCCCACAAAACTGACCCCATTTTGGAGACTAGACCCCTCAAAGAATTTATTTATTACTATGGTGGGAACCTTGAACCTACAGGTGCTTCACAGAATTTTACAACGTTGAACTGTGAAAAGGAAAAGAAAACATTTTTACCCACAATTTTTTTTTCCATTTTCAGAAGGATAGAATGTGATAATGGACCACAAAATCTGTTGTGCAATTTCTCCTGAGTACATCCCTACATGTGGTTGAAAACTGCCTTTGAGACAAAGTGCAAAGCTCAGAAGGGAAGAAGCGCCGTTTTGGAGTTGATTTTGCTGGTATGGTTTGAAGGTGCAATGTCACAATGGCAGAGCCCTTGAGGTGCCAAAACAGAAGAAATCCCCCAAAAGTGACCCTATGTTGCAAATTACATACCCCCAATGAATTAATCTAGGGATGCAGTGAGCACGTTTACACCACCGATGCCTCACACAATTTTACACCATTGGGCGGTAAAGAATGAATATTTACATTTTTACAACTAAACTGTTGTTTTAGCCCCAAGTCTCTAATTTTTCTAATACGAAAAAATAGACCTCAGTTTGTTGTAAAAATTTCTTCTGAGTGCGTCAATATCCTACATGTAATCATTAACTACTTTTCAGGCACAGTACAAAGCTGAGATGGGAAGTAGCGTGGTGCATATTTTACTGTTATGGTTTGAGGGTGCCATGACCCACTGGGTGAGCCCCTGAGGTGCCACAACATCAGAACCCTCAATAAGTGACCTCATTTTACAAACTATACCTCTCAATGAATTCATCTAGGTGTGCAGTGATTATAAGGACACCAGAGGTGTCACAGAATTTGACACCATTGGTCAGTGAAGAAAAAATTACATTTTTCACAACCAAAATGTTATTTCAGCCCCAGAATTTACATTTTCATCCGGGTAAAAATGCCCCACATATGGCCATACAGTACTGCGTAACCACACTGTGAGACTCGGAAGGGATGGAGCGCTATTTGCCTCCTGGAGAGCAGATTTTCCTTCAATAGTTTGCTTGATAGGCCGGCGTCACACTTGCCATATTGAGAATTGGTCCAAGTCTCCCTGCCAAGAGTCGCAGGAGTGTAATGCAAGTGCAATCCGATTTCTCACATCTAGCATCCGATTTACATCCGAATGCATTGTGATTGCTGTCCGATTGCAATGGGATTTTAACATGAGCTTTTACATACAATTCTCTGTCTTTTACACATCCTTTTCAAACAAAATATTCTTAAAACACACACACACACACACAAATACAGTACAGACCAAAAGTTTGGACACACCTTCTCATTTAAAGATTTTTCTGTATTTTCATGACTATGAAAATTGTACATTCACACTGAAGGCATCAAAACCATGAATTAACACATGTGGAATTATATACTTAAAAAACTGTGAAACAACTGAAATTATGTCTTATATTCTAGGTTCTTCAAAGTAGCCACCTTTTGCTTTGATGACTGTTTTGCACACTCTTGGCATTCTCTTGATGAGCTTCAAGAGGAAGTCACCGGAAATGGTCTTCCAACAATCTTGAAGGAGTTCCCAGAGATACTTAGCAACTTGTTGGCCCTTTTGCCTTCACTCTGCGGTCCAGCTCACCCCAAACCATCTCGATTGGGTTCAGGTCTGGTGACTCTGGAGGCCAGGTCATCTAGGGTAGCACCCCATCACTCTCCTTCTTGGTCAAATTGCCCTTACACAGCCTGGAGGTGTGTTTGGGGTCATTGTCCTGTTGAAAAATAAATGATGGTCCAACTAAACGCAAACCGGATGGAATAGCATGCCGCTGCAAGATGCTTTGGTAGCCATGCTGGTTCAGTATGCCTTCAACTTTGAATAAATCCCCAACAGTGCCACCAGCAAAGCAACCCCACAACTCCTCCTCCATGCTTCACGGTGGGAACCAGGCATGTAGAGTCCATCCATTCACCTTTTCTGCGTCGCACAAAGACACGGTGGTTGGAACCAAAGATCTCAAATTTAATAATAATAATCTTTATTTATATAGCGCCAACATATTCCGCAGCGCTTTACAGCTTAACTGTTTCAAACACAACAGTCATAAGTAACAACGTTAACAATACAACAATTAAAGCACAATAAGACAACCCTGCTCGTGAGAGCTTACAATCTACAATGAGGTGGGGGAGATACAAAGTACAGGAGCTTATTTACAATTATGTATTTACAATGATGGTCCAGCCATCTTCAGGGAGTGGGGGATAGATGGAAGTAGTGAATGGGCTACACGCAAACATAAAATTTGGACTCCTCAGACCAAAGTACAGATTTCCACTGGTCTAATGTCCATTCCTTGTGTTCTTTAGCCCAAACAAGTCTCTTCTGCTTGTTGCCTGTCCTTAGCAGTGGTTTCCTAGCAGCTATTTTACCATGAAGGCCTGCTGCACAAAGTCTCCTCTTAACAGTTGTTGAAGAGATGTGTCTGCTGCTGGAACTCTGTGTGGCTTGACCTGGTCTCTAATCTGAGCTGCTGTTAAACTGCGATTTCTGAGGCTGGTGACTCGGATAAGCTTATCCTCAGAAGCAGAGGTGACTCTTGGTCTTCCTTTCCTGGGGCGGTCCTCATGTGGGCCAGTTTCTTTGTAGCGCTTGATGGTTTTTGCCACTACACTTGGGGACACTTTCAAAGTTTGCCCAATTTTTCAGACTGACTGACCTTCATTTCTTAAAGTAATGATGGCCACTCGTTTTTCTTTACTTAGCTGCTTTTTTATTGCCATAATACAAATTCCAACAGTCTATTCAGTAGGACTATCAGCTGTGTATCCACCAGACTTCTGCACAACACAACTGATGGTCCCAACCCAATTTATAAGACAAGAATCCCACTTACTAAACCTGACAGGGTACACCTGTGAAGTGAAAACCATTCACGGTGACTACCTCTTGAAGCTCATCAAGAGAATGCCAAGAGTGTGCAAAGCCGTCATCAAAGCAAATGGTAGCTACTTTGAATAACCTAGAATATAAGACATAATTTCAGTTGTTTCACACTTTTTTGTTAAGTATATAATTCCACATGTGTTAATTCATAGTTTTGATGCCTTCAGTGTGAATTTACAATTTTCATAGTCATGAAAAATCTTTAAATGAGGTGTGTCCAAACTTTTGGTCTGTACTATATATATATATATATATATATATATATATATATATATATATATATATACATACACACACACACACACACACACACACACACACACACTGTTGTGTTCTGCTGTGAAGACACTGAGCTTGAACTGTGGTGACCTCATCACTGACTTTTTCCCATGGTCCAGAGGTCACCACAGTTCAGCCAAGCTGGGAGCACAGCCTCAGTGACGTCACTGAGGTTGCGCTCGCAGCATCTTTCACCAGTGGTTCTCAGCCGGGACGGTCACATCTTGGCACTATCCAGGTTGAAAGATAGTTCTTCCTCAGATATGGATTACAGCGTGGGACAGAACGACTGACAGGTATGGTATATTGTTATTTTTTTATTTTAATTTTATTACAGGAGATCGAGGGCTTCGGTGGAATTAGGGGAGGTCATAGGTATGGTTTAATTGAGATTATTAAGGGAGTCTGTGTCTTTCTTTCAATGACTTTTTTTTGAGTGTCTGTGTTTTCTTACAATGTGACTATGGGGTTAGTAATAGGGGCGTCTTATTGACACCTCTCCATTACTAACCTTGGGGCTTGATGTCACCAGACAAAACAAAGGTGACATCAACCTCCCAACTATTACCCCACTTGCAACTGCTACAGGGGAAGTGGGAAGAGTGAGGCTATGTGCCAGAATTGGCACATCTTAGAGATGCGCCTTTTCTGGGACAGTTGAGAGTTGATGCTTTAAGCGGGGGAGTCAGTATCCATGGCCCCTTCCTAGGCTATCAATATCAACCCGCAGCTGTCTGCATAGCCCTTGCTGGTTATTAATTACAGGGCCCCCCCCCCCCCCCCCCCCCCCCCCGTCATATTTTTGGGAGGTCCCACATTTTAATAGCCAGTAAAGGCTAAGTATACAGTTGTGAGCTGATATTAATAGCCTGGGAAGCTCCATAGGTATTACCCCCTTCCCAGGCTATAAACATCTGCCCCCAGCTGTCAGCTTTCCCTCTGCTGGTTACGAAAATTGCGCAGGGGTCCACGCCATTTTTTTCCAAAAAATAATCTTTTATTAATTAAATACATGTCCAGTAATTTGCACACACACTGTACTAATTGTATTTGTCACTGACATCTATCTATCTACCTATTCTATTTGTATTTACTGTATGTAATCCATCTCGTCTATCCTATCGGTTGGCTCCAGCAGTGATTTTATAGAACACGGCAGATGATTTACCGGCTATATACAGTATATACACGCTTATATATATACACACACACACATCTATTATAGGTGTATATATCTATTCTATGCTAACTTGTCACTCTGTGATTATACTGAACGGGGCGGCAGATGAATTACCGGCTTTTCTTCTATCTCTCTATGCAATATAAATACATATATATATATATATATATATATATATATATATATATATATATATATATGTGTGTGTGTGTGTCACTGACATCTATATAGCTATATATTCTATATGTATATATCTATTCTAAACTGTCAGTGTGATTTTATTGTACACCGCACATGAATTGCAGGCTTTTCAAAGGACACCATGTTAGGGCTGGCGGAATGCGCTAAATAAAATAAATCATAAAGCGCAATCACAACCCAGGATCCACCGTACAAAGATCTAAAACTGCAGCTAGTGAAAAATGACAGAATACACGGCGAGCGATTACCCGTACACAGAGTTGAACGCCACTCATTGTGAACAGCAACAGAACTCGCACACAGAAACTAAACAGATACTCTGCAACTGAGCTGTGTCACTCTCACACAGAAACGGAACAGGGCTCTGCATAATACCCTGACTAGGGTTGTGCTTGCTGTGGAACTCTGAAGGCTAACCGCACACATGTAGGAACCAGATGCTAAGATAACGCTAATTGCCCCCACTGACGCTAGCTGCCTGCCTACGTGTACAGTTCCAAGGCTAGGCAGACACACAACACATGCAGGCAGAGTGGTAGAGTATCCACTGGCAACTGCCACGCAAAAATGATACCAGAGCACCGGCGTGCGCCTCTGAGAGCCTCTCATACACTAGGCTCATGTCCAGTCGGACAGGACCTTGTCCGTGGACAAATCCGTCACTGCCACATCACCAGAGCAGCTGACGTCCGACCACCAATGAGAAGATGGCACCTCATGGTCATGCTCAGTACGGTGTTCTCCTGGACTGCACCTGAATACTACTAGTTACTAAGGGCTTGGCTGGGAAGCCAGCAGTAACCAAGCATACACCATGAGCCTGAGCAAGACGATGGGACTGACGTTTATGTTCAGCACCACCCGCAGCAGTCAAACATGAGACTGGCGAGGCAGACAAGGCTTGGGATCTACCCTGTGCAGCGGGAGAATCATGGCGCCTAACACACCGGTGCGTAAACATCGGACAGCACTCGCATGGTCAGTGTGGTGTCCAAATTTTTTCTTGCACCCATAGGCTTGCATTGGAGACTTGGCCGATCTACGAGTAAAATTGCAGCATCGAAATCTCAGAATAATGTACTTCAGATGATACATCCGACCGATGCACTCTCTATAATGAAGCAGCAGAGTTACACTTATCTCTGACTGGCCTCTGTTCAGCCGTTTCCTTCTTTATTGCACACCTAAAAATACGGACACCGCCAGATCACAGGTAAGACGGCGTCCACAGTGTCTCCATCTGCTTCACTATAAGGAATCTTCTGTTCAGGGGTTCTCTCTAAATCACATAGATTTACATGAAAACCCAGGAGTAAGTGCTCAGCGTAGAGTGCAGGAAAAATGTGAGCCAAGCCATACTGTCATCTTTGACGATCAGAATGAACAAATCAACCAAAGGTGAAGAATTGGTTTTACTTATTTTTTACACTGTTCCTGGTGCAGTATAAGTGATTACTTTATTCTTCGGGTCAGTACAATTAGGGTAAGTTCACACAGGGCGTTTTTGCTGCGTTTTTTTCTGCAGCAAAAACAGATCATCTTGGCAGGAAATAAGCTGCACCAAAAAGGTTTAGGTGCGTTTTTTTGCTGCGTTTTTTTCTCTTTGTGCATGCCAATAAAGTTGAGTGCACACAGAGAAAAAAAAACAACTTCCTGTAGATAGAATGAATAGATAGGATTGATAGGATAGATAGAATGAATACATAGAATAGATAGATTGATAGGATAGAATGAATATAGAATAGAATAGATACATTACCTGCGGTATCCTCGGCATTTTCCCATGGTCCAGAGGTAACTTCAGGTCAGGCAGTGAGGGAGCGCAGGCTCGGTGACGTCACCGCTCGTTACTGAGCCTGCGCCCGCTCCATCTCATTCATTCCCCAGTCACTTACAGCCGGGAGCGGTCGCATTAGCATCGCTCCTGGTTGTAAGCTTTATGTCCCCCCCAGATACGTCGTGGGACACTCGGTATATTGGACTGCGTCGGATCAGGAAGTATACTTTTGCTTTTTTATTTTATTTCTCTTACAGAAGATAAGAGGGCTTCGCTTTGGAATGGCAGGACAATAAAAATATGGTCAAAACTGTGTGGTGTTTTATTTCATTAAAATACTTTTTTCTTACTGTGTGTGTGTTTATTTAACCCCTAATAGATGCGCCTTTTCTGGGTAGCTGCGGGCTGCTATTTTTTAGGCTGGGGGGGCCCAATATCCATGGCCCCTTACCAGTCAGAGTTTCTTGCATTATGCTTTCGTACACCTTATGCATTTAATAGCCTTCTGTGTCTGTACTTCTATGTATTCTGGCTGATAATTGATTCATGAGGCATTACATGAACACCCGATTTCTTACATTATGGCTGGTCTGAACCACGAAAGCAATTCTTACCATCCACCTTTTGTGTCTCCCCTATTTCCTCATAGATTGTAAGCTGGCAAGCAGGGCCCTCATTCCTTAGTATCTGTTGATCTTTGTGTTTATTGTTATGCTTAATGTCCATTGTCTGTACAAGCCCCCTGTAAAATTTAAAATGCTGCAGAATATGTTCGCGCTATAGAAATTTAATTATTATTATTGTAATATCTTTTTATCGTTTTCAATTCCGATTTTGGGGAGTTAGAAAAACCAGCAATTCAGGAATTGTTTCCTTTTTTTTTTAATGTCGTTCCGCCTGTGGTAAAATTGATAAGGCAGCTTTAATCTTCAGCTCAGTACAATTACAGCTATGCCACATTTATATTGCGTATTATGTTTTGGCGCGTTTACACAATAAAAAAATATTTCACAGAAAAAAATTATTATTTTTGCATTGCTGTTTTCTGAGAGCTATAGGTTTTTTATTTTTCCACTGAGACCTATTTGATAGGCAATCCCCATGTGAGAGACTAGGAAGACTCCATTTTGGATTTACTAATTCAGGCCCATAGATTATCCAGAAATCTTCCTCCACTCCTTAACCCCTTCATGACCTTGGGATTTTCCATTTTTCCGTGTTCGTTTTTTGCTCGCCTTCTTCCCAGAGCCATAACATTTTTATTTTTCCGTCAATATGGCCATGTGAGGGCTTATTTTTTGTTGTACTTTTGAACGACATCATTGGTTTTAGCATGACGTGTACTAGAAAACGGGAAAAAAATTTGAAGTGTGGTGAAATTGCAAAAAAAGTGCAATCCCACACTTGTTTTTTGATTGGCTTTTTTACTAGGTTGACTAAATGCTAAAACTGATCTGCCATTATGATTCTCCAGGTCATTACGAGTTCATAGACATCAAACATGTCTAGGTTCTCTTTTATCTAAGTGGTGACAAAAAATTCCAAACTTTGCTAAAAAAAATAAATAAATTTGCGCCATTTTCCGATACCCGTAGCGTCTCCATTTTTCATGATTTGGGGTCGGGTGAGGGCTTATTTTTTGCATGCTGAGCTGGCGTTTTTAATGATAGCATTTTGGTGCAGATACGTTCTTTTGATTGCCCGTTATCGCATTTTAATGCAATGTCGCGGTGACCAAAAAACCATAATTCTGGCATTTCAAATTTTTTTCTCGCTACGCCGTTTAGCGATCAGGTTAATCCTTTTTTTTATTCATAGATCGGGCAATTCTGAACCCGGCAATACCAAATATGTGTAGGTTTGATTTTTTTTTTTATTGATTTATTTTGAATGGGGCGAAAGGGGGGTGATTTAAACTTTTATATTTTTTTTTTTACATTTTTTTTTTACTTTTGCCATGCTTCAATAGCCTCCATGGGAGGCTAGAAGCTGGCACCACTTGATTGGCTCTGCTACATAGCAACGATCATCAGATCGCTGCTATGCAGCAGAAATGCAGTTGTGCTATGAGCGCCGACCACAAGGGGAAGCGCCGGTTAAATGCCGCTGTCAGCATTTGACAGCAGCATTTAACTAGTTAATAGCGGCGGGTGAATCGCGATTTCACCCGCCGCTATTTCAGGCACATGTCAGCTGTTCAAAACAGCTGACATGTCCCGGCTTTGATGCGGGCTCACCGCCGGAGCCCTGCATCAAAGCGCGGTATCTGACCTCGAACGTACTATCCCGTCCGAGGTCAGACAGAGGTTAAGTGGCCCCCACCCTTGGGAGAAATACACGGGTTGGTTTCTGACCCGATATAAGCTTGTTAACGTACCAGGCTTATATCTAATGAGGAATTGGTGGCAGCATACCATTCTGGTATTATTGGGGAATCCTGGCAGTGACGGACCGGTGGTTTATCTACTATATAATTGTCTAAGGGTCACTTCCATCTGTCTGTCCTTCTATCTGTCTGTCACGGATATTCATTGGTCGCGGCCTCTGTCTGTCATGGAATCCAAGTTGCTGATTGGTCTCGCCATCTGCCTGTGATGGCGGACGCGACCAATCAGCGACGGCCACAGTCCGATTAGTCCCTCCCTACTCCCCTGCAGTCAGTGCCCGGCGCCCGCTCCATACTCCCCGCAGTCACCGCTCACACAGTGTTAATGCCAGCGGTAACAGACCGCATTATGCCGCGGGTAACTCACTCCATTACCGCCGCTATTAACCCTGTGTCACCAAGTTTTTACTATTGATGCTGCCTATGCAGCGTCAATAGTAAAAAGATTTAATGTTAAAAATTATTTAAAAAATAAAAAATCATTACATACTCACCTTCCGCCACCTTTCCCGTTCCTCGCGACGCTCCGGTGACCGCTCCATGCAAGCGGCAGGTTCCGGTGGCAAGGATGGTATGCGAGAAGGACCTTCCATGACGTCACAGTTATGTGACCGCGACGTCATCACAGGTCCTGCGCGCCTGTGCGAGAAGGACCTGCCATGACGTCACGGTCATGTCACCGTGACGTCATCACACCCTGGGACCGGAAGCTGCCGCCTGCACCGCACACAGGCGACAGAACTACAAGGGGCCCTCGGAAGGTGAGTATGTTTATTTTTTAACCTGTGACATACGTGGCTGGGCAATATACTACGTGGCTGGGCAATATACTATGCAGCTGGGCAACATACTACGTGGCTGGGCAATATACTACGTGGCTCTGTGCTGTATACTACGTCGCTGTGCAATATACTACGTGGCTCTGTGCTGTATACTACGTCACTGGGCAATATACTACGTGGCTGGGCAATATACTATGTGGCTGGGCAATATACTACGTGGCTGGGCAATATACTACGTGGCTGGGCAATATACTACGTGGACATACATATTCTACAATACCCGATGCGTTAGAATCAGGCCACCATCTAGTAAGTATATATATATATATATATATATATATATATATATATATATATATATATACACACACACACACACACACATATACAGTACAGACCAAAAGTTTGGACACCTTCTCATTTAAAGATTTTTCTGTGTTTTCATGACTATGAGAATTGTACATTCACACTGAAGGCATCAAAACTATGAATTTACACATGTGGAGATATATACTTAACAAAAAAGTGTGAAACAACTGAAATTATGTCTTATATACTAGGTTCTTCAAAGAACCCACCTTTTGCTTTGATGACTGCTTTGCACACTCTTGGCATTCTCTTGATGAGCTTCAAGAGGTAGTCACCGTGAATGGTCTTCCAACAATCTTGAAGGACTTCCCAGAGATGCTTAGCACTTGTTGGCCCTTTTGCCTTCACTCTGCGGTCCAGCTCACCCCAAACCATCTAGATTGGGTTCTGGTCTGGTGACTGTGGAGGCCAGGTCATCTGGCGTAGCACCCCATCACTCTTTTTCTTGGTCAAATAGCCCTTACACAGACTTTTGGTCTGTACTGTATATCTATATATATAATTGTCTAAAGGGTACTTCCGTCTTTCTGTCTGCAACTTCCGTCACGGAAATCCCGCATCGCTGATTGTTCTCACCAGCTGCCTATCATGGCTGCCGCGACCAATTAGCGACGGGCACAGTCCAATTAGTCCCTCCCTACTCCCCTGCAGTCAGTGGCCGGTGCCCGCATACTCCCCTCCAGTCACCGCTCACACGGGGTTAATGCCAGCAGTAACGGGCCGCGTTATGCCGTGGGTAACGCACTCCGTTACCGCTGCTATTAACCCTGTGTGTCCCCAACTTTTTACTATTGATGCTGCCTATGCGGCATCAATTAGTAAAAAGATGTAATGTTAAAAATAATAAAAAAACAAAAAAACAGCTATTCTCACCCTCCGTCGTCCGACGATGCGCTCGCGCCTGCCGCCATCTTCCGTTCCCAGAGATGCATTGCGAAATTACCCAGAAGACTTCTGGGTAATTTCGCAATGCATGCTGGGAACGGAAGATGGCGGCAGCCGTGCGCACATCGCCACAGCTTCAGGGATATGGTGCCCACACTGCTAAATACTGCGTGGGCTGTGCTGTATACTGCAGGGGCTGTGCTATATACTACATGGGCAGTGTGATATACTGCGAGGGCTGTGCTATATACTACATGGGCAGTGCGATATACTGCGGGGGCTGTGTGATATACTGCGAGGGCTGTGCTATATACTACATGGGCAGTATGATATACTGCGGGGGTGATGCTATATACTACATGGGCTGTGTGATAAACTGCAGGGGCTGTGCTATATACTACATGGGCAGTGTGATATACTGCGTGGGCTGTGTGATATTCTGCGGGGGCTGTGCTATATACTACATGGGCAGGGTTATATAGTACGTGGGCTGTGTGATACTGCGGGGGGCTGTGCTATATACTACATGGGCAGTGTTATATACTACGTGGGCTGTGAGATATACTGCGGGGGCTGTGCTATATACTACATGGGCAGTGTTATATACTACGTGGGCTGTGTGATATACTGCGGGGGCTGTTATATACTACATGGGCAGTGTGATATACTGCGTGGGCTGTGTGATATACTGCGGGGGCTGTGCTATATACATGGGCAGTGTTATATACTACGAGGGCTGTGTGATATACTGTGGGGGCTGTGCTATATACTACATGGCCAGTGTTATATACTGCGGGGGCTGTGCTATATACTACATGGGCAGTGTTATATACTACATGGGCAGTGTGATACACTGCGGGGGCTGTGCAATATACTACATGGGCAGTGTGATATACTGCGTGGGCTGTGTGATATACTGCGGGGGCTGTTATATACTACATGGGCAGTGTGATATACTGCGTGGGCTGTGTGATATACTGCGGGGGCTGTGCAATATACTACATGGGCAGTGATATACTGCGGGGGCTGTGTGATATACTGCGGGGGCTGTGCGATATACTACATGGGCAGTGTGATATACTGCGGGGGCTGTGTTATATACTACTTGGGCAGTGTGATATACTGCGGGCCTGTGCTATATACCACGTGCCCTGTGTTTATATACTACGTAGGCTGTGATATACTGCGGCGGCTGTGCTATATAATACATGGGCAGTGTGATATACTGCGTGGGCTGTGTGATATACTGCGGGCCTGTGCTATATACCACGTGCCCTGTGTTTATATACTACGTAGGCTGTGATATACTGCGGCGGCTGTGCTATATAATACATGGGCAGTGTGATATACTGCGTGGGCTGTGTGATATACTGCGGGTGCTGTGTTATATACTACATGGGAAGTGTTATATACTGCGTGGGCTGTGTGATATACTGCGGGGGCTGTGCTATATACTACGTGCCCTGTGTTATATACTGCGTGGCCTGTCTTATATACGTCGCCTGTGTTATATACTGCGTGGCTGCTATATACTGCGTGGGCTGTGTGATATACTGTGGGGGCTGTGCTATATACTATATGGGCTGTGTGATATACTGCGGGGGGCTGTGCTATATACTACATGGGCAGTGTTATATACTGCATGGGCTGTGTTATATACTGCGAGGGCTGTGCTATATACGTACCCTGTGTTATATACTGCGTGGCCTGTCATATACTACGTCACCTGTGTTATTAACTGCGTGGCTGCTATATACTGCGTGGGCTGTGTTATATAGTACGTGGGCTGTGTTATATACTGTTTGGGCTGTGTTATATACTGCGTGGCCGCTGTTATATACTGCGTGGCCTGTATTAACGCATCGGCTATTCTACAATATGTATGTATGTACAATGCCTACAAGTAGTATTCAACCCCCTGCAGATTTAGTAGGTTTAATAAGATGCAAATAAGTTAGAGCCTTCAAACTTCAAACAAGAGCAGGATTTATTAACAGATGCATAAATCTTACAAACCAAAAAGTTTTGTTGCTCAGTTAAATTTTTATAAATTTTAAACATAAAAGTGTGGGTCAATTATTATTCAACCCCTAGGTTTAATATTTTGTGGAATAACCTTTGTTTGCAATTACAGCTAATAATCGTCTTTTATAAGACTTGATCAGGCCGGCACAGGTCTCTGGAGTTATCTTGGCCCACTCCTCCATGCAGATCTTCTCCAAGTTATCTAGGTTCTTTGGGTGTCTCATGTGGACTTTAATCTTGAGCTCCTTCCACAAGTTTTCAATTGGGTTAAGGTCAGGAGACTGACTAGGCCACTGCAACACCTTGATTTTTTGCCTCTTGAACCAGGCCTTGGTTTTCTTGGCTGTGTGCTTTGGGTCGTTGTCTTGTTGGAAGATGAAATGACGACCTATCTTAAGATCCTTGATGGAGGAGCGGAGGTTCTTGGCCAAAATCTCCAGGTAGGCCGTGCTATCCATCTTCCCATGGATGCGGACCAGATGGCCAGGCCCCTTGGCTGAGAAACAGCCCCACAGCATGATGCTGCCACCACCATGCTTGACTGTAGGGATGGTATTCTTGGGGTCGTATGCAGTGCCATCCAGTCTCCAAACGTCACGTGTGTGGTTGGCACCAAAGATCTCGATCTTGGTCTCATCAGACCAGAGAACCTTGAACCAGTCATTCTCAGAGTCCTCCAAGTGATCATGAGCAAACTGTAGACGAGCCTTGACATGACGCTTTGAAAGTAAAGGTACCTTACGGGCTCGTCTGGAACGGAGACCATTGCGGTGGAGTACGTTACTTATGGTATTGACTGAAACCAATGTCCCCACTGCCATGAGATCTTCCCGGAGCTCCTTCCTTGTTGTCCTTTGGTTAGCCTAGACTCTTAGGACAAGCCTGGCCTCGGCACGGGAGGAAACTTTCAAAGGCTGTCCAGGCCATGGAAGGCTAACAGTAGTTCCATAAGCCTTCCACTTCCTGATGATGCTCCCAACAGTGGAGACAGGTAGGCCCAACTCCTTGGAAAGGGGTTTGTACCCCTTGCCAGCCTTGTGACCCTCCACGATCTTGTCTCTGATGGCCTTGGAATGCTCCTTTGTCTTTCCCATGTTGACCATGTATGAGTGCTGTTCACAAGTTTGGGGAGGGTCTTAAATAGTCAGAAAAAGCTGGAAAAAGAGATAATTAATCCAAACATGTGAAGCTCATTGTTCTTTGTGCCTGAACTACTTCTTAATACTTTAGGGGAACCAAACAGAATTCTGGTGGGTTGAGGGGTTGAATAATAAATGACCCTCTGAAAATACTTTTCACAATTTAAAAAAAAAAATAAACAAAGAAATAACATTCTTTTTTGCTGCAGTGCATTTCACACTTCCAGGCTGATCTACAGTCCAAATGTCACAATGCCAAGTTAATTCCAAATGTGTAAACCTGCTAAATCTGCAGGGGGTTGAATACTACTTGTAGGCACTGTATATAGCATCCACATAGTATATAACACAGGCCACGTAGCATTTGTCTGCTATATACTACATGGCTCCTATATACTACGTGGCCTGTGTTATATACTATGTGGCTGCTATATACATACATACATACATATTCTAGAATACCCGATGCGTTAGAATCGGGCCACCATCTAGTATATATATACACTCACCGGCCACTTTATTAGGTACACCTGTCCAACTTCTTGTTAACACTTAATTTCTAATCAGCCAATCACATGGCGGCAACTCAGTGCATTTAGGCATGTAGACATGGTCAAGACAATCTCCTGCAGTTCAAACCGAGCATCAGTATGGGGAAGAAAGGTGATTTGAGTGCCTTTGAACGTGGCATGGTTGTTGGTGCCAGAAGGGCTGGTCTGAGTATTTCAGAAACTGCTGATCTACTGGGATTTTCACGCACAACCATCTCTAGGGTTTACAGAGAATGGTCCGAAAAAGAAAAAAAATCCAGTGAGCGGCAGTTCTGTGGGCGGAAATGCCTTGTTGATGCCAGAGGTCAGAGGAGAATGGGCAGACTGGTTCGAGCTGATAGAAAGGCAACAGTGACTCAAATCGCCACCCGTTACAACCAAGGTAGGCCTAAGAGCATCTCTGAACGCATAGTGCGTCGAACTTTGAGGCAGATGGGCTACAGCAGCAGAAGACCACACCGGGTACCACTCCTTTCAGCTAAGAACAGGAAACTGAGGCTACAATTTGTACAAGCTCATCGAAATTGGACAGTAGAAGATTGGAAAAACGTTGCTTGGTCTGATGAGTCTCGATTTCTGCTGCGACATTCGGATGGTAGGGTCAGAATTTGGCGTAAACAACATGAAAGCATGGATCCATCCTGCCTTGTATGGAGCATCTTTGGGATGTGCAGCCGACAAATCTGCGGCAACTGTGTGATGCCATCATGTCAATATGGACCAAAATCTCTGAGGAATGCTTCCAGCACCTTGTTGAATCTATGCCACGAAGAATTGAGGCAGTTCTGAAGGCAACAGGGGGTCCAACCCGTTACTAGCATGGTGTACCTAATAAAGTGGCCGGTGAGTGTATATATATATATATATATATATATATATATATATATATATATATATTTGAAAAAATTAGAACAGCATCATATTACCACACTTGAAGTGCAAAGTTTCCCAAGCCAATGTTGCAACGGCTCCAGCAATATAGGAAAAAAAAAAAGGAAAACAGCACAAAAAAGTAACAAAAAAGTGGGACTTTTAATGCCTGAACGGCGTGGCGACGTTTCGGATTTTCCAATCCTTTTTCAAGCAGTGAATATACAAATGAAGCAAGTATATATAGCTGTTACAAATATTGCTTGCTAATTTGTTATTAAAAGATTATTTACATTTACACCATTAATATCAATGTGTTTTATATCGCAATAAGGTGCATCAATATATATTTTTCTCAGATAAAAATCCTCATAAAGTGACATTTGTGAAATAAAGTGCATCGTGACTGTGCCTAAAATACATTAATGATCAATTAAAATCTCACAGATGTCCCAATCTATCATAGAATCAGATCAGAGGCGTACTTACAAACAAAAACGCCACATGTATTCCACTCTCAGCGTCCTCCTAGAGTCACTGCGCATGTCTGTGACGTCTAGCAGAGGAAGCAGGGAATTGTGGTCGACGTCTGCGCACAACTATTCAGAAAACATCAGCGCCATCTTGAAAAAGGGAAAATGTAATGTCTTCAAGGGCAGAAGACAAAGAACAAAGATCCAAAAGCGATATATCAAATTCCAATAAGCGCTGACCGCTCATGTTAATGTTAAATGTAATATAAATATTTTTAATTTAATAATCATATATTTTATTTGGCTGATAGTCACACCATCAATATATCTATATAAAGGCACCCGCAACATCCCTATTAATTCAAAACTCCAATCATGTCTCAATGGCATAAATGGTCCGGACATAAGTCCAAGGAGGATGCATGAAAGCCCTCCCCAATCAAGTGGGGCTTCATGTACCAGAGCAGGGACACAAACAGAGTAGGGGGTGGACAATCCCCCTCAACTCACTTATGTCACCCATAAAACAAGGACCATATTTTATAGCCATAATAGAGTAAGAAGGAAGAAATAAAAAGGGAACAGGTGGGTGCCAATAATATTTTTTATTTGAAAAAAACTTTTTAAATGAGCTATTTTCTTTTCTTTGTTTCTTTTTCTCTCTCAAAAAACAATTAGAAACTTGTGCGCAGAATACGTCTCTACTTTCATAGATTGGGAAATCTGAAAAAGACAAATTAAAAATCTTTTTAACACATATATGAGAAAGGAAAGACATATTCACATATCCTATAGAACTTGACTAGTTTTAAAATCCACATTTAGTCCATGAGGTTTTAATGTATTAAGTTTTATAATCCACTCTAATTCTCTCTTTTTCAATAATCGCACCCGATCACCTCCTCTTCTCTGAACAGGGATCATATCAATGATGCGAAATCTCAATTGTTTTTCTGTGTGTGATTTTTCCACAAAGTGCTTGGACACAGGCAAATCCATACGTTTTTTCCTTATGGTATGTCGGTGTTGATTTATACGGGTTTTAAAATCACAAGTTGTTTCACCGACATACCATAAGGAATAAGGACACTGTAACAAATACACCACAAATTCAGAATCACAAGTCAGAAAATGCTGTATTCTATATTCTACACGAGTGACTGGGTGAACAAAACTTGACCCTTTGAGCATCATATTGCAATTGATGCATGACAAACATGGAAAACATCCTTTTCTACTCTGACCAGATATTGTAGTTTGATTAGATTTTTTAAAAGATCCAATGTCAGATTTAATTAAAGTGGAGCCAATGGTGCGGCTACGTTTATAAGAAAATATTGGCAAATTGGAAAATTCTGTCACATGTGGTAGACATCTTGATAGCATTCCCCAATGTTTACAGACAATCTTTGAAATTTCTTTACTTTCCTCACAAAAAGATGTTACAAAAGGTATACGTTTAATATCCTTCTTACAAAATTTCTTTTGTAGAAGGACATCTCTTTTCATCAAATCAACTTTATTTTTCTGTCTATGCAGCAGGTTATTGGGGTAGCCCCTATCTGAAAATTTCTTTAGGGTGCTTTCCATCGATTTTTGCAAAGAATCTTCCTCGCTTTCAATTCGTTTGACCCTAATCAATTGGCTAAATGGGATTGATTCAATTGTTTTCTTAGGATGTTGACTGTTGAATAAAAGAAGGTCATTTTTATCAGTCATCTTTGAATACAGTTGAGTCATAAGTCTATTATTCTCGATTTTCACATTTACATCCAAAAATTGGATGTTTGTCCTTGAATGTACCAAAGTAAACTTAATTGTGTCATCAACTGTGTTCAAATAGTTATGAAATTCAATTAATGAGTTTTCTGTATCTGTCCAAATGAGGAAGATGTCGTCTATGTATCTCCACCACGCAGCCACATAGCTGAAGTGGGGAGACACATAGACGAGATCCTCCTCCAGGACACTCATGACGATATTCGCATAAGCCGGCGCCATATTTGCGCCCATGGCGACTCCTCGCACTTGAAAGTAAAAAATATCTCCAAATAAAAAATAATTCTTAGTTAATATTAGTTCAAGAAGATCTAAAATAAATCTTTTACTTCCTTCAGAGTATTGGGTATTTTGCAATTTTTTACTAACTGCTGTTAGACCTTTATTATTCTCAATTGACGTATAGAGAGAAGTTACGTCGAATGAGGCCAGTATGACTTCACCTGTTATCTCAATACCACCAACTTTCTCCAAAAAATCCGTTGTATCTCTTACAAAAGATTCTGTATGATTGGCAATAGGGTTCAAAATTCTATCTAAAAAAATTCCAATATGTGAAAAGATGGAGTCGCAGCCTGAAACAATAGGCCTGCCCGGAGGATGTATGAGAGACTTATGTATTTTAGGTAAAATATACATCACAGGAGTGATGGGAAACTCTATTGTCAAAAATTCAAAGACATCCTTATCAATAATTTGCCTCTCCAAGGCATCATCTAAGATAAATTTTATGTCTCTTGCAATGTCAAACTTTGGATCATAAGCAAGTCTCTCATACACCTCCGGGTCGGCAAGCTGTCTATAAATTTCATCCATATAATCTTTTTTGTTCATAATAACGACTGCACCACCTTTATCTGCACTCTTGATAATTATTTCATCATCCCGTGCCAATTCATACAGAGCCTCCATCTCACCTGCTGTCATATTTGGACACAAAAACTGGTTAGTACACTCTTTTTTAAAAATTTCTATATCTTGGTTAACTGCAAGAATAAAGGCATCAATCACAGAAGAATTATTTGGTGGGGTGAAGTTACTAGTTTTTTTTAAATTCAGCTGTTGTAGACTAAAATTGCAATTGAAAGGTTTTTCCAAATTTGGTTTATTAAAAAACCACTCTTTTAATTTGATCGATCTAAAGAATCGCTGAAGATCCATACTAAGTTGGAGCCAGTCCACATGTGTGCTTAGCCCAAAAGATAAACCTTTATTTAGAACTGATATTTGATTTTTACTAAGAGTCTTACTTGAAATATTAACAATCAGGTCTGTTCTTTGCTCCTTGTCGCCATCTGTTTTTCTGATGATTTGTTTTTCCCTTTTTTCCCTCTTTTGTTGTCTCCGGTGTTTTCTTCCTCCCCTTTTCCTGCTGCTTTCATTTTTTCTTTCAAAGGGTCTGGTCCTAAAAAAATTAATGTTAGATAATAAATTTCTATCATTATAACAATGAGGTCCATTTTTTTCCGTCCAATAACCTCTTTTTCTCCAATTGCCGGAATTGTCTCTTTGCCAATTATAGATGTTGCCATCTTTGTAGTCGTCCATGTCTCTGTTCCATTTTCTACGTTTTACATCCTCTAACTCAAGGCGCAACTTGTCTATTTTAATTTTTATAGATTCTTTGAAATTGTTCCATTCCTCCTCATTCAAAAGACTTTTTATTTCCAATTCTACCGATGATATATCACATTTCAATCTTTTAGTCTCTTGTTGTAGATATTCAACATTAAGGAGGATTATGTCCAGGCCGTACTTGTTAGAAATCATACTAAACTTAGTGCAGAAAAACGCATCATTTGACATCAAATTGGGGCGAATATTAGAGCGAAGCCCTCTAGGGATTTTTTTAACCCTATAGTATTCACTAAGGGTTATTAAATGTAGTTGTGCTGTAGTGAATTTTCTCATGACACTTTCATATTTAAGTTTCAAGTCATATAGGGATGGTGTACTCAAAAAGGTAGCATTACTTTCTACCCCTTCCAGTATTTTCTCCCCGTCTTCATTAGTATATGCAAAGACACCTGAATCAGGCATAGTTTTTTCCATGGCCCACACAGGAAAGTAAATTAAGCCAAAAATATGCAAAAGTTGTACTGAAAAAAACAGAAAAAATAAAAACAAAAAATTATAACAAAATGTATAATAAGTCCGATGCAAGGTTCCACAACACATGATATATTTGAAAAAATTAGAACAGCATCATATTACCACACTTGAAGTGCAAAGTTTCCCAAGCCAATGTTGCAACGGCTCCAGCAATATAGGAAAAAAAAAAAAGGAAAACAGCACAAAAAAGTAACAAAAAAGTGGGACTTTTAATGCCTGAACGGCGTGGCGACGTGGCAAGTCCCACTTGCATCGGACTTATTATACATTTTGTTATAATTTTTTGTTTTTATTTTTTCTGTTTTTTTCAGTACAACTTTTGCATATTTTTGGCTTAATTTACTTTCCTGTGTGGGCCATGGAAAAAACTATGCCTGATTCAGGTGTCTTTGCATATACTAATGAAGACGGGGAGAAAATACTGGAAGGGGTAGAAAGTAATGCTACCTTTTTGAGTACACCATCCCTATATGACTTGAAACTTAAATATGAAAGTGTCATGAGAAAATTCACTACAGCACAACTACATTTAATAACCCTTAGTGAATACTATAAGGTTAAAAAAATCCCTAGAGGGCTTCGCTCTAATATTCGCCCCAATTTGATGTCAAATGATGCGTTTTTCTGCACTAAGTTTAGTATGATTTCTAACAAGTACGGCCTGGACATAATCCTCCTTAATGTTGAATATCTACAACAAGAGACTAAAAGATTGAAATGTGATATATCATCGGTAGAATTGGAAATAAAAAGTCTTTTGAATGAGGAGGAATGGAACAATTTCAAAGAATCTATAAAAATTAAAATAGACAAGTTGCGCCTTGAGTTAGAGGATGTAAAACGTAGAAAATGGAACAGAGACATGGACGACTACAAAGATGGCAACATCTATAATTGGCAAAGAGACAATTCCGGCAATTGGAGAAAAAGAGGTTATTGGACGGAAAAAAATGGACCTCATTGTTATAATGATAGAAATTTATTATCTAACATTAATTTTTTTAGGACCAGACCCTTTGAAAGAAAAAATGAAAGCAGCAGGAAAAGGGGAGGAAGAAAACACCGGAGACAACAAAAGAGGGAAAAAAGGGAAAAACAAATCATCAGAAAAACAGATGGCGACAAGGAGCAAAGAACAGACCTGATTGTTAATATTTCAAGTAAGACTCTTAGTAAAAATCAAATATCAGTTCTAAATAAAGGTTTATCTTTTGGGCTAAGCACACATGTGGACTGGCTCCAACTTAGTATGGATCTTCAGCGATTCTTTAGATCGATCAAATTAAAAGAGTGGTTTTTTAATAAACCAAATTTGGAAAAACCTTTCAATTGCAATTTTAGTCTACAACAGCTGAATTTAAAAAAAACTAGTAACTTCACCCCACCAAATAATTCTTCTGTGATTGATGCCTTTATTCTTGCAGTTAACCAAGATATAGAAATTTTTAAAAAAGAGTGTACTAACCAGTTTTTGTGTCCAAATATGACAGCAGGTGAGATGGAGGCTCTGTATGAATTGGCACGGGATGATGAAATAATTATCAAGAGTGCAGATAAAGGTGGTGCAGTCGTTATTATGAACAAAAAAGATTATATGGATGAAATTTATAGACAGCTTGCCGACCCGGAGGTGTATGAGAGACTTGCTTATGATCCAAAGTTTGACATTGCAAGAGACATAAAATTTATCTTAGATGATGCCTTGGAGAGGCAAATTATTGATAAGGATGTCTTTGAATTTTTGACAATAGAGTTTCCCATCACTCCTGTGATGTATATTTTACCTAAAATACATAAGTCTCTCATACATCCTCCGGGCAGGCCTATTGTTTCAGGCTGCGACTCCATCTTTTCACATATTGGAATTTTTTTAGATAGAATTTTGAACCCTATTGCCAATCATACAGAATCTTTTGTAAGAGATACAACGGATTTTTTGGAGAAAGTTGGTGGTATTGAGATAACAGGTGAAGTCATACTGGCCTCATTCGACGTAACTTCTCTCTATACGTCAATTGAGAATAATAAAGGTCTAACAGCAGTTAGTAAAAAATTGCAAAATACCCAATACTCTGAAGGAAGTAAAAGATTTATTTTAGATCTTCTTGAACTAATATTAACTAAGAATTATTTTTTATTTGGAGATATTTTTTACTTTCAAGTGCGAGGAGTCGCCATGGGCGCAAATATGGCGCCGGCTTATGCGAATATCGTCATGAGTGTCCTGGAGGAGGATCTCGTCTATGTGTCTCCCCACTTCAGCTATGTGGCTGCGTGGTGGAGATACATAGACGACATCTTCCTCATTTGGACAGATACAGAAAACTCATTAATTGAATTTCATAACTATTTGAACACAGTTGATGACACAATTAAGTTTACTTTGGTACATTCAAGGACAAACATCCAATTTTTGGATGTAAATGTGAAAATCGAGAATAATAGACTTATGACTCAACTGTATTCAAAGATGACTGATAAAAATGACCTTCTTTTATTCAACAGTCAACATCCTAAGAAAACAATTGAATCAATCCCATTTAGCCAATTGATTAGGGTCAAACGAATTGAAAGCGAGGAAGATTCTTTGCAAAAATCGATGGAAATCACCCTAAAGAAATTTTCAGATAGGGGCTACCCCAATAACCTGCTGCATAGACAGAAAAATAAAGTTGATTTGATGAAAAGAGATGTCCTTCTACAAAAGAAATTTTGTAAGAAGGATATTAAACGTATACCTTTTGTAACATCTTTTTGTGAGGAAAGTAAAGAAATTTCAAAGATTGTCTGTAAACATTGGGGAATGCTATCAAGATGTCTACCACATGTGACAGAATTTTCCAATTTGCCAATATTTTCTTATAAACGTAGCCGCACCATTGGCTCCACTTTAATTAAATCTGACATTGGATCTTTTAAAAAATCTAATCAAACTACAATATCTGGTCAGAGTAGAAAAGGATGTTTTCCATGTTTGTCATGCATCAATTGCAATATGATGCTCAAAGGGTCAAGTTTTGTTCACCCAGTCACTCGTGTAGAATATAGAATACAGCATTTTCTGACTTGTGATTCTGAATTTGTGGTGTATTTGTTACAGTGTCCTTATTCCTTATGGTATGTCGGTGAAACAACTTGTGATTTTAAAACCCGTATAAATCAACACCGACATACCATAAGGAAAAAACGTATGGATTTGCCTGTGTCCAAGCACTTTGTGGAAAAATCACACACAGAAAAACAATTGAGATTTCGCATCATTGATATGATCCCTGTTCAGAGAAGAGGAGGTGATCGGGTGCGATTATTGAAAAAGAGAGAATTAGAGTGGATTATAAAACTTAATACATTAAAACCTCATGGACTAAATGTGGATTTTAAAACTAGTCAAGTTCTATAGGATATGTGAATATGTCTTTCCTTTCTCATATATGTGTTAAAAAGATTTTTAATTTGTCTTTTTCAGATTTCCCAATCTATGAAAGTAGAGACGTATTCTGCGCACAAGTTTCTAATTGTTTTTTGAGAGAGAAAAAGAAACAAAGAAAAGAAAATAGCTCATTTAAAAAGTTTTTTTCAAATAAAAAATATTATTGGCACCCACCTGTTCCCTTTTTATTTCTTCCTTCTTACTCTATTATGGCTATAAAATATGGTCCTTGTTTTATGGGTGACATAAGTGAGTTGAGGGGGATTGTCCACCCCCTACTCTGTTTGTGTCCCTGCTCTGGTACATGAAGCCCCACTTGATTGGGGAGGGCTTTCATGCATCCTCCTTGGACTTATGTCCGGACCATTTATGCCATTGAGACATGATTGGAGTTTTGAATTAATAGGGATGTTGCGAGTGCCTTTATATAGATATATTGATGGTGTGACTATCAGCCAAATAAAATATATGATTATTAAATTAAAAATATTTATATTACATTTAACATTAACATGAGCGGTCAGCGCTTATTGGAATTTGATATATCGCTTTTGGATCTTTGTTCTTTGTCTTCTGCCCTTGAAGACATTACATTTTCCCTTTTTCAAGATGGCGCTGATGTTTTCTGAATAGTTGTGCGCAGACGTCGACCACAATTCCCTGCTTCCTCTGCTAGACGTCACAGACATGCGCAGTGACTCTAGGAGGACGCTGAGAGTGGAATACATGTGGCGTTTTTGTTTGTAAGTACGCCTCTGATCTGATTCTATGATAGATTGGGACATCTGTGAGATTTTAATTGATCATTAATGTATTTTAGGCACAGTCACGATGCACTTTATTTCACAAATGTCACTTTATGAGGATTTTTATCTGAGAAAAATATATATTGATGCACCTTATTGCGATATAAAACACATTGATATTAATGGTGTAAATGTAAATAATCTTTTAATAACAAATTAGCAAGCAATATTTGTAACAGCTATATATACTTGCTTCATTTGTATATTCACTGCTTGAAAAAGGATTGGAAAATCCGAAACGTCGCCACGCCGTTCAGGCATTAAAAGTCCCACTTTTTTGTTACTTTTTTGTGCTGTTTTCCTTTTTTTTTTCCTATATATATATATATATATATATATATATATATATATATATATATATTCCCGGCCTGGGACAGGTGATATTGTATATATACCACCCTCACTGCAGAGTGCCCCGATAGCCAGTACATGAGAGGGCAGCCTCTCCTGCGACTACTTGTCCTAGGGGCAGTTCCTTGATTGATCTGAGGGTAAAGGGGACGCCAGAGAGCTGTGACTGTGTTAGCTCCGTCAGAGATTGGAGACGGTGGGGAGATATCTGTATCCCCCAGCTCTCGTGTATGTTTTCCTTACACCCCACATGTGTTGAGGCTGTCTAAGCCACAGGGACGCGAACATAATATACGAGCACTACAACATACTCGGGAAAACACCTGAGCATGCTCGGATAAGATGTTATCCCAGCACGTTCGCTCATCACTAGTAGACAGCTAAATTCATAATTCCATTTACCACAAAAAGTCTTCCACGTCCTAAAGCAGCAAAACAGCCCCAGACCATCTACTACCACAATGCTATTTTACTGTTGGTATGATGTTCCTTTTCTGAAATACTGTGTTACTTCTACACCAGATGTAACGAGACATAACCCTTCCAAAAAGCTCAACTTTTGTCTTGTTAGTCCACAGAGTATTCTGCCCAAAAGTTATCAAGATGTTTTCTGGCAAAACTGAGACAAGCTTTATATTCTTATTGCTCAGCTCAGCAGTGTTTTTTGTCTTGGAACTCTGCAATGCTGATGATTTTTGTCCAGTCTCTCTCTTATGGTGGAGTCATGAACACTGACCTTAACTAAGGCAAGCATGGCCTGCAGATCTTTGATGTTGTTGTGGGGTCTTTTGTGACCTCTTGAATGAATCATCGCTGCACTCTTGGGGTAATTTTGGTTGGCCGGCCACTACTAGGAAGGTTCATCACTGTTCCATGTTTTTTGCCATTTGTGGGTAATGGCTCTATGTTTGCTGGAGTCCCAAAGCTTTAGGAATGGCTTTAATAACCTTTTCCAGACTGATAAATCGCAATTACTTTATTTCTCATTTGTTCAGAATTTCTTTGACTTGTGGCAGGATGTCTAGCTTTTGAGGAACTTTTGGTCTACATCACTTTGTCAGGCAGGTCTTATTTAAGTGATTTCTTGAATGAGCACAGGTGTGATAGTAATCAGGCCTGGGTGTGGCTAGGGAATTTGAACTCAGCTTCCCTAAGATGTGATAAACCACAGTTAATTAGTTTTAACTCCTTCACGACAACCGCTGAACTAGTACGGCGCATGTCATGTCCCTCCCTTTGATGTGGGATCTGGCTCTAAGCCCACATCTTTCCTGGCACATGTCAGCTGTTTTGTATATCTCAACTTCAGCAAAGAATTTCATAAAATGACCAAGTATGAGATTGACAAGGCTACAGTTAGGTGGATTCATAACTGGCTCAGTATAGTATTCAATGAGTGGTAATATTGGTTGAACACCGAACTAGAACAGTGTTTCATGTGGGGTACCACAAGACTCTGTCCTGGCCCCACTGTGGTTCAACATTTTCATAAATGATCTAGATAAGGGAAATGAAGGTAAACTAATCCGATTTGCAAATGATACAAAGCTAAGAGGGATCGCTAACACTAGAGAAGACAGAAAAAGGATTCCTAAGGATCTAGATAAGCTTGAACGATGGGCAGCGACTAAGAGAATGGTATTTAACAGGAAGAAATGTAAGATTCTACTGTACATCTGGGCAAGAAAAACGAAAATTATATCTATAGAATGGGGAAATAGAATTAAGCAATAGCACATGTGAAAAAGACTTGGGTATACTAATAGATCACAGACTGCACATGAGCAGGGGGTTGACACGATGACTCTTGATTTCCTTCCAACTCTAACATTCTATGATTCTATGGTACTATTCGCACTGATCCCGGGTGCTGAAGAGCAGGGGACAATATTGAGAGTTGTATTCAGCCCCCCGCTATCTACATTGAGTGTAAAATTAAAAATAAAATAAAAAAAAAGGCACATTAATAATAATGTTTATTTTTATATAGCGCTAACATATTCCGCAGCGTTTTACAGGTTGCACACATTATCATCGCTGTCCCCGTTGGGGCTCACAATCTAAAATCCCTATCAGTATGTCTTTGGAATGTGGGAGGAAACCGGAGTACCCGGAGGAAACCCACGCAAACACGGAGAGAACATACAAACTCTTTGCAGCGCTGCAAGGCTGCTGTGCTAACCACTGCGCCACCGTGCTGCCCATTATACTCACCTTAACACCAAAGCCATTGTCCCCTGTAAAGAAACAAAAATACAAAACAATATTTTTCAACAGTCTGAAGCTGAAAGAATCCAGAGTATCCCACACTGTAATCCATCTGTGCCACATTTGCTCATCAGTGTGAGCGGTGGCCTGAGGCGACAGCTCACACTGAAGAGAATGACCCGCTCTCGCTGTAGCAAGTCATATTCTTCTGCCCTTCAGGGTGAGGGGTCGCCTCAGGCCACAGCTAACTCTGATGAGCAAATGTCACAGAGGTGTTAGGTGAGAGTATAGGTGTGAGTATAATGTGATGTTTTATTTTATTTTTAATTTTACACTCGATGTGAAAAAAACAAAAAAAATCCAAAAAACAATAGTGGAATTAAACTTTATTTGCAATTTCACCATACTTGGAATTTTTTCCCATTTCCCAGTACACTATACGGAAAAACCAATAGTGTCATTAAAAAGTACAACTTTTCCCAGAAAAAACAAGTCCTCATACGACTATACTAATGGAAAAAATAAAAAAGGTATGGCTCTGGGAAGAAAGGAAACCAAAAACAACAACCCAAAAACAGAAAAACACAAGGTGGTCAAGGGGTTAATATTCATGAAATATTGTAATTCCAAAAGAGGCAAACCTTTATTTTCATTGTAGAAATTATTATTATTTATTATTATAGAGCCATTTATTCCATGGCGCTTTACGTGGGAGGAGGGGTATACATAATAAGCCGCATAATTGGGATATGTGCTATCAATTTATATATTACATCATTGAGGAAGTATCAGTTAGTGACTTTAGATATATAATTTATTCATTTTCTGATGGGACATATTGCCTGATCGGATGGTAGATAAGCTGTGGTATCTAAGTGGTGTTGTTATCGGTTGGTCCCCTTGGAACACTCTGTTCTTTTGATATAGTTGCTTTGTTGATTTTATAATATTGAATAAAGATTTATTATATAATGATTAATGATTGCATGGTTCTCTTTTTGCGGCTAAAGTAATGTAAGTCCGCTTTTTGGTTAAATTTCATGTTTAAAAGTGCCATGATATTTTTTATTAAGACTTTGGGTGGTTATATCATAATAAAAAACAAGCACAGTAATCTTAACAATACAAGTCACGACTGGTACAGAAGGAGAGAGGACCCTGCCCGCGAGGGCTCACAATGTACAAGGGATTGGTGATGATACAGTAGGTGAGGGTAGAGCTGGTCGTGCAGTGGTTTGGTGGATCAGTGGTTACTGCAGGTTGTAGGTTTGTCGGAATAGGTGAGTCTTCAAGTTCTTTTTGAAGGTTTCCATGGTAGGCAAGAGTCTGATATGTCGAGGTAGAGTTCCAGAGCAGGGGGGATACGTGGGAGAAATCTTGTACGCGATTGTGGGAAGAGGAGATAAGAAGGGAGTAGAGAATGAGATCTTGTGAAGATCGGAGGTTGCGTGCAGGCAAGTCCTTTGAGACTAGGTCACAGATGTATGGAGGACACAAGTTGTGGATGGCTTTGTATGTCATGGTTAGGGTTCTGAACTGGAGTCTCTGGGTAATGGGGAGCCAGTGAAGGGATTGACAGAGGGGAGAGGCTGGGGAATAGCGGGGGGAAAGGTAGATTACTCAGGCAGCACAGTTTACTATAGATTGGAGGGGTGCGAGAATGTTAGTGGGGAGGCCACAGAGCAGATGACTGCAGTAGTCAAGGCGGGAGATCATGAGGGCATGCACTAGTGTTTTTGCAGATTGTTGGTTGAAGGAAGTGCAGAGAGCTTGGATATGTGGTTTGAAGGAGAGATCAGGGTCAAGGATTACCCTGAGGCAGCGAGATTGTGGGACTGGGGAGAGGGAGCAGCCATTTACTTTAATGGATAAGTCAGTTGGGGGGGGGTTGAGTGAGATGGAATCATACAAATATATTGAAAAAGTACTTAACTGGCTAACATCTAAACAATATATACAAAGGTTATACAAGGGTTGCTATATACGTACATATTAGCCATCATGCCTTTAGTGAAGATCAGTCTTTTCCTTGCCTCACGAGGGATTGTGTCCAGCATTAGATTCAGCTTACGAACAGCCTACAAGAGAGTGTTTACTTCACTGAAGAAATAGGCACCATTCTACATGTTAGATTAAACGCACATGTAATTGAAATGAGCTGTGGTGCAGGTTTTTAACCCCTTAGTGGCCAGGCCAAATGTTTGAAAACTGACCAATGTCATTTTATGTAGTAATAACTCTGGAATGCTTCAACAAATCCCAGTGATTTTGAGACTGTTTTTTCGTGGCACAGTGTAATTTATGGTAATAGTAAATTTAGGTTGATATGTTTTGTGTTTATTTATATATTAAAAAAAAAAAAAAAAAAAACGGAAATTTGAGAAAAATGCAATTTTCAAACTTTGAATGATTATACCTTTAATCCAGATAGTCATACCACAGAAAAACATTAATAACATTTCACTCATGTCTGCTTTAGATCAGCACCCTTTGAAAAATGTTATTTTATTTTGCTAGCATTTTAGGAGGTTTAAAAATGTGCAGTCATTTTTCATTTTTTCAAGGAAATGTACTTTTTTTTTTTTTTTCAGGGACCTATCCAGGTTTGAAGTGAATATGGGGGTCGTATATAATGGAAAAACCAGGAGACAGTATTACTTAACCATATAACTTAACACTAAAAGGATAGAGGTATATAGGTGAGGGGGTGCTCTCTCCCTGACTCACCCTACCTTACCGCGGAGGTTGGCACCCTAATTTCGACATGACACCCCCACTCAACGACGGCTCTCCCTTAAGACCCTAGCGGGGACTACCAAAGAAAACACCACCACCGACACCAATAATCATTAAAGTGCTAATGTGCTAAAGTGCTTAAATAACACCTGCAAGGTATATATCGATTTTCTCATATACCAAATATTTTATTTCAGGATTTGTTGATGTGAGTCCTGATGCCTAATAACTAGGGTGCAGTTTGTGAGCAGAGATCGATGACGTTATGGTATGTGCCTAATATTAAGATATGGACTAATATATCTTATCTCAGAATAAGTATAGGCTAATAGGTCTTATCTCATCAGTTATAAATATTAGGCAGTATAAAAAGAGAGAAATAACCAATGCAGGACAGTAGTACTATTGCTGGTTCATTTAGATGTTATATTTCCAAAGACAGATAAATAAAGATATGGCGGTTATTAAGGGGTTATTAAGGGGTTAAATCTGCAAAATATCAATTTTTGTTGCAATACTTTGAATGTAGATGAGTATAAAGGTATGTGCACACGCTGAGAATTACTCTGCGGATTTTTTCGGACTGATTTTGGTAAATCCGCAGGTAAAACGCACTGCGGATTTCCTGCGGAATTACCGCAATTTTTTTGCGTTTTTTGTGCGGATTCCACCTGCGGTTTTACACCTGCGGATTCCTATTATGGAGCATATGTAAACCGCACAAAGAATTGACATGCTGCGGAATAAACAGCGCTACATTTCCGTGCGTTTTTTTTCCGCAGCATGTGCACTGCTGATTTTGTTTTCCATAGGTTTACATGGTACTGTAAACTCATGGAAAAACTGCTACGAATCCGCAGCGGCCAATCCGCTGCGGATCCGCAATGTGTGCACATAGCCTAAAAGCTGCATTTTGGGCATTGGCAGAAGATTTTCTCTTACCACCTAGATTTTCCAGTACACAGCTACAAAATTGCACAAAATATAAACTAGGTTCAGACCACATTTAACCTCTTTCAAACAGATGATATACATGAACATCATGTCGTGTGAGTGTATGGAGCTGTTTCCTACAAAGGGTGCCAGATGTGCTATACAGCTGTCACCTCCCTACAACTGCCTGGATTGAAAATATCTTCGATTCCAAGTACAGAAATTTTCCCATTACATTTAAAAAAAAAAAAAAAAACACTTTTAACATATTCTATTTTCACGTGCATCGAATGTCCTGAAGTGCTGTCTTTCAGTCACTTTGTCTCCTTTAGGAAAAGTAACCTAAAAGTCGTAAATACAAATAGAAACTACAGTTCACCATGCAAAAAAAAACCACCACAAAGCTCTATCAACAGAAAAATAACATAAATGCCAGAGCTCATAATTTCTGTCTCTCCGTACACTGTATGGTAATTAAATGGTGGCATTACAAAAATACAATTGTCTCAAAAAAAAAAGTTGATGGGGAAAAAAATGGAGGTTTCTTTAACACCTTATTGACAGAGCCAATTTTGACCTTAATGACCAAGCCAAATTTTACACTTCTGACCAGTGTCATTTCATGTAGTTATAACTCTGGAAAGCTACAACAGATCCCACTGGCTCCGAGACACTTTTTTTTTTACATATTGTACTTTATGATAGTGGTAAAATTTCTTTGATTTATTTGTGACAATTGCAATTTTCAAACTTTGAATTCTTATGCCCTTAAATCAGAGAGTTACCGTATATACGGTATGTACCTGCCTGCGAGCCCTCGGTGGCACTGCATCTCGTTTGTTCCGGCGCCAGCAGCTCTGTCTTCTGGCCAAGCTACAATTACAATTAGCTACATCAAGTTTTATATCAGGGGCTGCTAAAAAAAAAGGGGGGCAGCGGTGAAGGGACTGCGGTACTTAGTCCTACCTCTGAAGCTTCAGCAGTGACAAACGACTCCACTATCATAGGGCTGTGGGATCCCCTGGAGGAAGAGTTGTCCTCACTCTCTGAAAATTGCTCTACTTCAAAGGCAGATTCTGTTTCACTGCCGGAGCAAAGTCGGCTGTATGCTTGCTCCACACTGAATGTTCTGCGGGCCATTGTCATTTTATACGCTTGCCTAACAAAACAACTAAACCTCATCTAACATTACTAGCCCTAAAGCTAATCTAACACTACTAGATCTCAACCGAATATAACACAAGTATTTTTGTTTATATACCGGTACATTTTTTTTCTGTAACCCTAACCCTAATAACTATAACTGCAAAAAATTAAAAAACAAAAGTTAATAGAACAAATGGGGTGACAGAAGGGGGCAGTGATCAATGAGGTTTAGGGCATAAACATGGAGATAGAAATTTGATTTTTGTGACTTATTCCTCACTGACAGGGCAGCCCTCGGACGTAGTGTATCTCTCTTCTCTCCCACATAACTACAAGGAGAGACGAGAGAGGCACAGTCCAAGTGCTGCCATATTTACAAATATTGAGGGCTTTTGATCACTGTGATAGGGTATATTACAGTTATCAAAAGTCATCAGCCAATCAGAAAAATCCCAGCTGTTGATGGGTGCAAGGAGACAGATCTTGTCAGCGCACTAAACATGTGACAAAGAGGATGCATGCACTGATCGTCGCTCCGCTCTGCATTCTGTCGTTTCCACGGCTGTTAGTAGTGAATAACTAATTACTTTGCACCAAAGACTTGGGGAAATTCCCTGGAATATACAGAGATGCACTGCAAAGTAATCATCATAGGTAACAGAGTCGAGATAGCATGCCTTCCAACATGGCGCCTCCTCCCCTCACATCAGCCAGAGTGAGAGCAGCTAAGACTGCTGCAGCAAAGCTGGTGAGATTTGCTAGGCTGACCTTAGACCCTGAGGACCCCTGAAATGATTTACAATCTGATCGGTATGCTCCCAGGAAGAGAGAGATACAAAGTGTGTGTACGGGAGGCAATATCGCACCACTCTCACAGCAAGGCCATGTGCACACGTTCAGTATTTTTCGCGGGTTTTTTTGCGTTTTTTCGCTATAAAAACGTGATAAAAACGCGAAAAAAATGCTAACATATGCCTCCTATTATTTACAGTGTATTCCGCATTTTTTGTGCAAATGTTGCATTTTTTTCCACGAAAAAATCGCATTGCGGAAAAAAAAGCAACATGTTCATTAAAAATGCGGAATTGCGGGGATTCCGCACACCTAGGAGTGCATTGATCTGCTTACTTCCCGCACGGGGCTGTGCACACCATGCGGGAAGTAAGCAGATTATGTGCGGTTGGTACCCAGGGTGGAGGAGAGGAGACTCTCCTCCACAGACTGGGCACTATATAATTGGTCAAAAAAAAAGAATTAAAATAAAAAATAGTCATATACTCACCTTCGATGGCCCCCGGAGTGTTCCCGCCTCTCACCGCTGCATGCTGCCGCTTCGGTTCCTATAGATGGTGTGGTTCAGGACCTGCGATGACGTCGCTGTCTTGTGATTGGTCGCGAGACTGGTCATGTGACCGCTCACGTGACCGCGACATCATCGAAGGTCCTGAACCACACCATCTAGGAACGGACGCCGCTGAGGATATCGGCTGTCTACAGAGGGTGAGTATAACCATTTTATTTTTTTTATTATTTTTAAACATTCTATCTTTTACTATAGATGCTGCATAAGCAGCATCTATAGTAAAAAGTTGGTCACACTTGTCAAACACTATGTTTGACAAGTGTGACCAACCTGTCAGTCAGTTTTCCAAGCGATGCTACAGATCGCTTGGAAAACTTTAGCATTCTGCAAGCTAATTACGCTTGCAAAATGCTAAAAAAGACGCGAAAAAAAAGGGAAAAAAAACGCAAAAAAAAAAATGCGGATTTCTTGCAGAAAATTTCCGGTTTTCTTCAGGAAATTTCTGCAAGAAATCCTGACGTGTGCACATACCCCAACAGTTAAAGGGAATCTGCCACCTCATTTTGCCGCTATAAACTGCGGCCAACGCCATTAGAGGCTTATCTACAGCATTCTGTAATGCTATCTAAGGTGCTATAGTGGTATCTAAATTAGTACTAATGGGAAACAGGTTCAACGTGAAAGCAGATATTTAAACATACAAAAAGACACGTATGCAAGAACAATGATAGAAAACTTTATTAACCCCTTCATGACCCAGCCTATTTTGGCCTTAATGACCTTGCCGTTTTTTGCAATTCTGACCAGTGTCCCTTTATCATGTAATAACTCGGGAACGCTTCAACGGATCCTAGCGATTCTGAGACTGTTTTTTCGTGACATATTGGGCTTCATGTTAGTGGTAAATTTAGGTCGATAATTTCTGCATTTATTTGTGAAAAAAATGGTAATTTGGCAAAAATTTTGAAAATTTTACAATTTTCACATTTTGAATTTTTATTCTGTTAAACCAGAGAGTTATGTGACACAAAATAGTTAATAAATAACATTTCCCACATGTCTACTTTACATCAGCACAATTTTGGAAACAACATTTTTTTTTGCTAGGAAGTTATAAGGGTTAAAATTTGACCAGTGATTTCTCATTTTTACAACAAAATTTACAAAACCATTTTTTTTAGGGACCACCTCACATTTGAAGTCAATTTGAGGGTTCTAAATGGCTGAAAATACCCAAAAGTGACACCATTCTAAAAACTGCACCCCTCAAGGTGCTCAAAACCACATTCAAGAAGTTTATTAACCCTTCAGGTGTTTCACAGCAGCAGAAGCAACATGGAAGGAAAAAATGAACATTTAACTTTTTAGTCACAAAAATGATCTTTTAGCAACAATTTTTTTATTTTCCCAAGGGTAAAAGGAGAAACTGGACCACGAAAGTTGTTGTCCAATTTGTTCTGAGTACGCTGATACCTCATATGTGGGGGTAAACCACTGTTTGGGCGCACGGCAGAACTCGGAAGGGAAGGAGCGCCATTTGACTTTTTGAATGAAAAATTGGCTCCAATCTTTAGCGAACACCATGTCGCGTTTGGAGAGCCCCCGTGTGCCTAAACATTGGAGCTCCCCCACAAGTGACCCCATTTTGGAAACTAGACGCCCCAAGGAACTTATCTAGATGCATAGTGAGCACTTTAAACCCCCAGGTGCTTCACAAATTGATCCGTAAAAATGAAAAAGTACTTTTTTTTCACAAAAAAATTCTTTTAGCCTCAATTTTTTTATTTTCACATGGGCGACAGGATAAAATGGATCCTAAAATTTGTTGGGCAATTTCTCCTGAGTACACTGATACCTCACATGTGGGGGTAAACCACTGTTTGGGCACAAGGTAAGGCTCGGAAGGGAAGGAGCGCCATTTGACTTTTTGAATGAAAAATTATCTCCATCGTTAGCGGACACCATGTCGCGTTTGGAGAGCCCCTGTGTGCCTAAACATTGGAGCTTCCCCACAAGTGACCCCATTTTGGAAAGGAGACCCCCCAAGGAACTTATCTAGATGCATAGTGAGCACTTTGAACCCTCAGGTGCTTCACAAATTGATCCGTAAAAATGAAAAAGTACTTTTTTTCACAAAAAAATTCTTTTAGCCTCAATTTTCTAATTTTCACATGGGCGACAGGATAAAATGGATCCTAAAATTTGTTGGGCAATTTCTCCTGAGTACGCCGATACCTCATATGTGGGGGTAAACCACTGTTTGGGCGCATGGCAAGGCTCGGAAGGGAAGGCGCGCCATTTGACTTTTTGAATGGAAAATGAGCTCCAATCGTTAGCGGACACCATGTCGCGTTTGGAGAGCCCCTGTGTGCCTAAACATTGGAGCTACCCCACAAGTGACCCCATTTTGGAAACTAGACCCCCCAAGGAACTTATCTAGATGCATAGTGAGCACTTTAAACCAACAAGTGCTTCACAGAAGTTTATAACGCAGAGCCGTGAAAATAAAAAATAATTTTTCTTTCCTCAAAAATGATTTTTAGCCCAGAATTTTTTATTTTCCCAAGGGTAACAGGAGAAATTGGACCCCAAATGTTGTTGTCCAGTTTGTCCTGAGTACGATGATACCCCATATGTGGGGGTAAACCACTGTTTGGGTGCACGGCAGGGCTTGGAAGGGAAGGCACGCCATTTGGCTTTTTCAATGGAAAATTAGCTCCAATCATTAGCGGACACCATGTCGCGTTTGGAGAGCCCCTGGGTGCCTAAACATTGGAGCTTCCCCATAAGTGACCCCATTTTGGAAACTAGACCTCCCAAGGAACTAATCTAGATGTGTGGTGAGCACTTTGAACCCCCAAGTGCTTCACAGAAGTTTATAACGCAGAGCCATGAAAATAAAAAAAAAATTTCTTTTCTCAAAATTTTTTTTTTAGCCCTGAATTTTTATTTTCCAAAGGGTAACAGGGGAAATTTGACCCCAATAGTTGTTGTCAAGTTTCTCCTGAGTACGCTGATACCCCATATGTGGGGGTAAACCACTGTTTGGGCACACGTCGGGGTTCGGAAGGGAAGTAGTGACGTTTTGAAATGCAGACTTTGATGGAATGCTCTGCGGGCGTCACGTTGCGTTTGCAGAGCCCCTGATGTGCCTAAACAGTAGAAACCCCCCACAAGTGACCCAATTTTGGAAACTAGACCCCCAAAGGAACTTATCTAGATGTGTGGTGAGCACTTTGAACCCCCAAGTGCTTCACAGAAGTTTATAACGCAGAGCTGTGAAAATAATAAATACGTTTTCTTTCCTCAAAAAAAATTTTTTTAGCCCTGATTTTTTTATTTTCCCAAGGGTAACAGGAGAAATTTGACCCCAAGATTTGTTGTCCAGTTTCTCCTGAGTACGATGATACCCCATATGTGGGGGTAAACCACTGTTTGGGCACATGCCGGGGCTTGGAAGTGAAGTAGTGATGTTTTGAAATTCAGACTTTGATGGAATGCTCTGCGGGCATCACGTTGCGTTTGCAGAGCCCCTGATGTGCCTAAACAGTAGAAACCGCCCACAAGTGACCCCATTTTGGAAACTAAACCCCCAAGGGAACTTATCTAGATGTGTGGTGAGCACTTTGAACCCCCAAGTGCTTCACAGAAGTTTATAACGCAGAGCCGTGAAAATAAAAAATCATTTTTCTTTCCTCAAAAATAATTTTTTAGCCCGCAATTTTTTATTTTCCCAAGGGTTACAGGAGAAATTGGACCCCAAAAGTTGTTGATCAGTTTCTCCTGAGTACGCTGGTACCCCATATGTGGGGGTAAACCACTGTTTGGGCACACGTCGGGGCTCGGAAGGGAGAGAGCACCATTTTACTTTTTCAACGCAAGATTGGCTGGAATCAATGGTGGCGCCGTGTCACGTTTGGAGACCCCCTGATGTGCCTAAAAAGTGGAAACCCCTCAATTCTAACTCCAACACTAACCCCAACACACCCCTAACTCTAATCCCAACCCTAACCACAACCCTAACCCCAACACACCCCTAACCCTAGTCTTACCCCTAATTCCAACCCTAACCCTAAGGCTATGTGCTCACGTTGCGGATTTGTGTGGATTTTTCCGCAGTTTTTGAAAAATCTGCAGGTAAAACGCACTGCGCTTTACCTGCTGATTTACCGCGGATTTCCAGTGTTTTTTGTGTGGATTTCACTTGCAGATTCCTATTATGGAGCAGGTGTAAAACGCTGCAGAATTGCACAAAGAATTGACATGCTGCGGAAAATACAACGCAGCGTTTCCGCGCTGTATTTTCCGCACCATGGGCACAGCGGATTTGGTTTTCCATAGGTTTACGTGGTACTGTAAACGTGATGGAAAACTGATACGAATCCGCAGCGACCAATCCGCTGCGGATCCGCAGCCAAATCCGCACCGTGTGCACATAGCCTAATTCTAACCCTAATTCCAACCCTAACCCTAATTCTAACCCTAATTCTAACCCTAATTCTAACCCTAGCCCTAAGTGCAACCCTAGCCCTAAGTGCAACCCTAGCCCTAAGTGCAACCCTAGCCCTAAGTGCAACCCTAGCCCTAAGTGCATCCCTAGCCCTAAGTGCAACCCTAGCCCTAAGTGCAACCCTAGCCCTAAGTGCAACTCTAGCCCTAAGTGCAACCCTAGCCCTAAGTGCAACCCTAAGTGCAACCCTAGCCCTAAGTGCAACCCTAAGTGCAACCCTAAGTGCAACCCTAAGTGCAACCCTAAGTGCAACCCTAGCCCTAAGTGCAACCCTAAGTGCAACCCTAGCCCTAAGTGCAACTCTAAGTGCAACCCTAGCCCTAAGTGCAACCCTAAGTGCAACCCTAGCCCTAAGTGCAACCCTAAGTGCAACCCTAGCCCTAAGTGCAACCCTAAGTGCAACCCTAGCCCTAAGTGCAACCCTAAGTGCAACCCTAAGTGCAACCCTAGCCCTAAGTGCAACCCTAAGTGCAACCCTAAGTGCAACCCTAGCCCTAAGTGCAACCCTAAGTGCAACCCTAGCCCTAAGTGCAACCCTAAGTGCAACCCTAAGTGCAACCCTAAGTGCAACCCTACCCCTAACCCTACCCCTAACCCTACCCCTAACCCTAATGGAAAAACAATAAAAATAATTATATTTTCTATATTTTATTATGGGGGTGATAAAGGGGGGGGGATTTATTTACTATTTTTTTTATTTTGATCGCTGTGATAGAACTTATCACAGCGACCAAAATGTGCAGGAACGAATCTGCCGGCTGGCAGATTCGGCGGGCGCACTGCGCATGCACCCGCCATTTTCCAAGATGGCGGCGCCCATGAAGAAGACGGCCGGACACCGGGAGGGACATCGGAGCTAGGCAAGTATGGGGGGGTGGGATTGGAACACGGGGGGGGGGGGGATCGGAGGACCTGGGGAGCGGACAGGAGGACCGGGGGAGCCGACAGGAGGGAGGAGGGGAGCGGAACGGAGATCGGGGCAAAAAGGACGACTGGGGAGGTGATCGGTGGGGTGGTGTGGGGGCAGGTTGGGGTCTCCAGCCATGGCAGATGCTATTGCAGCATCGGCCATGGCTGGATTGTAATATTTCACCATTTTCATAGGTGAAATATTACAAATCGCTCTGATTGGCAGTTTCACTTTCAACAGCCAATCAGAGCGATCGTAGCCACGGGGGGGGGTGAAGCCACCCCCCCTGGGCTGAAGCACCACTCCCCCTGTCTCTGCAGATCGGGTAAAATGGGAGTTAACCCCTTCTCCCGATCTGCAGGGACGCGATCATTCTGTGACACAGCATATGCGTCACAGGTCGGATTGGCACCGACTTTCATGACGCATACGCTGTGTCACAGGTCGGGAAGGGGTTAATACATATAAAAAGTCAGTAAAATATTGTAGCCAATAGTGCTTAATGAGCCAAAAATAGCAACAAAAGGCGTCACCAACAGGAGGGCAAGATATTAACAAAAATAAATAAATAAACACATAGCAAGACCACAATGGGATGAATAGGAAAAAAGGGATCGTACACAAAGGGTTAGTATAAAATAGTTACCAGAGATAAATATAAATAAGTATAAATATATACCCCAGTGTTAGGAACCAAAAAATCCTAAATATGTAAACAATGATGAAAATGGATTCTGGACCATGGGTAAGAATAAAGGTGCATAGTGTAAAGACTTGGGGGGGAAAAAAAAAAAACACAAGCCAAGTCCTAGCTACCCAGGTACATAAAACCCAAATGTACAAATAAATCAATCAATGTGGTCAGCATAAATAAATATGAATGAATCTTACCAGCACATGTGTGGAGACGCCGCAACCCCTATGCGCATTTCGGCAGAGTGCCTTCCTCAGGGGGAATGGATGTTGCTATTTTTGGCTCATTAAGCACTATTGGCTACAATATTTTACTGACTTTTTATATATATGTATTAATAAAGTTTTCTATCATTGTTCTTGCATACGTGTCTTTTTGTATGTTTAAATAAACCATTATGAAAAATTGCCTATGCTTCTTTTGCTAATAGCAGATTCTATTCCGCTACTCCACTATGAGCGGGAAATGGTGAGTTATGATAATATACAGTGGGGAAAAAAATATTTAGTCAGCCACCAATTGTGCAAGTTCTCCCACTTAAAAAGATGAGAGAGGCCTGTAATTGACACCATAGGTAGACTAACACTATGAGAGTGAAAATGAGAAAACAAATCCAGAAAATCACCTTGTCTGATTTGGCAAGATTTATTTTGCAAATTATGGTGGATAATAAGTATTTGGTCACTTTAAAACATGTAAGATTTCTGGCTCTTACAGACCTGAAACTTCTTCTTTAAGAGGCTCCTCTGTCCTTCACTCATTACCTGTAGTAATGGCACCTGTTAGAACTTGTTATCAGAATAAAAGACACATGTCCACAACCTCAAACAGTCACACTCCAAACTCCACTATGGTGAGACCAAAGAGCTGTCGAAGGACACCAGAAACAAAATTGTAGTCCTCTACCAGGCTGGGAAGACTGAATCTGCAATTGGGGTGATGATGAAACCCACTGTGTGAGCATTAATAAGAAAATGTAAGACATACAAGACCACTGATAATCTTCCTTGATCTGGGGCTCCACGCAAGATCTCTCCTCGTAGGATCACAAGAACGGTAAGCAAAAATCCCAGAACCACAAGGGGGGACCTAGTGAATAACCTGCATAGAGCTGGGACCACCGTAACAAATTCTACCATCAGTAACATACAACGCCATCAGGGACTCAGATCCTGCATTGCCAGACGTGTCCACCTGCTTAAGCCAATATATGTCCGGGCCCGTCTGAAGTTTGCTAGAGAGCATTTGAATTATCCAAAACAGTATTTGGAGAATTTCATATGGTCTGATGAAACCAAAGTAGAACTGTTTAATAGAAAAAAAACTCGTCGTCTTTGGAGGAGACAGAATACTGAGTTGCATTCAAAGAACACCATACCTACTGTGAAGCATGGGGGTGGCAACATTATGCTTTGGGGCCGTTTCTCAGCAAAGGGACCGGGACGACTGATCCATGCACATGAAAGAATGAATGAGGCCATGTATCGTGAGATTTTGAGTGCAAACCTCCTTCCATCAGCAAGGGCATTGAGGATGAAACGTGGATGGGTCTTTCAGAATGATAATGATCCTAAGCACACCGCCAGGGCAACAAAGTAGTGGCTTTGTAAGAAGCATTTGAAGGTCCTGGAGTGGCCTAGCCAGTCTCCAGATCTCAACCCCATAGAAAACTTTTGAAGGGAGTTGAAAGTACATGTTGCCCAGAGACAGGCCCAAAACATCACTGCTCTAGAGGAGATCTGCATGGAGGAATGGGCCAACATACCACCAACAGTGTGTGCCAACCTTGTGGAGACTTACAGAAAACGTATGACCACTGTCATTGCCAACAAAAGATATATAACAAAATATTGAGATGAACCTTTGATAATCACCAAATACTTATTTTCCACCATAACTTGCAAAATAAATATTGCCAAATCAGACAAGGTGATTTTCTGGATTTGTTTTCTCATTTTGACTCTCATAGTTGTGGTCTACATATGGTGTCAATTACAGGCCTCTCTCATCTTTTTAAGTGGGAGAACTTGCACAATTGGTCGCTGACTAAATACTTTTTTCCCCCACTGTATATGCCTTCCTTATTATACATGTAAATTATTCTTCTTTTAAAAAGGCAGTAAGGTTGGTAATTAGCCCTAATTCTCTGAAGATAAGAGGAATGTGTCAATATTCTTGTTTTAATAGTTTTTGGTTTTATGAAGGGGAATCTTCTAGAGAGGTTTTCTATAAAATAAGAGATAAGCAATTCAAAGGAGGGAAATTATGTTTTAGGGATCACTTAATGTTTTTTTTTTATTGTCCTGCTCTAAAATTCTGCACTGGAATGTCAGGGGCTTGGGGGAAGCGGTCAAGAGATGTGCTGTGTTCTCTTAGACCCAACAATTTCAGCCTGGTATTATTCGTCTCATATGACCCGTGAGAGACGCTAATCTAATAGAAGGTCGTGGGTGGGTCCAGAATACCATTCAGTTTCTTCTACTAATGTATGGGGAGTAAGAATTTTAGTGCATAGATCAATGCCATTTATCTGTTCCTCTCAGGAGGATGTCACTTACCCTGGAAGATCCAGCGTTAGATGGTCACATTGGGAAAACACAGGTCTTCTATAGAGATGGTGTGACTCAAGCCCTATTTTAAATGGATTTCCTTTCTTTCAGCGCTGAGAGGGTTAAGGACTCTTTCCATGCTGGCTAAGACCATACGGCCTGGTTGTTCTCAGCTGCAACTGCTTACCATTTACTCCCTCTATATATTCTGGCTCTGGGCGTTTAGTCCCTGCCAGTGAAAGAGTAATTTTTCTGTGCTTAGTGCTAAAGCTGAGTAGTTTGAGTGATATGTAGTTTGCTGAAGTGCCTGTGTGTTTATCTCCTGGTCCCTATTCCCATTTAATTTAGCCCTCACTGTCTCTATGCTCCTCCCTATTGTTAGTCAGTGCTTTTGTATGATAGAGGTCCTATTTTGTCTTTGCGTCTTGTTGACCTTACATTTCTGTCCCATGACTCATGGGGTGGGGAAAGGACAGATTAGGGTGTAACAGGAGCATAGTAAGGTTAGAGGCCTGGGCTTCTCTACCTTCAAGAGTACAGGGATAATTAGGGTCCCAGTTCCCGGGACAGTTGGAGCCCCTCTACCTTATAGAAGACTGTCACCAGCATGACAGTTCCCCCTCTAAAATAGATAGTGATGAAAGATTTATGTCTTGCTTGTACCATATACAATATTAACTTTATTATAGTAGCTTTGTACATTCCACCCCCTTACTCAGCGGAAATCCTTAAAAGGATTATTTCTTTTATAAATTCCCTTCCAGAGACACTGGTTTTTATAGTAAGGGATTTTAACACCTATCTCTATCTTTTCTGGGATAAATTTCATATGGGAAATATTTTTCAAAAAGTGCAATATACAGCGCTACATTATCTGTTAAAGGAGGTTGGCATAGTGGACCTATGGACAACAAGTCATCCTGAGGTCAGACAATATTCCTGTTATTCCGCCTCCCATCATTCTTTGTCAAGAATCTGAATCAATCATACCCTATATTGAATCGGTGAGGTATCTGCCAAGGAGTGTCTCTGACCATTTGCCTATACAGGTACAACTGCAGATAGGTGTTGTGAGGTCTCCAGAGGGATATACATGGCGACTCAATCTTTTTTTGGCTGCAACTAATTGGCCACTCTTAGCTTTAGAATATTTTCATTTTAATGATGGGTCGCCATCGACAGAATTTATATGGATTGGTATGAAAGTGCCACGTCCACCTGGGGTTAGAAAATCACTACGCATTGTGAATCGCAGATCTTCCATTTAGCCTGTGTATTTGCGTCCCATATTAAACGGATTTGGTTTGCTTTGGTGTTGAAGAGATTAACGATCCTTTCTATACTGGTCAGAAACTTGCAGCTCCATTTTCAGCTGCTTCCGATCTGGTCATTACCTCTCCCTATGAAACCTCGCCAGACCTTCTCTGTCTTGCCAGCGAAAGCTTTGCTTCCTAGCTCCTTGGAGACGCTGTGCCGAATTAGAGATCATTGTTGCAACTGGAGATTCTTGATTGCTGTTTTTGGGTGTATGCTTTAATCATTGTCCTTTTCCCATTTGGTTGGTACATTCCTATCCTTACCTATATTATTATTATTTATTTACATAGCACCAATAATTCCATGGTGCTGTACATGAGAAGGGGTTACATCAAAATACAAATTTCACTTACAGTAAACAAACTAACAATGACAGACTGGTACAGAGGGAAGAGGACCCTGCCCTTGCAGGCTTACATTCTACAGGATTATGGGGAAGGAGACAGTAGGTCGAGGGTTGCAGTAGCTCCGATGGTGTTGAGGTGCCCGTGTGGTCATTACAGGTTCTAAGTTTTCTTGAAGAGGTGGGTTTTCAGGTTTCTTTTGAAGGATCCAAATGTGGTGGATAACCGGACGTGTTAGGGCACAGAATTTCAGAGGATGGGGGATATTCGGGAGAAGTCTTGGAGGCGATTGGGTGAGGAGCGAATAAGCGTGGAGGAGAGAAGGAGGTCTAGGGAGGACCGGAGATTATGTGAAGGAAGATATTGAGAGATTAGATTGTAAATATACGGAGGAGAAAGGTTATGGATGGCTTTGTAGGTCAGTGTTAGTAGTTTAAACTGAATACGCAGGGAAATTGGGAGCCAGTGAAGGGATTTGCAAAGAGGGGAAGCAGGAGTGTAGCGAGGAGAGAGATTAATTAGTCGGGCAGCAGAGTTAAGGATGGACTGGAGGGATGCGGAGTGTTAGAAGGTAGGCCACAAAGGAGGATGTTGCAGTAGTCGAGGCAGGAGATGATTAGGGTATGCACAAGCATTTTGGTACAGTGAGGGTTGAGGAAAGGAAGGACTCTGGAAATATTTTTGATCTGGAGGCGGCGAGAGCTTGGATATACGGTTTGAAGGACAGGGCAGAGTCAAGGGTTACTCCGAGGCAGCGGATTTTGGGGACAGGGGAAAGTGTGATTTCATTTATTTTGATAGATAGATCAGGTAGGGAAGATATGCAAGATGGAGGAAAGATAACTAGTACAGATTTGTCCACATTGAGCTTGAGGAAGCGAGAGGAGAAGAAGGAGGATATGGCCGATAGACACTCTGTGATTCTGGAGACCAGAGAGGTGACATCTGGGCCAGAGAGGTAGATCTGAGTGTCATCAGCATATAGATGGTACTGAAAGCCATAGGACCTTATGAGTTGTCCCAGGCCGAGTGTATAGATTGAGTAGAGTAAGGGTCATAGGACAGAGCCTTGAGAGACACCAACAGAGAGGGGGGTGAGATGAAGATGTAGTATGGAAGTAGGAAACGCTAAATGTGTGGTTGGTAAGGTATGAGGAGATCCAAGATAGGGCAAGGTGTTTGACACCAAAGGAAGAGAGGATCTGTAGTAGGAGGCAGTGGTCAACTGTGTCGAAGGCAGAGGACAGGTCTAGAAGGAGGAGTATAGAGAATTGTCTGTTAGTTAAGGCTGTAAGTAAGTCGTTAGTATTTTTGGTCAGGGCAGTCTCAGTGGAATGGTGGGGACGAAAGCCAAATTGTAGGTAGTCGAAGAGAGAGTTAGATGCAAAGTGAGAGGAAAGTTCAGCATGGACGTGCTGCTCAAGTAGTTTCGAAGCAAATGGGAGCAAAGATATGGGGGATAGGTTGACATAGCGCTTGGGTGAAGGGATGGCTTTTTGTAGATAGATGTGATTGTGGCATGTTTGAAAGCAGAGGGGAAGGTACCAGAAGTTAGTGATAGGTTGAAGAGATGGGTTAGGGATGGGATTAGTGTGGTGGTGAGATTGGGGAGGAGGTGGGATGGGGTCAAGCGCACAAGTGGTGAGGTGTGATTTGGAGAGAAAATGAGCAAGCTCCCCTTCAGTGATTTTGGAGAAGGAAGTTATGGGGTTAGGGCATTGGTATGGTATACAAAGGGGTTGTGGTGGTTTTACAACAAAGACTTGCCTTGTTTGGTCTATCTTATTTTTGAAGTGCGTGGCAAAGTCCTTGGCAACGATTAGGGAACTCGGAGGGGGCAGTGGTGTGCGGAGGAGCGAGTTAAAAGTGTTGAACAACTGTTTGGGGTTCTGGGATAATGAAGATACGAGGGATGTAAAATAGGATTGTTTAGCAGAGGCGAGAGCTGATTTGAATGCAAGTGTTCCTTAGTGCAGTGGCGCCCCTCCATATTCATCTCGATGCAGGGAGGGGAGCTGACTGACCCAGAAAGTAGTGGCGCCGCAACTTCCTGGGTCAGAGAGGTCCCTGAATCCAAGATGCTGCAGCGTCTGTGCATGTCAGGATGATGAGATCATCTCTCACTGCAGACATCACAGCGGAAGAGGAGGAAGATGACATGGGAGGACACAGGAGCAGGTGAGCACTCAGAGCTGAAGATGGGGGGGGCTGGTGAACAGGGGAGACTGGTGACAGGGCAGGCTGTGCTGTATACTGGTGAACAGGGAAGGCTGGTGAAAAAGGGAGGCTGCTGTGCTGTATACTGGTGAACAGGGGAGGCTGCCTCTATATACTGGTGACAGGGGAGGCTGCTGCTGCTATATACTGGTGAACAGGTGAGGCTGCTGCTATATACTGGTGACAGGGGAGGCTGGTGCTGCTATATACTGGTGAACAGGGGAGGCTGGTGCTGCTATATACTGGTGAACAGGGGAGGCTGGTGCTGCTATATACTGGTGAACAGGGGAGGCTGGTGCTGCTATATACTGGTGAACAGGGGAGGCTGGTGCTGCTATATACTGGTGAACAGGGGAGGCCGGTGCGGCTATATATTGGTGACAGGGGAGGCTGGTGCTGCTATATACTGGTGAACAGGGGAGGCCGTTGCTGCTATATACTGGTGACAGGGGAGGCTGGTGCTGCTATTTACTGGTGATAAAGGAGTCTGGTGCTATGCAGGCTGGGGTTTGGGGGAAGCTGACGCTTTAGAATGTGGATTAGGGTTCATATTCCTATAGAAGTTTTTAGTGGCGCTATAAAGTTAAATCTACTTTAATATGCAAATGAGGGCATTTTGCATTACTCTTGTATTTGTATACCAATGCTTGTCTTTATTCTCAGCGCTCCGTTAGTAAAAGTGAGTGCTGTCTAAAATCAGCTTGCAAGTCTGCGCTTACTCACTTAGGCTGGTTTCACACTTGTTTTTTTTTCAAATCAGGCAAAATCAGGTTATTCAGTCAAATCCTATTCTTTTCAGGATCCAGTTTTTATCCATTCACTTTAATGGTGTCAAGAAGCAACCTGAAGTAACTGGATTCTACCTGACACCATTAAAGTGAATGGGCAAAAACTAGATCCTGAAAGGATCAGGATTTGGCTGAAAACCTGATTTTGCCTGATTTGAAAAAAAAAAACCTCAAGTGTGAAACCAACGACACTGGATGAGTGCAGCAGCGCGCTCCAAGTGTCAGTGTGGGTGCACACAATGTAGCTGCAGGCTTGCTCTGACGCCTGCTTCCTGTCCGCTCTTGGCTTCCGTTTGAACACCTTCAGTAAAGAGGAGGGGTGAACGAGCAGACAGCATGTCTCTATATCACTAGGCCTCTCCTCACTGAAGCAATGGTTAGGTCACCTATTTTAATCTCTTGATGACTTTGAAAAGCTGAAGGTGTAAAAAAAACACTCAAAAGACCGAACCTGTGCACAGCAAGTGCAGAAGTTCATTCTTTTAGTGTTTAACCCCTTCATGACCCAGCCTATTTTGACCTTAATGACCTGGCCATTTTTTGCAATTCTGCCCAGTGTCTCTTTATGAGGTAATAACGCTTCAACGGATCCTAGCGATTCTGAGACTGTTTTATCGTGACATATTGGGCTTCATATTAGTGGTAAATTTAAGTTGATAATTTTTGTGTTTATTTGTGAAAAAATTGGAAATTTGGAGAAAATTTCGCAATTTTCAAATTTTTAATTTTTATTCTGTTAAACCAGAGAGTTATGTGACACAAAAGAGTTAATAAATAACATTTCCCACATGTCTACTTTACATCAGCACAATTTTGGAATCAATTTTTTTTTTTCTGTTAAGATGTTATAAAAGTTGACCAGCAATTTGTCATTTTTACAACAAAATTTACAAAACCATTTTTTTACGGACCACCTCACATTTGAAGTCAGTTTGAGGGGTCTATATGGCAGAAAATACCCAAAAGTGACACCATTCTAAAAACTGCACCCCTCAAGGTGCTCAAAACCACATTCAAGAAGTTTATTAACCCTTCAGGTGCTTCACAGCAGCAGAAACAACATGGAAAAAAAAAATGAACATTTAACTTTATAGTCACAAAAATGATCTTTTAGCAACATTTTTTTTAATTTTCCCAAGGGTAAAAGAAGAAAGTGGACCCCAAAAGTTGTTGTCCAATTTGTCCTGAGTACGCTGAAACCCCATATGTGGAGGGAAACAACTGTTTGGGCACACGGCAGGGCACGGAAGGGAAGGAGCACCATTTGACTTTTTGATTGGAAAATTACGGTAGCTCCAATCGTTAGCGGACACCATGTCGTGTTTGGAGAGCCCCTGTGTGCCTAAACATTGGAGCTCCCCCACAAGTGACACCATTTTAGAAACTAGACTCCACAAGGAACTTATCTAGATGCATAGTGAGCACTTTGAACCCCCAGGCGCTTCACAAATTGATCCGTAAAAATGAAAAAGTACTTTTCTTTTCACAAAAAATTTCTTTTAGCCTCAATTTTTTTTATTTTCACATGGGCAACAGGATAAAATGGATCCTAAAATTTGTTGGGCAATTTCTCCTGAGTACACCGATACCTCATATGTGGGGGTAAACCACTGTTTGGGTGCACAGCAGAGCTTGGAAGGGAAGGAGCGCCATTTGACTGGAAAATTAGCTCCACTCGTTAGCGGACACCATGTTGCGTTTGGAGAGCCCCTGTGTGTCTAAACATTGGAGCTCCCCCACAAGTGACCCCATTTTGGAAAATAGACCCCCCAAGAAACTTATCTGGATGTGTGGTGAGCACTTTGAACCCCCAAGTGCTTCACAGAAATTTATAACGCAGAGCCATGAAAATAAAAATCTTTTTTTTCCCCAAAATTCAGTTTTTAGCCCGCAATTTTTATTTTCACAAGGGTAACAGGAGAAATTGGACCCCAAAAGTTGTTGTCCAGTTTGTCCTGAGTACACTGATACCCCATATGTGGGGTGGAACCACTGTTTGGGCACATGTCGGGGCTCGAAAGGGAAGTAGTGACATTTTGGAATGCAGACTTTGATGGAATGGTCTGCGAGCGTCAAGTTGCGTTTGGAGAGCCCCTGATGTGCCTAAACAGTGGAAACCCCCCCAATTCTAACTCCAACCCTAACCCCAACACACCCCTACCCCTACTCCAAACTGTACCCACAAACCTAACCCTAACACACCTCTAATCCTAATCCCAACCCTAACCCTACCCCTAATCCCAACCCTAACCTTAACTTTAGCCCAACTCACTTTAGCCCAACTCTAACCCTAATGGCAAAACTGGGGTGGGAGGGGGTGATCACTGGGGCAGGGGGCGGAGATCAGTGGGGCAGGGGGCGATCACTGAGGCGGGGGAGATCACCGGGGCGGGGGCACATCAGCGGGGAAGGGGGCACATCAGCGTTGAAGGGGGCACATCAGCAGGGAAAGGGGCACATCAGCGGGGAAGGGGGCACATCAGTGGGGCAGATCACCGAGGCAGGGGGCGATCACTGGGGCAGGGGGGAGATCAACAGGGCAGGGGGCGACCACCGGGGCGGGGGCAGATCCGCAGGTGAGATCAGCGTGGCATGGGGAGATCAGCGGGGCAGGGGTGATCGGGGTGATCACTGGGGCGGGAGGGGGATCACCAGGGGCAGGAGGGGGCTGTCAGGCGCGGGGGGGCTGAGATGCAGCAGCAGATGGAGCCAGCAGTAGCGGGGAGGTGATAAGGGGGTGATCATCGGGGCAGGGGGAAGGGAGCAGACAGCGGGGGGGAGTGGAGAGCAGCAGAGGGGAGTACCTGGCGGCTGAGATGATGGCAGCAGCAGCGGCAATGATGACGGCGGCGGTCGTGGTATGTGGCAGTGCAGCAAGCAGGCACCTCGCTGTTCAGTATCCACGGACGGCATGAAGCCGGACAGCGAGGCAGCCATGGTTTACTCCGCCCCTCCACATCTGAAAGGAGAGAGCGTCACATGGACGCTAGCTCCAATCAGATCTGGGGGGTGGTGGCAAAGTGGTCACTAGAGCGATTGTAGCCACGGGAAGGGGGGGGCAAAGCCACCCTCCCTGGGCTCAAGTACAAGTCCCCATGTTCCTGCGGGTGGGGAGAAATTTCAGTTAACCCTTTCACCTGACCCGCAGGAACGCGATCCCACCATGACGCACACGCTGCGTCACAGGTCAGATTGGCACAGACTTTCATGACGCATACGCTGTGTCATACGTTGGGAAGGGGTTAACCTGGCTGTTATACCACTCCCCAGTTGCTAAAATTTGACTGAAATGCCAACTCTCTGAGACTTTTAAATTACAGAAAATTGCTATGCACGGATGTTCATTGTCGCACTCTCTCTTTGACCTGGCCATTAAACCCTTAGTGCGTCACCTAAGAGCGTCAAGAGATTTTACTGGATTAAAATGTGAAGAAATAGAAGAGCGAGTGAGTCTCTATGCAGATGATAGGCTGCTATTTATTGATAACGAAACTTTCTCAATCAGTTTAATAATGTCAATCTTAACAGACTTTGGAAGGTTGTCAGGTTTATCAATTAATTTGAATAAATCTGTCCTGATGCCAGTAGATCCTCTGCCAAAATGTAGACAAGTTTATTAAATACTTGGGAATAATTGTCAGTACCAAGCCTAAAGAATACGTAACATTAAATGTAGACCTTTTCTTAGATAAATTTAGAACTAAGGTTAACATATGGTCCAAACTCTCGCTATCCGTTATACGTAGAGGAAATCTTATCAAGATGATCCTTATGCCACAATTGTTATATGTACTACATAATGCTCCTTGTTGCCCTCCCCCCCCCCCCCCCCCATATTTTGCAAAGTACAAACCATGTTCAGAGAATTAATATGGCGTAAACAGCATGCTTGAATAAAACTACAAACTTTCCAATGTATTAAGGATGAGGGTGGACTGGCCCTTCCTGATTCATGGCTATAATTTATTGCATCCCAATTACAACACCTCCATGGATGGGGAAGTAGAGATGACATTAGGAAGTCGGTTGCTTTTATTTTACAGAATATGCAATTGGCCTCACCTCTGTGTCTTCTGGAGTCTGGGATTGTGTCCTGGAGGGAATTCTCTCTCCAACATTGGCGTTAGTTATAAAGTGTGGGACAGAGCAAAGAAGCTAATGGGTGTTAAAAGGAACCTGTCAGCAGGATTGAGCACAGTAACCTACACAGTGTCAGTCCGGCGCCGTTATACTGAATAAAATGATAGCTTGGCTGATGAAATCTGTCTTGTGTTTGTTTAATCTTTATTTTCAGTTTAGACTCTAAAGGTACCTTCACACGAAACGACATCGCTAGCGATCCGTGACGTTGCAGCATCCTGGCTAGCGATTTCGTTTCGTTTGACACGCAGCAGCGATCAGGATCCTGCTGTGATGTCGCTGGTCGCTGAATAAAGTCCAGAACTTTATTTGGTCGTCCGATCGCTGTGTATCGTTGTGTTTGAAAGCAAAAGCAACGATACCAGCGATGTTTTACACTGGTAACCAGGGTAAACATCGGGTTACCAAGCGCAGGGCCGCGCTTAGTAACCCGATGGTTACCAGCGTAAAAGTAAAAAAAACAAACAGTACATGCTCACCTGCGCGTCCCCCAGCGTCTGCTTCCTGACACTTACTGAGCGCCGGCCCTAAAGTGAAAGTGACGTCACCGCTGTGCTGTTAGGGCCGGAGCTCAGTCAGTGTCAGGAAGCAGATGCTGGGGGACGCGCAGGTGAGTATGTACTGTTTGTTTTTTTTACTTTTACGCTGGTAACCAGGGTAAACATCGGGTTACTAAGCGCGGCCCTGCGCTTAGCAACCCGATGTTTACCCTGGTTAGCCGGGGACCTCGGCATCGTTGGTCGCTGAAGAGCGGTCTGTGTGACAGCTCTCCAGCGATCAAACAGCGACGCTGCAGCGATCGGCATCGTTGTCGCTATCGCTGCAGCGTCGCTTCGTGTG